>NC_041023.1:41631383-41978063 GCF_900634625.1 Parambassis ranga
TCAGTCAAAATTCTCATTTAGCTGTCCATATGAGAACTCACACAGGTGGAAAATCACTCAGTGACATACAGCCAAACAGGTGAACCATCTGAACCATCTGTGTGGAGAAGTTTCTTGGGAGGTTTTGCTTGAAGAATGATCAAGTAGTTACAAAATACACATATTCTGCTTCTATGGACTAAAGCTCAAGGTGTATGTGTATGTATACGACAGCGTGCACCAGTTCCCACTAATATCCAGCAACTTCGCACAGCCATTGAAGAGGAGTGGACCAACATTCCACAGGCCACAATAGACAATCTGATAAACTCTATGCGAAGAAGATGTGTTGCACTGCATGAGGCAAATGGTGGTCACACCAGATACTGACTGGTTCCGAGTCCCCAGACCGCCAATATAGCAGAAACAAAATGCACATTTCAGGGTGGCCTTTTATTGTGGGCAGTTTGAGGTACACCTGTGCACTAATCATGATGTCAGATCAGCATCTTGATGTGGCACACCTGTGAGGTGGGATGGATTATCTCAGCAAAGCAGAAGTGCTCACTATCACACATTTAGACAGATTTGTGAACAATGTTTGAGAGGAATGGTAATATTGTGTATCTGGAATGAAGTTTAGATCTTCAAGTCCATCTCATGAAACATGGGAGCAAAAACAAAAGTGTTGCGTTTATATTTATGTTGAGTGTAAGTCCCGGACCAGAACAGCAACACCCGCCGGTGTAAAGATGAGACAGGTGTACGTAAGCCGATCCCGTCGCCACCACTGCTGCAGATCAGAGAGCAGTGTCAGCACAGGGAGATCTAATTTAATGACAGGGATGCGGCATCTTACCGTGCCAACGCCACAGGTGGAATCAAGGTAACAGAGGACGTCAGCCCCGCCGCACACACGCCGCCACCACGCTCGCTGTAAAAGTCATGCGGTATTGATTTCAGTTCCCCTGGTACACAGGCACAACAAACCGAGCCTACCTGGATGCACAAACACCACGGCCCCACGTTCACCGCAGCCAGCTACCGCTGCAAGCTTCTGCCGCACAGGAGGAAGGAGAGAGAGACAGGCGCGCAGCCAGCTGCCTGCTTAAATAGCTGTAGCACCGCCCCACAATCAGCACGCAGGCTGGAAGGAGATAACTCACCTGGTCACACCAGCATTCTAGGATCTAAGCTACAACATCCACAACCTTGACCCTACATTGCACAACACAATACCACCCAGACCCTCAGTCAGTCAATAGTCAGGGCACGTTGGTGCACGGTAAATTCAACCGGAACCAAATTCCTGGTAAGATTTCCAACACAGAGAGTCACTTGAAATCCTGCCCGTTGGGGTTCTGGAGACACCGCATAACACTGTTTGAGTGTTTGGCCAAACCTAAAACAAGTCCTTTGACATTTCAAAACACCTGAAAACCACACGTTAGAACACCTACAGTTTCAAAAGGTTTTACAGTACCTCGACATCTGCAATACACTTTTGGTGCGGTCTGAGAGAGAATACTAAACCAGTTGCTGTAGACCACGCTGGCAGGCAGATGCTTCAGGGTGATCTTCATCTGCATAGGAGAGGACAGACCATTTTTAACAGTAACCTTCCTTTTGTTAATTGCCGTTGACAATCTGTGACACGGAGTTCATCGCACCTGGTTGAAAAAACTGCAGTGGCCACCGAATCCTTCAATTTCTTCCAAGGTCTATGGGGGATAAAACGGTCACAAAGCAATATTGTAAGTAAGTTGCTCAGGTAAGATGCATTACCATGACTTGCAGACTGAATAACTACACATCCAGGCTTCTAAGGTCACACAGCAGTAAGGCACCCATCTTCACTGGTAGGATGTGAAATTCACACTTCAAGGTGACGAATCAGTGGTCCTGTGAAGCAAAAAAAAAACTGTGGTAAGGAATAATGTTCACTGAAAGGACGTAAGATAAGTTACAAACAGTACTTTACTCGCAGAAATCCAGCCTTCCAGGTGACGAATCCCTGGTCCTGCAAAGCAAAAAAACCACAGCAGTATGGTAAGTGTCTTCACTGGCAGGATGTATTCAGTTGCAGACATATTACCTCACTTGCAGACATCCAGGTGTCCACTCAGTGGTTCTGTGTAACAATAAAGTCAGAGTGGTAAGCAGGCATCTTCACTGGAAGCATGTGTAGAGAACAGTTGCAGACATGTTACCTTCCTCGCAGAAATCCAGCCTTCCAGGTGACAACATCAACCGTTCTGTGAAGATGAAAACGGCCATGAACGCACTCATATTTCCTCCAACAGCCCACTGTTCTGTTAAAGCCCTCCAGTGCTCAGACAGGAACCTCCAAAAAGCCCATTTACAGCTAAATAGTAATATAAAGCACCCATAGTGGCTGTGAGGACTGCACTAACACAGCTGTGCTGACACTACACTACACTACCAACTCCATACATACAGGAGAAGTGCACAAAAGAAAATTACATTTTACCCACGACTCCCAGCTACAGCTAAACTTTTTTTAGGAAGCATAGCTTGTTTTAACAATTTACTGTTGTCGCATTTTGTACGCTACAACTACTTGACGTATTTTACATAGTTAAAGGGAACACTGGCACTTTACCTCTCCTTTAACATATTCTATCTTTAAGTTAATGTACTGAAATATCCTGCCTAGTTTAGACACTGACACCTTAATCTGTCTTACTTCTATAAACTACTTTTATTGATGTTGTAGAAGACTCTCGTCATCCAAGTCATAATTCGTAGAGAAGGTCGAAATTAACCTAAACTACTATTATTGTTACGCTCTGTTAAACACCAACGACGCACGTCTTATCTAATGAACCTCATTTTGCCACCATTAAAGGTGTTATACGCAACATATAAACTTCACTTTTAGGACGCCAGGTTTGAGCCTCTACACTACCGCTTTGACTGGTTTGCCTGCTAAACTGTGCTATTTAATATGTCGATTCAGTTTTAACGTGTCCTTTGCTGTCACCATTTTTATGGCATTGCTTAAAAACTGGTCAAGGCTGCCAGTTTTGTAGCATTACACTGTATTCATTCCCCCCTTTGGGTGTTGCCCATTCACAGTCAACAAAAAAAATCTCCATCAATCAAACCCAATCCATCAAACCACCAAAGACCACAGAAGCACATGGTAAGACACAACAACAAACCCACAACACAGAACCACCACAACAACAACAACAACACTAACCAGATGCCGGCATCCACACACCCCCTAAACAACAACCACAACCTCCTAAACAACTGTTGTCACTAAACACTAATTTAATCTACTAAATTCTACCTTAACTCTCTACTACTAATTTTATATTATATATAAATCTATATATTATTATAGTTAGATGGCAAAGCAATGCAACAACTATGTTAATTTATCTAATTACACTATGAATAATATAGTTTTTATCACTAAATAATTATACCGCCTGCATGAGGGAATAAAATATGAGGTGAAAAACAAAAAAAACAGGCCATAGAGAAAGAACAAGAAAACCGATAACCTGACACAGCGGGACATGAAGACATCTCCTCAGACCACAGGCAGGGCCTGGCACTGGTGCTGTGATCGTCAGCTGAGGACGACAAAATAGACCATTTTTAACAACACATAATCTGCAATGCAGAGTTAAAACACTGCAAACATGAGGTGAACATGAGTAAAACAAAACGCTGATGGTGCAGATGTAGTTGTAGGCCTCGTAAGTATTCGCAGTTGAGGACAGTGGCAGAAGGACCGGAGAACACGGCCAACATGCCTGACGTTGCCACTGTTCCTCCTCGCAAGTTGCTACTTTTATCTGAGCGCTAATCCTCTGCCAAAGAGCGTACCTTTATCTGCTAGGCAGGGACCTCTAGCTGATCTCTTCACAGGACAGCAGCTGAACAAAAACAGCAGATTCTTTAGGTTAGTGTGTCCTAGTGTGACCATCACCAGGGAAACAGCCAGGAAACATCCACTCCCCTTGTTGAGTTCAACCTACTGCGATGTCTCCCAGAAAGCACCAAGGGAGGCCTTCAAGGCCCGAAGAGGGGGAGGACACAATTTACAACTACATTAGGCTTGAAACAAAAGACAACTTCATGATGACTTAAGTAAATGAAAACAAGCAGACAGTACCTGTAGTAGCTTGGACCCACCTCTGCAGTCTGTGCATTGTTCCTGAGCTCTGCGCCATGTGCTCTGATTATCACTGCTTTCAGGTGTGTCTCTGGAACTGCTGCATTTCTCCTGTTCACCACTAGATGGCGACAAACGTTCTTAGTTTGGAAGCATTGACTTTATACTGATATTAATAAAACATTTGAATGTAACACTTCTTAGTATCAACTGAACAAATTAATACTGCTTCCCTCTTATCTTTGTGTTCCCTCCTTCAACTCAAAACAAGCCATTTTGTGTGTTTTTTTCCCAATTTTCAGCACCACCCCTTATAAAATCAGAATCAGAATCAGAATCAGAATCATGTTTATTGCCATGTAAGTGAAGGGGGTTCACATTACTAGGAATTGGCCTTAGTGATTGGTGCATGCAAAGAACATATAATAAATAACATGCAATAAGATAAAAACTAAGATAAAATGAAGTAAATAAACTACAGTAAGGCTAAATTTACATGGCAGACATGAAATTGGTGATTAAAGGGTTAAAATCCTGGGGGGAAAATGATTTTTTCACTACTGTTGATTAGAACTGAAGTTAATTAAAAGGTCTATGCAAAAAAACTTCAAAAAAATATTTATCTGATACATTTTTAAAACCGTTAAAGTTAGGGGACGTTTTTGTCCCGAACAACACATAAGGGTAGTGTTTGCGAACAGTCCATGAGGGTTAAACACCAAGCTTCAGTACTTCCTCCACCGCTGCTGATGACTGATCACAGGTGTGAACAATCAGCCGGTGACGAGTGGAGCAGGAGCAGCTGCCCATGCTCCAGAGACACAAACAGCAGCAGCGCTCTGTGACCCATGTCCACTCTGTGTGTCCTCCCAACAGTCTTCCTCATGTGCCGTCTCTGCTCATGTCTTTATCAGGACAGCAGTCAGGTCCAGCCCTCTGGGGGATTTCTGCTCTCACTTTTTAACTCTGATTTCCTGATAGCAGCACTCACACAGCTCAATGCTGAAGAATCAGATCCTTTCATAAATATGCACTGCAGCTAATACAGCCAGAAAACATTCACCCCTTCACTCAAACACACACACAAAGAAGGACAAAAAGACCAACAACAACAACCAGGAAGTACCCAGACCATGACACTCAGTCCATGTTAGACACACAAATGTTCTCTTGCTGCCTCATATATCCATCCACTGACAGTTACCATGGTAACCAGGTCATCAGTGTTATTCAGCTCACCTGTCAGTGATCAGAATGTTATGATTGATTGGTTCATGTTATCATCTATTATCATATACTGTTACAACATCATAAAGATTATTCATAGACATTTATTGTATACATGTACATACACATTTTATAATGGACTGTTAATACAGTATGTCAACTCTTCATATTTGCAGTATGTATGTTCCAGCTCATGAGCTCAGCTCTGGTTCAAAGCCTTGGTCCTCCACTCACTGTGATCCTTTGTTGTACCAGGTGTAGTTTTGGTGGCTACACATGTGTTCAGAAACTATACTGTTGTAGCAGCTGAGCTTTACGCCAATCCACTGTCACCACAAACACGTTCCCTTCTCTTTTCTTCTTCTTCTGTGGTGTTTCTGCCTCCTTCTGGCTTTAGTCAGACTGTTTCTCTTACAGTCTGTTCATTCCTACAAGCCACAGCCCTCATCTGTGATGCAGGGAGCCAAAGGTGACAGGAACAGGTTACACTTACCAAAATAAAAGTCTGTGTGAAGTACTTTTTTAAATACCTGATATAGTGTAGATTGGTCAAAATCAAACTTCCATAAAATTCTTTCAACAATTTTTTTCTCTTCTAGATTTCTTTACAGTACTGTTTAGCACTTCCCAGTTTTGTATATTTTGTCTATGTCCAACTAATTTCTGATGATATACCTTGTTATTTCTAAGAATACTCTTACAGTCAGATTTTTGACCAATTATTGCCAATTAATACGTCCTAATACACCAGAGGCTATGCAAATGTTACATGCCAGTTTGAGGAAATGACAAAGTGCAGAGATGCAGTTCACCTTTTCAGACTGAATATGTCTCAGCATGTGTTGCCTCCTGACAGACAGCTAAAATAGTTTTAAAGAGATTAGTTTAACAAGGGGAAGCCAATTCATTACACTGCTCCAATAAAAAAATGAAATGAATTTGTTTTTTTATTTTTTGTAGACACGTACACAATTCAACATGACAGATTTCAGTGACAGGGAATATGTTGTTATGCTTCAAGTAAACTTGGTTCAAAATCTGTGCATACAGCCATCAACTGTACGAGCAGACCCTGTTTATGTGCAGCGATCTCGATCTCCCACCTCATCTTACATTGCAGACACCGCTTTTCACACTCACAAAACTGTGAGCAAAAGGAAGCGATGTTGTGCTCTGTCCTCTCATGTCTGTCTCTGAGATGGGTCTGTGTGGGTTTTCATGTGGTGAGTTAGATGACCAGAAGTACGAAAACATTTGCTACATGTTTTGCATGAAAATGGCTTCTCACCTGTGTGGGTTCTCATGTGGCAAGTTAGATTACCAGACATACTAAAACATTTGCCACATGTTTTGCATGAAAATGGCTTCTCGCCTGTGTGGGTTCTCATGTGGACAGTTAACTCACCAGAGTGCATAAAACATTTGCCACATGTTTTGCAAGAATATAGCTTCTCACCTGTGTGGGTTCTCATGTGGCAAGTTAGATTACCAGACATACTAAAACATTTGCCACATGTTTTGCATGAAAATGGCTTCTCGCCTGTGTGGGTTCTCATGTGGACAGTTAACTCACCAGATTGCGTAAAACATTTGCCACATGTTTTGCAAGAATATGGCTTCTCACCTGTGTGGGTTCTCATGTGGCAAGTTAGATAACCAGACATACTAAAACATTTGCCACATGTTTTGCAAGAATATGGCTTCTCACCTGTGTGGGTTCTCATGTGGCAAGTTAGATTACCAGACATACTAAAACATTTGCCACATGTTTTGCAAGAATATGGCTTCTCACCTGTGTGGGTTCTCATGTGGCCAGTTAGATGCCCAGACATACTAAAACATTTGCCACATGTTTTGCATGAAAATGGCTTCTCGCCTGTGTGGGTTCTCATGTGGCGAATTAAATCACCAGATCGTATAAAACATTTCCCACATGTTTTGCAAGGAAATGGCTTCTCACTTGTGATAATTCTCTGATGTGCCTTACTTTTCCTCTTACATGAAAATGGTTTTACACAAGGTTTACATTTTAGAATTTTTTTTCCTGGAGGACAGGTATGAGAGAGAATCACGTCACAGCTTATTTCTGATTTGATATGATTACTTTCGGAAGCAGAAGTCACTATAGAGGGCTGAGTCTCTGCATTCAGTACATGCTGCTCTCCCTCATGATTGCTGCAGTGAACCTGCTGTCCCTCTTTAACCTGTGGGGGTTCTGGTTCCTCACAGTTCAGACTGCAGTTCTTCTCCTGGCAACAGAGCTGCTGATCAACTAAAATCAGCTCTTCCTCATAATTGTATTGGTGAGCGAGATCTGGAGGATTAAAGCAAACCAGAAAACAGAATGTGATGATCAGAAATACATTACAGTTCAAAACAATTGCAACCTCCACAGTTCAAACAAGTAACATGACATTAGCATAGTGAATGCACACAGGCAAACATTTTGTTTGTGTATGTAGTTTGAACGTAGCATGTGAGTTCAACATTTCAGCTAAATCTACCCTGCTTGGGTCTTCAATTGCTGCACGCACGTTTACTTCTAATTCAGCTGCTGTAGCCTACAATTCACGGCAGGTAAAGTGTATTAGAAACTGCCTGACACATGTCAAGCAATCTTTTTCAGTTAATATAGTTTTTATTGAGGTTATTTAAAAACACATATAGCGAACAGACTTTTTTTTTTTTATTTCATGCTGGTTCATGCTTAAACTGGTATGAGCCAGTCCTGATGTGTTTCTGTTTGTTTTTGTAATTTTATCACGTTAAGAGCGCAGCATTGTGCAGCCTTTATGTTAGAAGTTACGCACGGTAATAAAAACACTTGTCCGGTAAACTGAAAACCTGCTGGTCACGTTTTCCACTGCAAAGTTTTTCTAATGGAAACAATTAAAATGATAAATGTAGGCTCACACGGTACCAAACTTTTGGCTTGTGCCTGCACCGCTCAGAAATTAAATACCGTCTCAGCAGTGTTCTTCTAAGGGACCCGGTCACAGGTGCGACTACGGCTCGCTCTCTCTCTCTCTCTTCCTCGCTGTCACGTCATGTTCATAAACTTTATCAAACGTCTCCAAACATAAAATACATTATACTACTGAAGTAAAACTGAAGATTCAACCACACAAGGCATCAAATAAAATATATTTAATATTTGATCCTTATCTTCTATATAAGCGGATTGCATTTTTTTATTGACGGTATTAAAAATGATACCGTCGCTACCTGTGTGCCCCGCTGGTATACCTTAATACCTTAATATCGCCCAACCCTATTGTGCATTGTTTGAATGTGCTAAATAAATATTTTCAATTGCTATATTCTTTGAAACATTAATATTAAGTTGTGTATTTGCAATGCCTTGATTTTAGTCAGGTTAGTACACAGTTATAGTGGTTTGTTTCGGTATTTCGGTTTTGGGTCTTGGATTCCTCATTTTCGTTTCGGCCAAGAATTTTAATTTCGGTGCATCCCTAGTATTATTAAAAATAAAATGTATAATTAACCTGCTATATGAGATCTGCATACAGCTAAAACCAGAGGTGGGTAGAGTAGCCAAATTTTTTACTCAAGTAAGAGTAAAAAAGTACTGGGTGAAAAAACTACTCAAGAACTGAGTAAATGTTAGAGTAACATTTATTCTTTGTATTGATTTATGGTAATCAGACAAAAGTAAAATAAATAAAATGAAAACATGGTCAGGTGGTCACAGCTATTCTTCCGCTGCTTCACTTGGCTGAGGCAGAAAGATGCATGTATCGAGTAGTGAGTCCACGTTTGGCCAATGTAGCGGAGTAAGAGTAGTGTTATTTACTTACAAATTTACTAGAGTAAAAGTAAAAAGTATCAGACATTAAAATGACTCATATGAGTACATTTTTCCCAAAAAGTTACTCAAGCAAACGTAACGGAGTAAATGTAGAGCGTTACTACCAGTGTTAATTTTGTTGACGAATCATTTTCGTCATAGTTTTCGTTAACGACCTTTTTTTGCTGATAAAAATGAGACGATGATAACTAAATAAAAACTAACGCACTGTGCCAAAAACGAAGACGAAGTGTATTGACACTTTTGTCAACGAATAGAAACGAGACGAAAATATTGATGGAGACGAGATCCAATGAGAGCAAATTTTGTTTGTGGAAGGGAGGGACCAATAAGGAGACGGCGGCAGAGAGCCAATCAGAAGTGATCTCTCTGCGTAAGGACCCCGCCATGCTGGAAGAAGGCGTACTCATGCATGGTAACACAACACAGGAGAAGAACAGACACACGGGCACGTTTGTCAACAAACAAGATGGTTTGCAAACCACGTGGAGCGACTATCAGCGCTAAAAACACAATAAACATGAAGCGACATTTGCAGACGAGTGAGCTGCACGTGTATCTTTGAACTTCTGTTCAAAGATACACGTGACAAAATCTATCTAAAAATGAAGACACCGCTGCTGATGGTTTTACAGCATGTGCACTGTTTCTAAGTTGTCACTGAAGTGTTTTGCTGTAGTTATGGAGTATTCATGAAGAAGGTCATGACTGAACAGTGTATTCAGGGAGAGCAGCTCACTGTTCTCTGGTTCTTCTGTGTAAATCAGAAATTGCTGCCAAAATTAACACTGGTTACTACCCACCTCTGCCTGGTTAATTGTGAAGCAGTGCACTTAACTTTTGTGCTCGTGCACCTAAGAAAAAAAGTTAGTCTAGAGGAGTCACAGGATTCACTGCTTGTTTGTAGGTTCACATACCTATTCTGTGTAACTGTATCTCAGGTGTCAGGATAATGTTCAGCAGTGGGTCCTGATGGTTGATCTCTTCTTTGTATTGGATGACAGTCGGGTCAAAGTGGTCCAGACTGGAACTTTTGTCCTGGTTACAGAGCTGCTGGTCAGACATGATCTCTTCCTCCTTACAGTCATGTTGTTGAGGGAGACCTGGAGGGACAAATGGACACAAAGACGAATGTGATGATGGAAACATCTAAAACCTGGAACAACCAAATGAATTAATGCAACATTAAAATACAGAAACAGAAAATATAAACATTCAGGTTCTGATGGAGACTGACTGATATGGAAAGGATTTTCCACAAATTTTACATTTTAGAGACATTTTACCTTGAGGAGCGTTGTGAGAGAGAACCATGTCATGGTTTGGTTCTGGTCCATCATAAGCAGCAGTTACTATAGAGGGATCAGTCTCCTCTTTCAGTTCATGCTGCTCTCCTTCATGACTGGTGCAGACTTCCTGCTGTTCCTCTTTAACCTGTGGAGGTACTCGTTCCTCCTGGTCCAGAATGGAGTTCTTCTTCTGGTTACAGAGCTGCTGGTCAGCCAGAACATCCTCCACTTGACAACTGTGTTGTTGAGGGAGATCTGCAGGTCAAAGGTCAGAAGAAAACAGAGAGTTGATCTCCATGACAGTAGCTCATTTGTCTGAACCTCAGTGATTCATCCAGGTCATTTCCTTTGAAAAGCTTGAAGCAGGACAACTGGACTTGTTAGAGTTCCTTGAAGATGTTTAGCTGCTCCTACAAGCTGCTTCAAGCCTCTGAACAGTTCAGCACCTTCTTATACTAAAACTAATGATACACTTAAAGCTTTTTGTTTTTACAGTTGGTTTCACTTTTTGGTAACATTAGAGCCTTTGTTTAGATATTTATTCAGAATACAGTTTATTCACATACAGTCCACAGCAGCTCTCATTAACCCTTCAGAGTGCTGAAGTAAAAAACTGGTCACACCTTTACTGTCACATCATGTTTAATTAGTTAGCAGCACAAACATGTTCATCTCTCCGGTTTCAGACTGCATGGTCTCCTAAATATACACATTGTGCTTCTGATCAACAGTAATCTGTTAATATGATTTGTCTTCTATAGAAGCTGTTTAACCCTAACTAGGAATGCCAGATTCGGATTTCCAGGTTTTGATTGAGTTTGACCTGCTGCTACTGATTTTAGCTGATTACGATTTCATTTTTTCAAACCACTTCACAGTGGAGCTGTAATCGGGCCTTTTTTCTATCTTTAGATCAAATAGAACAGAAAATTCTCAATCAGCTTTTCACTAATATAATGTGTGCTAACAGAATCAGAACAGGTGAACAGACACTCTTCAAGTCTGCCATTATATAGGGGAGCAGCTATTTTCTATACAGCAGCAGATCATAGCAGAAGTCATTTAAGGTCACATTTCCTATAGAACAGGTCATTACCTTGTTCTTTTATCAAACAAACTAAAATGCCTTATGTTGTTTATCTTATTTGACAGGCAGCAAATCGTTAATTAATTCACCGATTAAATGTAACTTCATACTGTCTGCACATAGGGCGCACAGAGTGTACACACACGTGTGCGCACACTCCCACAAGGATATAGAGCGTATGTTGTTTTGCTCACTGTTGCTCATGTTGGACAGACTCCATACACTCAGGTCTTCACATGTCCTCCCCCAGTTCTGCACCAAATGGGGTCAGCTCAGCTGCTGTTGATTTGACCTTATAAGGTACTGGTCAGGACTGAGAATCAGGGGAAAAGCAGGAAGGAAATGGCAGTGGGTGATCATAAACCTGAGATGAAAACACACTTCCCCCAGGAGAATAATTACTTTCAGTGAGAGAGTGATTTTATGATGCGCCATTAAAGCTTACACCTCTTACTGTTTTCTCCACAGTTACTACTTCCTTAAATCTCATAGGTTGTGAGTCAGATCTGGGGATGATCAGGGGGTGAAAGACAGGAGAAAGGAAACTCATCGGAGGGGGTGGTAAACTGGGCTCTAGGAAGCACTCAGGAGACAAACACATTCCTCCTGTCAAGATCTGGATTTACAACCTTAGCTTGATATGAACCAGAGCAACTGGGGGAGGGAGTGAGTTACAAAACTAAGTTATATGAGAACAATGGAATTCCACACTTCTTCAGTATCCTTGACTTAATTTGATTTTCTATAAAACTTACTAACACATAAACAGTAATAAAAACACATTATAGTATAGAGTAATAAACACTTAAAAGAATGAATACTTCATGTTAGGGACACACTTCTAGATATGTGAACCCACACTGCATGATAACACCGTGTAGAATCAAATCTTTCACCCTTCAGAAATAACAGCAGCTGCTCAGTAGTTTTCAACAGTAAATAAACGAAGCACAGAGCTCTGAGGAGCTGAAGCAGAGAGAGAGAAAAGCTGGAGGGACACATCTGTAGCTTCAAGTCATGAAGTCAGTGTCCTCCTGATAGAAACACTATGTGTTGAATGTGCACTCTTTTCAAACAGAGCCGTTGTTGTTCCGTGACATTGTCATGTTTATATACCTATTCTGTGTAACTTGATCTCAGGCTTCAGGAGGAGATCCAGCAGTTTGCGCTGACGGTCCATCTCTTCCTCGTACTGGACGATAGTTTGTTCAAACACTCCCAATATTTCAGCAGCAGCAGTTAAAGCTGGATCCATACTCCGCGAGACAAAGAACTTTTTCCCCCCTGCAGACGTTACGCCCACAAAATGACGTCATTTTTTGTCTCTGACCGCCCGCTGTTCCGCACTCTTGTGCACAGGGTCCGGGCCGAACTTTAGGCTGTTCCATACTCCGCGAGACAAAGAGCGGAGAACGCACTCCACGGGTGGTAAGAGATACAAAAAAAATGTCTTTTCCGCACTGAGGTACCATACTCCGCGAGACGCGTGTGCAGAACTCCTCATACGGCCCGCCCACTAAACTATAAGGAAAGACTTTACTGAGTTTTTTAACACACCACAAGGACTTGTGCCATGGCAAGAGGGCATTATACAGAGAGGGTGCCTGCAACAGCGTGAGATGTCCGGCGATGAGTTGTGAAAATGCGACATTAAAAGCAACAATAGCAAAGATTCAGTGTTTGTGCCTTTATGACCACATTTGCACATCTACTGTGTTCCAATGTGCCTGCGATACTTCAAACTGTCCGGTGATGAGCTGTGAAGATGCGACATTAAAAGTAACAATAGCAAAGATATACAGACATTGTTAACGAGCCTGTTATGCCCGGGTATGTAGTGTGGAAATATATGGTCAAACCTGGTCAAAATATATGTTTGTTTGCACATATGGTAAAAGTGTATGGTTGCTCATAGATCGAGACCTCTGACTGAGGCCATAAAGCATTCTGATGTTTAATGGTTAGTCTAGAAATTCGAACTGCAAACCCCTTAGTTGACCCCAAAGATGAAAACACAAGCTTGCCAAAGAGACAAGATATACTCAAGGTCGTGTAGCAGGAGGACCTGTGAGAATACACACACACACTCACATCAAAGATGTGAGTGGAGAACTTCGATGTCTTTTAAGTTTCGTATACGCCCTCCACCTTGTGATTATTGAATATGCATGTTTCACTGAAAAACATTACCTTTTATGCCTTTCTATGTAAATGTAACCACACCTTGTTGTAAGATTAATAAAACGAGCCTAATGCATGGGACGGACAGAATGCAAGTGGTCAGCTGCTGGAGCAGATCGAGGGGTCTGTATTGAGCTGTGCATTCTCCCTTTATAAAGCGAAACTGAAACTGATCAGTACTGGTTTTCATTCAATGTTCTGTGCATCGGGGACGGAGTCTGGGAATCCGGGGTGACCAGATCAGGTCACAACAATTTGGGGGCTCGTCCGGGATCAAAGGCAAAAATCATCCTCAGATCCGTCAATTGAACACAGGGGCCGATTACGAACAGACAGAGGACACGTGCCATGGCAACAATAAGGTAAGCAGACCTTTTATATCTGCATTGACTACTCTAAAATGTAACGTGTCCCGAGTCTTAGTAGTAATCTGTCTGTAAAAGTAAAAAGAACATTGACTGAATGAATTTAAGAGAATGAACAATAACTGTAAGTGAATGAATTATGACTACAGTGAATTAACAATAACCGTAAGTGAATGAATTATGACTACGGTGAATGAGTAATGACTACAGCTGTTTAAGAGATAAGTAAATGATGCCTGCAGAGGATTAAGAGAATTTAAGAGAAAAAGGGGTAGCAGAAAATCCTGAGTGTGGCGACTCCACCGGTGCTCTGACGAGAGGCCGGAAAAGCTGGGTTTGAGGCCCGGGGCTTGAGGAACCCTAAATCACTACAGAAAAGAGAGAGAGAAAAAGAACAAGACCAGGCAAAAACACATGGTATGAATGTTGGACTGACTGGAAACTGAAACAATGACCGCACTAGTTAAGCGGGAGTTGTAGTAAGTCTACAGGCTTCAAAATTACAGATATATAAGATTCTGGTGTCACGGACAGAGGCTAGTCTCGAATCCATTGGACTGAGTACCAGGGACACAGCGTGCCATATTTCTCAGTCGGCCAGAATCTAGAAAAGAAAGGAACACTGAGACTCATAACTGTGAGTCGTCTGAGATAAAGACGACAAGACCAGAGAGTAGAGAATAAATAATGAAATAACTGTGAGCCATTCTTACACTGGACGGCAAGACCAGAGAATAAGTCCTGTGAGTTCATGAAGCACCCCTAAAGAGAAACAAAGAGAAGTGAAGATACAGTACTGACACACACACAGAGCGCGCAGTATAAATGGGTAAAGCATGAGTGTGGAATGTGTATGAATGCCAGAGACGAGGTGAACTGAAGCAGCAACACTGCTGGAAACCATAATTGGTGTAAACGTAAAGCAGTGGCCTGTTGAAGTAGGTTCACTCACGAACTGGATTAGTGTTTTTGTTGTGCACATACTTTTGTATATATTTCTGATGTGAACATAGTTTTGTGAACTTTTCTAACATAGTTTTGTTAATTCTTCTGAGCACAGTTTTGCAAATAACACAAACTTATTAAGCTTTAGTTTTTAATTTTCACGTAATCACATGACTGAGACTTTGATGACTGACGACATGGACGGAGATTTTAACAGAGACACTGTTGATGATGGGTGGGGTCCGAACAGCCCACTAAAAACAGTAGAAGCTCAACTGATTATTTTAGAGAAAGCACTGCATCAGGCTTTTGACTCTAAAACCGCATCAGAAGAGATGACTCAGATGAGGGAGGCAGTCATTAATTTGTTGGGAGAAATAGGCCGTGGCATGAAAGATAGAGGTTGTTTACAGAAGGAGTTTTGGAGAAAGGAGGGTGAAGCGAAGGCAGAGAGGGAGAAGGCCAGGAAGAGTGCAGAGCAGTGTGGTTGGTCTAAGAAAGGGAGATTTAAGAGGGAGCAGGAAAAAGCAGAGGAAAAAGAGAGCTCAGTGGGCGCGATGGGCTTTGATAGGTCAGGGTGTAACTCACCTCATGACTGAGAAGCCCAAAACACAGGCTGACAAAACAGAAAAACATAAGGATCCCCCACCGTATACACCACCCCCTCCTACTGCACCACCATCCTCTCATTCATCTGCTGGATTATATCCAGTTTTACAAATAACTCAAGGCACACTGGCCATAACAGACATGCCTGATTCCCCTGAGGCGTGGTCTGATGACAGCTCTCACACGTCCCAAGTGAGTAGTGTGTCTGCTTTACCCTCGGGAGTTAGCACCCGTGAAGGGCCTCCAGAGGTCCCTGACCTCTCACCTTTCCAGCTGCGAAAGGAGAGAGAACCGAGCTGCGACAGAGCACTATGTGTTGCAGCTGAAGCCCCGCTGTCACACAGAATACAGACACCAGACATTGTGAACACAAAGCAGGGAGAAATAGACAAGGTGCAACAGTTGCAGGAAGAATTAAAGGAGTTGCGGGCTGCTATAGCTCAGGACTTAACACCACACACATATGCACACGCTAACCCCCAATTTGGAGACGCTACACTTCAGGTGGGAGGCGTGTGGAAAGACGGATCACAGGAAGGGAGGACAGCTGGAGTTCAGATGCAGGTCGAGGGTGTTTGGTCTGCGGAGCAGGGAGACATGTTTGATTTATTACAGAGACAGGCCAAGGCTACTGAGGAGTGGTTGAAAACACATGAAGCTGAACACTTAGCACACAGAAGCAGAACACACCGCATGACAACTAGATCTCAAGGACATGATAATACACAGACACTCAACCATCAGTTACCACTGATTCAAACTGAACACCAGATCTGAATCTGGCTGAGTCAACTTGACAGTCTGACAGCAGGCCACAGACTCGCTCTAGGTGATTTTCGGGCCGTTATTTCCAGGTGTCTTACAGCTTCAGAAGTGAGGGACATAGAGGAGGACGCCGCCACTACTAGACAGAGAGATGACACACCTTTCACTCAGGTCAGCACTGAAATAGGCAGAGCACTAAGAAATAAATATCCTCTGCCTGCTGGAGCCGCCGTTCCCACTTTGAAATGGGACCCCAAACAGAGTCCAAGAGAATATCTTAATCAAAGCAAAGACACATGGATCAAACACACCGGGTGCCACCCTGGTAACATTAACGCTGCACTGTCAACCCCCATGGTACCAGTTCCGAATCCATACGTGGCATTGGCCCAACTGGATCCTTCACAGAGCTGGTTCACCTGCATAGATTTAGCTAATGCTTTCTTTTGTCTCCCTCTGGCACCTGAATGCAGAGACATTTTCTCATTCACATATCAGGGAACGCAGTATCGCTACACCAGGCTACCTCAAGGTTTTGCGCTCTCCCCCGGTATTTTTAATCAGGTTTTGAAACAGATACTCAGTCACTGCACCCTCCCAGAAAACACTACACTCATTCAGTACGTTGATGACCTTCTTATCGCAGCTCCAACGGCAGCAATCTGCCTGGATGCCACGCAGGCTGTTTTGCAACATCTGGCCACAGCTGGTTTTAAGGTCAGCAAATCTAAACTCCAATTAGTCAGGAAACAAGTTGCTTTCTTAGGACGCATTGTTTCACAAAAGGGAGTCAGCATATCGCCTTCACACAAATCTACCATTTTGCATCATCCGCGTCCTGATAAAGTGAAGGACATGCTCTCATTTCTCGGTCTGACTGGCTACAGTAGAAACTTTGTTGCTAACTACACTGGCCTCACACAACCTCTCAGAGACCTTGTCAAAGAACATGGCATGCGTAATGTGTCAGCTCGCCTAAATTGGACGCAGGCAGCTGAACAAGCATTCATTGCTCTTAAACAATCTTTGGCCACTGCAGCAGAACTAGCCACCCCTGACTACACTTTACCTTTCTATTTGGATGTCTCTGGAACGGATGCCTGCATCAATGGCATCCTGTTCCAGAGAAAAGGGGGAGAGAGAGTAATACTGATGTACATCAGTGTCCCCCTGGACAACATGGAGAAAAGACACCCTCAGTGCACACAACACGCAGCAGGAATAGCTAAGCTAATTCAAAAAACCGCACACATGGTCATGGGACACCAGCTGTATGTACTGACAACACATAATGTAGTGGCATACGTGAACTCAGAGACATTCACACTCACCTCATTGAGACAGAGGAGGTTGAGCAAGATTTTAGAAGCACCAAACATCACCTTCACACATGAGGGCATCAACATGGCAGACCAGATAGGAACAGGAGAGCCACATACATGCACAGAGAGGGTGATTAGGGAAGAAAAGGTCAGAGTCGATTTACAAGCCACACCTCTTTCAGAGGCCAGAAATCTGTTCACAGATGGGTGCTGTTTTAGACATGACACAGAAGGACTCAGAGCAGCATACGCAGTTGTTGAAGACACAGGGGAAGAAATGAGAACACTGAAAGCAGAAAGATTAGAGGGACAGCAGTCAGCGCAGAGAGCCGAGGTGAGGGCAGTGATTGAGGCACTAAAGATCAAGGACAGGACATCAATGTTTTTACTGACTCAGCATATGCGGCAGGAGCAGTGCATGTGGAATTAGGGCAATGGCTGAGAGCAGGTTTTCTCACTGCAACTAACAAACCTATACGGCATGAGGCTGAAATGAGAGAGCTTGCTGAAGCTCTGTTGTTGCCTAGCAAAGTGGCTGTGATTAAGTGCAAAGGTCATGGAGCAGGAACTGACAGGGTCACAAGAGGAAACAATGCAGCAGATCAGGCAGCAAAACAGGCAGCAGGCTATGTTGAGCGAATGATTTTTATGTGTTCAGAAACAGACTTGCCTCCCCCTGTTGATTGGACTGATTTGATGCAATTGCAAAACAAAGCTTCTCCACAGGAAAAAACACTGTGGAAAGCTGTGGACGGACGCCCCATACTGCCACCTGGACTGAGACAGACTGCCATGGAGGAAGCGCATGGGGTAGGCCATGTGGGGGTGGCACAGATGATGAAAAATCTTGAGCACTGGGGGCACCCCTACATGAAAGACATGGCTCAGTATTTGATCAGAACATGTGACCAATGTCGTAAATACAACCCCAGACCGACTATCAAACCAGAAATTGGAAAATATCCTCTAGAGACCAAGACAGGTAGAGAAATAATCATTGACTACACTGACATGGTTGACTCTGTGAGAAGATACAGATACATTTTGATGTGTGTTGATGCATACTCAGGATGGCCAGAAGCCTGTCCTGCAAAAAGAGAGGACAGTAAAACAGTCATTAAGTTTCTGATTAACACCTACATTCCCAGACATGGTTTTCCTGAGAAAATCAGATCTGACAATGGCACACACTTCAAAAATAAAGACCTCCAGCAGGTGGAGGCAATGCTGGGACTTAAACATGCTTTTGGTACTGTTTATCATTCACAGTCTCAAGGAAAGGTGGAAAGGATGAATCAAACCTAAAACAAAAATTGGCTAAAATCTGTGCACAGACCAAATTTATATGGGTTCAAGTATTATCTATTGTATTGATGTTCTGGTAATAACGCCATATAATCTACACCTTATGAGCTTCTTACAGGTCGACAGTTTCCTGGACCAGCTGGCCGGCTGAGACTGAAAGAGTATGTATTATGATATTAACATAAACCATAATGAATTTAAAGCTTTGGTGTTAGTATTTAGCCGAGTGGGTACTCCTGAGGGTCATCAAAAGGAAGTGGTCGGAGCCAAGGTGGACAGGTCCCTATCAGGTGACGGAACGCACCTCACACGCAGTTCGGCTGAGAGGAAAGGGGGACACCTGGTTCCACTGGAGCCAGTGCACAGCTGCAGAGGAGCCTCAATGATCTCTACAGGACGTCCACGCTGATCTGAGGGCGCAGAAGTCTGAATCGGCTGATTCAGATACGGATCCTGTCACAAAAGGGGCAGAATAATCCCCTGACAGGAATCCAGGATCCCGGGTAGTCTAACCCCAGGGATCCGAAGAAAGAAGACACATCCTGAGGACGAGAGGACCAGAGAACCAGGCGGGGCGCTGGACGATGAGGCAGACGGACAGGAACACATACATGAACTGATAAAAACACAATTTTGTACATTCTAACTGACAATTGTCATTATATTTGAGCTGTTAGGAGTATCTGGGGGCGGGAACGGTGAAAGACCGACCGATTAAAATACCCCCACATACTATGATGTATAACATGTTTCGTTTTATGTACTCACATGATATGTTTTTTAATACACTACATTCTTCACAGAGTTTTTCTTTTTTGCACCTTCATTTATGGTTTTGACACGCATACACACACACCAGGTGTTTGGACATTTACTCACAGTGTTGTTACATATAGATGTCACTTTTACCCATAGTTTTGTTTGATTACACACAGTGTTTTCCTATTTGCTGATGTGACCGTTTATTGTTTCTTTTTCCTTATATTTCTGAGTGTTGGACTCTTAGTAGAGTCCAAAAGGGGGAATTGTGGAAATATATGGTCAAACCTGGTCAAAATATATGTTTGTTTGCACATATGGTAAAAGTGTATGGTTGCTCATAGATCGAGACCTCTGACTGAGGCCATAAAGCATTCTGATGTTTAATGGTTAGTCTAGAAATTCGAACTGCAAACCCCTTAGTTGACCCCAAAGATGAAAACACAAGCTTGCCAAAGAGACAAGATATACTCAAGGTCGTGTAGCAGGAGGACCTGTGAGAATACACACTCACATCAAAGATGTGAGTGGAGAACTTCAATGTCTTTTAAGTTTCGTATACGCCCTCCACCTTGTGATTATTGAATATGCATGTTTCACTGAAAAACATTACCTTTTATGCCTTTCTATGTAAATGATTAATAAAACGAGCCTAATGCATGGGACGGACAGAATGCAAGTGGTCAGCTGCTGGAGCAGATCGAGGGGTCTGTATTGAGCTGTGCATTCTCCCTTTATAAAGGCGAAACTGAAACTGATCAGTACTGGTTTTCATTCAATGTTCTGTGCATCGGGGACGGAGTCTGGGAATCCGGGGTGACCAGATCAGGTCACAACAGTAGGAGTATATAGAATGGTAATAACAGTCACCATCTGGTATGTGTGAATGGCTGTCTGGAGTTATTGGTGACAAATCACCCTTACTTGCCTTTCTTTCTGTCTTTTATTGCTCATCATGCAAAACCGGTATCTGTTGAAAAGGTAGTTTTCGTTAACTACCTTTTTTTGCTGATAAAAATGAGACGATGATAACTAAATAAAAACTAACGCACTGTGCCAAAAACGAAGACGAAGTGTATTGACACTTTTGTCAACGAATAGAAACGAGACGAAAATATTGATGGAGACGAGATCCAATGAGAGCAAATTTTGTTTGTGGAAGGGAGGGACCAATAAGGAGACGGCGGCAGAGAGCCAATCAGAAGTGATCTCTCTGCGTAAGGACCCCGCGATGCTGGAAGAAGGCGTACTCATGCATGGTAACACAACACAGGAGAAGAACAGACACACGGACACGTTTGATGTCAACAAACAAGATGGTTTACAAACCACGTGGAGCGACTATCAGCGCTAAAAAAACAATAAACATGAAGCGACATTTGCAGACGAGTGAGCTGCACGTGTATCTTTGAACTTCTGTTCAAAGATACACGTGACAAAATCTATAAATGAAGACACCGCTGCTGATGGTTTTACAGCATGCGCACTGTTTCTAAGTTGTCACTGAAGTGTTTTGCTGTAGTTATGGAGTATTCATGAAGAAGGTCATGACTGAACAGTGTATTCAGGGAGAGCAGCTCACTGTTCACTGGTTCTTTTGTGAAAAGGTCATAGCAATTAAATAAAGAGGTGTTTGTTTCAAATAACACAACTTAAAGCTGTGCCTGTTTTTATTGCACTTCAAACCTTAATTATTTCATGAAAAAAATATATATCAAAGAATTTTAGTCGACTAAATCTGCCGTGGATTTAGTCGACTAGAATTCTTTGATGTTTAGTCGACTAAAACTAGACTATAAGTTAAAAAATGTTGATGACTACAATGTGACTAAAATCAAATGACATTTTGATCACAAGACTAAAATAAAAACTAAATCAGAAATTGCTGCCAAAATTAACACTGGTTACTACCCACCTCTGCCTGGTTAATTGTGAAGCAGTGCACTTAACTTTTGTGCTCGTGCACCTAAGAAAAAAAGTTAGTCTAGAGCCCAGTTTTTGTCACTAAGCCTAATATAAACGTAGCACAGAGCTCAGATTTTATATTAGAACCCTACAGGAGTCACAGGATTCACTGCTTGTTTGTAGGTTCACATACCTGTTCTGTGTAACTGTATCTCAGGTGTCAGGATAATGTTCAGCAGTGGGTCCTGATGGTTGATCTCTTCTTTGTATTGGATGACAGTCGGGTCAAAGTGGTCCAGACTGGAACTTTTGTCCTGGTTACAGAGCTGCTGGTCAGACATGATCTCTTCCTCCTTACAGTCATGTTGTTGAGGGAGACCTGGAGGGACACATGGACACAAAGACGAATGTGATGATGGAAACATCTAAAACCTGGAACAACCAAATGAATTAATGCAACATTAAAATACAGAAACAGAAAATATAAACATTCAGGTTCTGATGGAGACTGACTGATATGGAAAGGATTTTCCACAAATTTTACATTTTAGAGACATTTTACCTTGAGGAGCGTTGTGAGAGAGAACCATGTCATGGTTTGGTTCTGGTCCATCATAAGCAGCAGTTACTACAGAGGGATCAGTCTCCTCTTTCAGTTCATGCTGCTCTCCTTCATGACTGGTGCAGACTTCCTGCTGTTCCTCTTTAACCTGTGGAGGTACTGGTTCCTCCTGGTCCAGAATGGAGTTCTTCTTCTGGTTACAGAGCTGCTGGTCAGCCAGAACATCCTCCACTTGACAACTGTGTTGTTGAGGGACATCTGCAGGTCAAAGGTCAGAAGAAAACAGAGAGTTGATCTCCATGACAGTAGCTCATTTGTCTGAACCTCAGTGATTCATCCAGGTCATTTCCTTTGAAAAGCTTGAAGCAGGACAACTGGACTTGTTAGAGTTCCTTGAAGATGTTTAGCTGCTCCTACAAGCTGCTTCAAGCCTCTGAACAGTTCAGCACCTTCTTATACTAAAACTAATGATACACTTAAAGCTTTTTGTTTTTACAGTTGGTTTCACTTTTTGGTAACATTAGAGCCTTTGTTTAGATATTTATTCAGAATACAGTTTATTCACATACAGTCCACAGCAGCTCTCATTAACCCTTCAGAGTGCTGAAGTAAAAAACTGGTCACACCTTTACTGTCACATCATGTTTAATTAGTTAGCAGCACAAACATGTTCATCTCTCCAGTTTCAGACTGCATGGTCTCCTAAATATACACATTGTGCTTCTGATCAACAGTAATCTGTTAATATGATTTGTCTTCTATAGAAGCTGTTTAACCCTAACTAGGAATGCCAGATTCGGATTTCCAGGTTTTGATTGAGTTTGACCTGCTGCTACTGATTTTAGCTGATTACGATTTCATTTTTTCAAACCACTTCACAGTGGAGCTGTAATCGGGGCTTTTTTCTATCTTTAGATCAAATAGAACAGAAAATTCTCAATCAGCTTTTCACTAATATAATGTGTGCTAACAGAATCAGAACAGGTGAACAGACACTCTTCAAGTCTGCCATTATATAGGGGAGCAGCTATTTTCTATACAGCAGCAGATCATAGCAGAAGTCATTTAAGGTCACATTTCCTATAGAACAGGTCATTACCTTGTTCTTTTATCAAACAAACTAAAATGCCTTATGTTGTTTATCTTATTTGACAGGCAGCAAATCATTAATTAATTCACCGATTAAATGTAACTTCATACTGTCTGCACATAGGGCGCACAGAGTGTACACACACGTGTGCGCACACTCCCACAAGGATATAGAGCGTATGTTGTTTTGCTCACTGTTGCTCATGTTGGACAGACTCCATACACTCAGGTCTTCACATGTCCTCCCCCAGTTCTGCACCAAATGGGGTCAGCTCAGCTGCTGTTGATTTGACCTTATAAGGTACTGGTCAGGACTGAGAATCAGGGGAAAAGCAGGAAGGAAATGGCAGTGGGTGATCATAAACCTGAGATGAAAACACACTTCCCCCAGGAGAATAATTACTTTCAGTGAGAGAGTGATTTTATGATGCGCCATTAAAGCTTACACCTCTTACTGCTTTCTCCACAGTTACTACTTCCTTAAATCTCATAGGTTGTGAGTCAGATCTGGGGATGATCAGGGGGTGAAAGACAGGAGAAAGGAAACTCATCGGTCAAGATCTGGATTTACAACCTTAGCTTGATATGAACCAGAGCAACTGGGGGAGGGAGTGAGTTACAAAACTAAGTTATATGAGAACAATGGAATTCCACACTTCTTCAGTATCCTTGACTTAATTTGATTTTCTATAAAACTTACTAACACATAAACAGTAATAAAACACATTATAGTATAGAGTAATAAACACTTAAAAGAATGAATACTTCATGTTAGGGACACACTTCTAGATATGTGAACCCACACTGCATGATAACACCGTGCAGAATCAAATCTTTCACCCTTCAGAAATAACAGCAGCTGCTCCGTAGTTTTCAACAGTAAATAAACGAAGCACAGAGCTCTGAGGAGCTGAAGCAGAGAGAGAAAAGCTGGAGGGACACATCTGTAGCTTCAAGTCATGAAGTCAGTGTCCTCCTGTTAGAAACACTATGTGTTGAATGTGCACTCTTTTCAAACAGAGACGTTGTTGTTACGTGACATTGTCATGTTTACATACCTATTCTGTGTAACTTGATCTCAGGCTTCAGGAGGAGATCCAGCAGTTTGCGCTGACGGTCCATCTCTTCCTCGTACTGGACGATAGTTTGTTCAAACACTCCCAATATTTCAGCAGCAGCAGCAGTTAAAGCTGAATCCATACTCCGCGAGACAAAGAACTTTTTCACCCCTGCAGACGTTACGCCCACAAAATGACGTCACTTTTTGTCTCTGACCGCCGCTGTTCCGCCGCTGTTCCGGGCCGAACTTTTGTCCTTCAAGGCTGTGCGGCAACCATGCTGTGATTGGTCGGAATTTATTGTGGGCGTGATGAAAGTGGAGAAGCGCAAGAGCCTCTCCAGGTATATAGGTAGGTGTATAAACAGCGCTGATTCAACAGATTTAATTAATTCAACAATGGATGTTTTTGAGGAGCAGCTTGCCGAGGCAGTGAGGCGATACGAGCATCTCTACAATACATCGCTGAGGACCTACAAAGACACGCTGATGGTCAACAACTCCTGGAAGCAGATAGCAACGATACTTTGCACAGAAGAGAGTGTGTGTCGCAAAAAGTGGCGCTATCTGCGCGACAGATTTGCAAAGGCAAAACGCCGTGTGCAGAATAGTAAAAGTGGTGATCCCGGTGGCAAGAAATTCCCTGTAGTATACGTATAGTATGAGGAGTTCTGCACACACACGTCTCGCGGAGTATGGTACCTCAGTGCGGAAAATACCTTTTTTTTTTTATCTTTTACCACCCGTGGAGCGCGTTCTCCGCACTCTGTCTCGCGGAGTATGGAACAGCCTTTAGCCGCTCGCTGATAAAACCTCTCAGAAACTCAGCAGCAGCCATTCAGATGTGATAAAACACTCACAGTAGTTACAATTCTGTTCAGCTTCTGCTGTCGCTGTGCTCGTCTTTGTTTTCCTCTTCCACTTCCTACTCTCATTCTTCTTCTTCAGTGTATTGGCGGTTGGCTGCCAGCTTGCAATTACATTACCGCCACCTGGCGGACTGGAGTGTGAACAGTTGATTCGACATTTTTTTCTGTCCTGTCCCTGTGATTAAGATCATACGACTTCATAAATAAGTCTCTCAGTTTTCCAGAAATTTCCCCTAAAATACTTTTAATAGATAAAATACGACTTTATTGATCCCTGGATGAAAATTGATTTGTTACAGCAGCAGAACAAATAATAAGACAATGCAGAGTGTGCTACTAGAGAAGCATAAAAACTAGAATTAAAAATAAAAGAGAATAAAACAGAAATAAGAATAGCCATGAGATATTGATGCAGAATCTCAGTCACAATCCTTATATCCTGCCACAATGTCTACTGCTTTGATCACCATTTGCTAATAACCTAATATGCACCCCTTGTTGTCTGCCCCATTGATCAAGGTTGACTCATACACAGCCTTTGTTAGAGCATCACAAAGCGTCTGGAATCCATCCCCACCCCCTAGTGCTTTTTTCTCTTAATCAGAACCTGAATATTTATGAATATTTTCTGTTTGTTAGTATTGTTATGTTGCATTAACTAGGGGCGTGCCCGATTTCACAAATGTTCAAAAATCCATTCTTTTAATAACAATAGTGCAGAAAGGGAAAAAAATGGCACATATCCACCCGGACGTTTTAGGAGAAGGACCTCAGTCCAAGAGATGATCAGAGTCAGAAACATTTTATTAAATTCAGGGGGAAATGACTTAGAAGAATAAAAAAAAATCAAATAAAATTCTAAACAATAATAAACATTCAAGATAAATCCAATGCAAATCAAGTCATATATAATACAACATGATGCGACACCCGCCAGTGTGCGATTTCTTTACCTTTTTGACCCCAGGTAGGCCAACTATGGAGAATTCAAGGAAAAGAAAACAGAACGTTCAATGCTACATGGGTAGATTCATTTGCTTTCACTGCTGATGAGAACGGTTTACCAATGTGCTTAATATGTAATGAGAAACTAGCTAACAACAAAAAGTCAAATGTCTCAAGACATTGCAGAACAAACACGCAGCCTTTGCTCAAAAATATCCGGATGGAGATTAGAGGAAAAAAAGCTGTTTCGGAACTGATGCGGAAGGCTGATCTGAGCAAAAATTACTTCAATAAGTGGATGAAGTCAGCAAAGTTAAGTACATATGCTAGTTTTGTTGCCACTCTGGAAATACTCAGGCATGGGAAGCCATTCACAGATGGAGAATATATAAAAGAATCCTTCATTAAGATTTCAGAACATCTATTCACAGACTTTAAAAACAAGAGTGAAATTGTACAGAAAATCAGGGATATGCCCCTCTCTGCAAAGACTGTCAAAGACAGAAGACTGAAGTCATCACCAGACAACAAATTAAAGACATCAATTCAGCTGTGGCCTACTCAATCGCCTGTGATGAATCTAAAGACAAAGGTGATATTGAACAAATAGCGCTTGTTACGACCCTGGCTGCCGATATGTAAACTCTGCTGGGCCACAGGAAGAAATGGTTGAGTTAATACCATTAAAAGGCCAAACACGGGGGGAGGATGTCTGTGAGGCTGTCTTGAATTGTATAAAAGCCAAAGGAATAAACACTTCCCAGAAGGCTGCTCTTGCTCAGAATCACAAATGGCGTGACATTGAAAACCTCCCCAAATCAGATAAACTTGTGTTCGAAACTTGGAATGCTATCCCCGACATTTATGTGAACATGAAAAAGTTTGCGCTTGGAGTCCTGTCGATCTTTGGATCCACATATGTATGTGAGCAGGTGTTCTCCAACATGAACTGTATATAAAAACAAACATCGCACACGCCTCACAGATGACAGCTTACAATCCTGTGTGAAGATGAAGGTACCGCATACAGCCCCGATGTGCAGACGCTGTGTGCTGAGGTTCAGGAGCATAAGTCCCATTGATCAAGTATGATAAATATTTTAATTACCTATTATTTTGTATATATTCATATTTTTTCATTGTTCACTGAAATAGTTAATGTTGTGAAAAGGTCATAGCAATTAAATAAAGAGGTGTTTGTTTCAAGTAACACAAGTTAAAACTGTGCCTGTTTTTATTGCACTTCAAACCTTAATATATTTCATAACGGTTATAATGTAAACAAATGAGTGACATTCTGACATCAGCATCTCAGTGCACACTTCACTCCCTAATACAACTGAGACACTGCCCCCTAGTGGACAGTAACTGATGTGTTTAAAGCATTGAAGAGTGAAAAACGCACAATCAAAGATGGACACAAATGTGTTTAAATCAATAACTGTTTTATTGATTAAAAACAGAGACACACTCGAACAGAAATCTGTCATATTATTTTTGATTTATTTTACCAGGTAGGTCAGGAAGAACTTAACAATACTCTACTTTGATTAATAAACTCTTGTTCATTAATAAACATGTAGCAACTCATGAAGCCGCTCACACCATCCATATCAGTACATATGCAATAAAGATGGAGGTCACACCACACGTCCTCCTGAGCTGCAGAGTTTTCTCCTTTTCCAGATCAGGACTGCAGTGACACAAACTACCAGGAGGAGGAGCAGTCCCAATCGTACTCCATTTCCTATGCTGTGATCGATCTCTGCAGAAGACAGAATTTACATTACATTTTGTTTTGTGTATGTTTGTGTCTTTTTTCAAATTAAAGGCCCTGTTGTGTTGGTTTGACTCTCACGTTGATCAGACAGTTACTTTATATGTCTGTCAGCACTATGGAGCCTCCTACACAGATCAGTGAGTGGTTGCATGGTGACAGTGTCGCACTAAGTTACACTGGGCTGTAACACAGTGTCAAAGATCAATTTACCTTCACAAACACAACCTGGAAAATCTGTTCTCCATTTAACCCTTCTTCTGTAAACCTTATGAATCACAGAGGACAGAGGGGTCTAATGTGCAGAGACTAACAAGACAAACAACCGTTTGTCTGCAAAACAGAGCCCCACACTTTGTATACTTTTTTTATTTTGTAGTTTTGTTGCATTTATAGTTCTAGTTTGACTGTGTGGGTTTGTAGTCACTGCTCTCCCTCTCCTTTCGGGTGTCTTGTCTTCTCTCCTCCTCCTGGTGATTACCTGCTCCACCCTGATGTGTCTCACCTGTGTCTCATTGTCTCTCCCTCCCCTCTGTATACCATGTGTGTGTTCTGCACTGTGAGCTGTGAGGTCTTATATAGACAGGTCTGTGTCTTTCCTAATCAAGTCCAATCAGTATCATCAAGCTGAAACACAGCTGGACTCAAATGAAGGATGATCAGAAGAAATGGAAGCACCTGAGTTCAATATATGAGTGTCACAGCAAAGGCTCTGAATACTTTGGACCATGTCATATATCATATATATATATATTTATAAATCTGCAAAAATAATGCAAAAAAATTACAAATACAGTGTTTTTCTGTCAATATGGGGTGCTGTGTGTATGGACTTACATTATTTGATTATTTAATGGCTGCAATATGACAAAGAGTGAAATATTTAAGGGGGTCTGAATACTTTCCGTACCCACTTTATATATATAATATTATTTTATATAGTGTACATATATTATATATAGTATAGAGTAATGTTGAATGTCATCATTGTACGTCAGTACGCCACCTCAACTCCATCAACCCTTGTAACACCAACCAACTCCACTTTTTTTCTTCATCCAACATTTCAATTGATTAAAAGAGAAAGAATCTCAGACTTACTGTTGGTCCTGATCTCCGCTCTGTCCAGTCTGGTGATGATGTCCACCTTTACCCCAGAGAGCTGAAACACACACTCATATGTCTTCCACTCCTCAGCTGGAACTGATGAGAAATCCATCTCAACACTCATCTGGAAGGTTCCATCATGGTTGGGGAGGATCTCTCCTTTGTCCACACCTTCATGAATCTCCTCTCGATCTTTGCTCCAGAACAGTTCAGCTCTGTTTGGGTAGAAACCTGTAGCGTGGCAGCTGATGGGACAGGAGGAGTTCTTCTGGAGGAGAGACACTGAGGGACGAACTGAGGGAAAAGACAAAGAAGTTAATAACTACACACTGATGTAATGATTAGTTTGATATTTTTAATGACACATGAAAAAAGTTGATAGTAGAGATAATAAAATACAAGACAAGAGAGAAGAGGAGGGAGAGCAGAGGTGAGGAGAGAACAGAGTGAAAGTGATCCAGAGAATCTGAGGCAGATAAAAATGTGACAGAAAGACAGAAATAAGTGCTGATCAATATGTACACAGAGGGTTCTTCATTATAATGTCACAGCACATAAGAAACTGAGGAAGATGAATGTTGTCTTCATCACACTTAATCAGGTCATGTGACTCTACCTGTTCTCATCAGAGAGCTCCGCCCATAGTTCACATAATTCTTCAGTGACTCAGGACAGTGCTGGGTGAGGTAGTTCTTATTCTGTGTGATTTCAGCTCTGTCATTGTCCCACTTGTGTTTGGTGATGACAGCCTGTTGTTGTGCAGCGATCCATGTCTCTGTCTTCAGGTCAAATGATATGAAGTCTTCTCCATCATAACCGTACTGATTAAATCCATTGACCTCTCCAGTCTCATCGTCCCATTCACAGCCGCACATCCACTGCCAAACATGAACACCTGAGAGACAGACAGAGACTCAGCAGTGAGTCAGACTGTTTGTGGCTCATGAATGCTAACTGCTAACCATGCTAACTGTAGCTCACCCTGTGGTGCTGAGGTGATTGTTGAGTTTAAGGATCATGCTGTCGTGTTTGATCACAGAGAGGACCAGAGGAGACAGGAAGCTGCTGCACACTCAGCTCTGCACCTTTCTACATGTATGTAACGTGTAGAGAACACATGCAGTCAGCAGCAGACTCTGGGTGGAGTCTGACCTGCTGCTGGCTGACTGGCTGAGTCTGTGTTCGGGCTCTGTGAGGAGGATCCTGTCCTCTTCTCTGGGTGCTTTGAGCTGCAGATCCTCCTGCAGCAGCAGCAGCTGTCCATCTCTCAGCTCTCAGCGTGCACAAACATGCAGCAGACTACAAACTGATCATCATTCCTCTGACAGGTTTCTGTGCATGAACTGACTGATAAGAATCACATGTGTGTTTAATGAGTGTGCAGAGGAACAGCAGTTTGTGCAGCGTCTGAGCTCAGCAGCACAGGACTGATGGTTTCCTGGAACATTTTCAGTTTGTCTCTGATCAATGGTTCAGTTTGATCACAGAGAGACTGATTAAAACATGAAAACACATGAAGCTGATCACTGCTGGCAGATTTTACTGGTTCATCAAGTGACCGACTGTCAGTCTGAGTTTCTACAGCACAGACACTTTAACTGGTTTATAGAAGTGATCTGATGTCAGCTGTGAGGCTCCATGATTCAGTGATTAAAATCATTTAAACGTCATATTTTAGTGCTGCTGAACGCCGACAGCATCAGACGTCTGTGGTTTCAGAGCTGACTGCAGGGTGTTTTTATTAATATAGAAGTAGTCACATCATTATTTTAAACTCTTCATTTTCAACATGACTTTTCTCTTGATCAGTTCATTTATTGACAAATGATTTCAGCACTTTACACAAGTGTGTTTATGAAGCTGCAGGCACACACTGTGTTTTTACTGTGACACGTGTTTAATGAGTGTGTTTAACAAAGTTAATGAACAAATACCAGTGAAAAGAAGAAACATCCACAAACCTCCAGTCTGGTTGAAGCGCTGCTTTGCAGTTTCAATGTTGGCTTTGAAGGACTGCTGGTTAACCATGTAGATCTGAGTCTCTCTCTCCCAGTACTGTGGATCATCTTCTGTGACTTTGTTCATCCAGTCCTGTTTGGGCACTAATTTCTTGCTGTTGCTGTCATAGTGAAGTATCTGAACTTCATCAACCAAACCAACAGCCACAAACTGGGAAGTTTGGGACTTGGAGGACCTAGTGTAGAAATACTTCAGGGAGTGAGTCACTGTAAGAAAAAGATGATGTGATTACAGAACTACAACTTTATATAAATTACACAAAATCCTGCACAAAGAATCAGGAAGATCTACACGACATTAAAGACACAGATAATCTCTGCTGTTTGTCAGTAAGAACAAAAACAACAGACCTCATATGACGATCGATCATTTTAAACATTCAACAAATAAAAACAGTTTTCTTCTTGTTAAACTCACAGAATTTCAATTTCTGTAACAAAGTTAGCTGAAACTAATTTTATTCTTTAATATCATTTAATAAATATCCTCAGTTTATGTAAACTGAACACAGCAAGTGTTCATTTAAACATTGTTACATAACTTTAAATCTTAAATGATGTCATTTTATTAGGATTTATTTGATTTTAAAGTAGACATGTGTACCGTGGACCTCCAGGCTCAGCGCTAACTGAGCTGCGCTCCCCGCCCCTAATGAGCTGAGCATTGTCCATCTTAGAGGGGTCACAGCACTATAATGCTTAATGGGCATCATAAATTATTCATAAAAAATACAATATCTGTACCTGACTTATTGATCACAAACAAATATATATATAGGATAAAATTGTAGCTGTAAATTACACAAAGGGTCTTTTTTCATTTTTAGTAAGTAAAGAAAAAAACACATTAAGCGGCTCAGAATGTGTGTAATGTTATTTTATATCAGTAAATGTGAACTATTACAGTAACTATTAACTGAATAAAATGAACCAACTTCAAACAAATTGAACAATGACAGAAAAACAAATATATGAATGTGTGTAAAGATAAAAACATACCCACTGCAGCGCAGTGAACTCCAACCAGGAACATGAAAACCAGCGGCTTCATTTTGACCATCAAACTCTGAGAAACAAACCGTGAACATCCACCAAGCGGAAGAGTCCAAGCTCGTAGTTCTGGAGCTGCTGGGGGCTGGCTCCAGCAGCGAGTCATTTCCCATAGACTCCCATGTTAAAATGTCTTCACAGCAGAAATGATGAAATGCTGTGTGCTCAGCAGCCAACATCTCTCTGTCTGCAGGTGGTTTCTGTCATTTATGTGTCTGCAGTTGGATTCAGGACTTTCTTGGAGTTCACAGCTGTAAAGTCAGAAACATGACATTTTTAACATGTTTTACTCACAGGATGGAGGCTGATTGGTTGCTTATAATAACTTCAGTTTTTACAGTGCATAATGAGTTCTCTGTTAATGCTGCTATCAACCAGTAGTGACTTGTTATCATCATCATTTCAAAGTGTAAACTCTCTCACCCTTCTCTCTGTTGACAGTGAATCAGTCACAGTGATGAGGAGAAGGTGCAGCAGTGATGATGGGGATGATCATGGTGACGGTGTTTCCTGAGCAGATGAAGCAGGTTCACACATCAATAACTATTCTCCACTGAACCCGTCTGTCTGTAGTCACTGTGTTTACTGCAGGTCATGACATATTTTACTGTAGAGTCTCATTTAACTCTTTCTTCTCTTTCTCTTGCTGGTTTGTGTTGAACCTTTTGCTGCCTTCACTGTCTATAAACTTCATCCTGCCTCTGTCACCAAGGTGGAAAAACACATGTTCACATGTGAATTGTCCTGCTTCACACCACAAACACAGAAACACACACACATGGAAGTGATGAGAGATCAATGTCAACTGTAAATGATCCTTTTAGATTTCCGGACACAGCAAACTCTCTTCAAAGCAAACTTCTGTCAGACAGTGTTTCCTTTAAAGAGAAGTTTGCTTTGAAGAGAAATAAGAGACTCTGAGCAGCCGACAGTCAGACAGATTATTATTAAAGAGGAGACATTCAGTGACCTGCTGATGTTTGGACACCTGAGGCCGTTTCTCACTTTCTGTTGGTGTTACAGTGAAATATTCAATTCAATACAAATTTATTCATACAGCGCATTTTACAATCAGAAATTGTCGAGTAGGTCGAGGAGGAGAAGAGGGAGACAGGACAGAGACAGAGACAGTATGCAGGTCTTGAGACCTGCAAAGAGAGAGAGAGAGAGAGAGAGAGAGAGAGAGAGAGAGAGCAAGGCACAAAACTATGAGGAAGACAGTGAACACAGATTATGAGATGATATTAGCAGTATGAGCCAGACTAAGGAGAGTAGAGGAGAGGTCAGAGGGTGAGAGGGAAACTGCTCAGTGGATCATGTTAGTGCCCCCCGACAGCGTAGGCCTAGAGCAGCATAGCTGTACTAAAAGTTAAGATTTTATCGGCCCTATGACACCTGTTATACCTGTGGCTGAGGTCATGTCGACAAGTGCCTGTACCTATACCTATCAGCCCTACACACTATACGCCTTACTAAACAGAAAAAATATATCTTCATGTTGCTGCTGTTCATTCATTGTCTGTGATTATCTCTCCGTGCTCCACACCTTCATGAATCTCCTCTCCATCTTTGCTCCAGAACATCAGGGCTCTGTCAGGGTAGAAACCTGTAGCGTGGCAGCTGACTGCAGAGGAGGGAGTCTTCTGGTGGAGAGACACAACTTTCATCATGTTTTAGGATTTGGAGGCAGAAGAAGAAGAAAATCACAACGAGCACACGCTGCTGAAGTTTGACTGTCACACACTCACAGAGCGTCACACACTCATTTATTTATTATTACAAGTTAATCGTTGTATTTTAGACACTGCATTTTTGTTTTTATGTTCTCCTCATATTTCATGCATTCACATGTCTTAAATATATAGCAACACATTTCTGTACTTTTTAAAAACACATTTCCTTCCTTTCAAAGTATGTTGTATAACGTCTGTACTATGTATTTTAATATAGAGACAAGACATTTTTTAATGTAAATTTGTCATAAGTTAAGTGAGTATAAAGTTTTGTATTTTAACTTTAACCAGAGACTGCCCTCTACTGGTTGGTTCAGTCCACACAGAAGAGACATTTATGCCAACAGAGCAGAGTGGATTCAGCTCATGATATCTAGAATAGAATAGAATACACTTTATTAATCCCTTTGGGGAGGTCCCTCAGGGAAGTTCCTCTGAGCTGGTGCAGGTTCAGGCCTCTGACTGCCACTGATCCAAACTCCAGCTGAAATATGTCCCATGTTATCCTCATTCAGTAAAATCAGTCCTCTCCAGATGTGCAGATGTGATGTCACTGCATGTGTCAGTCTTCATCCTGTCAGGACAAAGGGTTAAACCTGCTGTGGTCCAACACACCGAGCTGTTCATCCCAAAGAAGAGAATCCATTTAAAGGGAGAATTACTGTTAACGAGCCGGAACCCTGAAACACGTGAGAGACGATGTGAGAAACAGTTCTGCATCCATGAAAGGACACTTTGAGGCGTTCAGCTTCAGTGCTGCAAGAGAGTGACTGATTACAGAAACAGCCAACCCCAGTGGAATCAATGTGTTACTGCACAAGAAGATGATGTGTCAGCGTAAAACACAAATAACAAATTCAAATAGAATATATGAAGTAAACATACTGCAGTAGTCATTATGAGTATGTCTTCTTCCTTTTCTCTCTCTCTCTTCCTCCATTACCATGATGGAACCCAGAGCCGTTGCAACACAGTAGGCAAACCAGGCAATTGCCTAGGGCCCCGAGCATGAGAGGGGCCCTAAGACGGACGGTCAGTTAGCGCCACCATTCATCTACAGCTGTTTTGGCCCATTGACACATTCAGACTCCCCCTCGCCCCCACGGGGCCCTGTGACAGCGCTGCTCGGAGCAGAGAGGAGCGGCTCGTTCAAAATAAAGGAGGAAGCACACACACTGCAGGCTGCAGGGAAAGGAGCAGAGGACAAAACAAGAGAGGTAAGAGTCTGTGACACAGCTCAGCCTCATCTTACTGCACCACTGTTTGTCTTTTTTCAGTGTGTCACTTAAACTCTTTTAGAGACGCAGGCTTCACGTCACTACAGCCTCCTTCATACTGCAGCCTGAATGTTCACTGTGAGCCGCTCTGCGTACAAACGTCTGCTAAATGAGTTACAAACGTCAATATAATGACGTGATATAAAACGTAAATGAAGCTGTAAAGTAGCTTGTTAGCTCATGCAGCAACAGTGTGTAGCTGCTATGCTAATGATACTTTAGCTTGTTTAGCATTAAGCTAAGTGCTGCTGTTACAATTTACTGTTAGAGTTAATGAGCTCTAAACCACAGCAGGAAAAACTAATGTATGTATTTAGTCTACTTAGTGTTTATTAATGCTCAGGTGTTTCTCTGTAAATGACAAGCTAGTGAATTATTGTCATATAGTTGCTATTTTATGGCTTTTTTAAATGTTTTTCATCAGGTGCTGTGCTTAAACACCTGTCTCCTCATGAAGATGCCACAACCTCCACAGATGAAGGTCTGTGCATTATGAATAATCTGGATTATTTACAGTGTTAATTATCAGGCTGATCATTATGGTCGTATACCACACAGGTCATGTGGAGCCCTGTGAGGAAACTCCAGAGGACGTCCCAGCAGCAGTCCAACACCTGAGAGCCTCCACTCCTTCCTCTGCTCCTCCAGCACCTGACCTGGTAACAGAGGAAGGTTCCAAGGTGTCCAGGTCTCACTGATGATCCTGCACTGTGGACAAACTTAATAATAACAATACTAGTCATCATATCTTGTGTTGTCAGTGGTGGAGGAAGTACTGATGTTTAGTACTCAAGTAAAGTAGATGTGCTACATCAATGATCCTACTTAACCACAGTCTTAAGTACTTACTTTTAATTTCCAAGAGTTTAAATCGAGACAACTGGACTCAAGGATTGATTTTTTTTAACTTGGGGATACATTAAAAAATACATGAAAAATTACTTAAGTACAGTAACAAAGTACAACTACTTAGTTACTTTCCACCACTGCGGACAGTCTTCAGAGGACATATTTCTATGATGTATTTTGATTGTGTTGTACAGGTTTTTTATGTTTCCTTAAGATCATATTTTCATATGTGTGTTCCACATTATTTAAATAAAAAGGTTGCTTATATAATCATCACTGTACATTTCTTTGTGTTTGGGGCGGCATTTCTATAGAATCTTGTAGCCCGTAGGGCCCCAGTGTTACCTTCTTGCCTAGGGCCCCTATAGTGTCAAGCAACGGCTCTGATGGAACCTTCCAAATGAGTGTAGATCTGAATGTTTCATCAGCTGAAGACTGGAGGAGGTACCACTGTGAGTTTCAGTTTGAGGGTGCTGAGGACAGGATCATCGCTGAGCGGAACCCTGATCAGAACCAACAGAGGTCAATTTATTTCATGTTTTGTCTTAATTAGTTGAAATTATAATACAACATGAATACAACTCTTCTTAATCTTTTGTTCTCTTTTCCTGATAATGAAGCCTGATAATGTGCCTGTTCCTGATATAACTGTCGCTGTCATTGTCAAAGCTGAGAGGTGAGCTATGATAGTTTTATTTTGATGTTGTGTCTGCACATGACAGATATTCTGACACTCTGAAATATTATTTTGACTTCAGACTGAAGCTCTACATTCATTTACATGTCAATATATTTCCTGCATGTTTCCTCACAGCACCTGGAAACATCATTTAGCCCCCAGAGGCCACAAACCTGACAGCTGAAAGAAACACGCTCATTGAAGGAAACAAACGTCATGTTTTCTAAGATCATCTTTGTAAAATATGTAATATATATATATAATTAGTATAATATCCTCATAGACAGACTCTGTTCAGCTCTGTAATGATGTCAGTGTTCAGACATAATAAGTCTGTTGATGTGGATGCTCTGTTTCACAGCGTACTTTTTACTCAGTTCAATTCAAAGTTGGTGGAAAGATGTGTCCGTTATTTCAAAGTTGTCAATGAACGTTTCTGTGGAAACATGTATCATGTAAACGTTTCCACAGACAGTGGACAAACGTGTCACATCAACATGCAAACTGTCGCTGTGCACTCTGAGGAACTTTGAGTGTTTCTGTGCTGATGACCTTATTTTATCTGTTTTTCATTTAAAAGAGCTGCAGATTTGTTGTCATAGCGACACAGCTTGGGATAATAGCAGCTGCTGTGAACAGGTGTTGTTTCAGATGGAAACAGATCCACTGCAGGCACAAAAACCATTTTAGTGTTTACTGAGCTCCTGAATGTCCTTTGTAGTCAAACTGCTTCAGACAGACGGACTGATACATGAAGGGTTGGACGGATACATGACAACGCAGAGAGGAAACATTGCACTGTGACAGCATCCTGACCTAAAGAAGCCTTCTGTATATGACTGTATATGACACTTTTATGACAATGTGCATGTTTTTGAAATGAAAAATAAGTAAATGACTTTCTTCCATGTTACTGAGCTCATGTGTTGGTATAGTCTTGCTCACATCCTCCTACTTGTTAGTTTGATTGCCGTTGCTAGGCAACATGGGAGTCTTAAAACGCTCATTAGATGCTGCTCTATCAAACTTATATTCAGAATTTTCGAATTCCGAGTAATTTCCGAGTGGTTTTTGAGGTCTCCTCTGCTGTTACCATGGTGACAGGCTGACACACAGAGGCATACAAAGCTCTGAATTGCTCTGATTCTCCAGCAATTCAGACCAATCCTTCACATCAGCATTCAAAGCAATGCTTCAGCTGCAGCAATCAAACTTGCATTTTCTTCAGGAAATGCCCTTTTCTAGTTCCATTCAGTCAGCTCTTTATTATCAGCTAGTTATGTTCATTCACTTGGTGTCCACATGTCAGAATGAATGGACCTAGTTCATTCTCTCTCCACATTCCTTATCCAGGTTGCCTGCAATGATGTTTGAAATCCTGCAGATGTCAGTGTTAGGTCAGAGTCAGAGCAGGCTCTGTGTGGCTTGTTATGTCTTTATGTTTATTTAACCTGGAAAAATCCCATTGAGATTTACAGCCTCTTTTTCAAGGGAGTCCTGGTCAAAGAGGAAGAACAAAACACAGCTACACAGAAAAACAGTCCAAACATGAGCAAATAAATCCATAAACCAACTGCGGTGAGACGCTGTGTCGCCTCCGATGGGCTGTTATGAACAGTGACTCTCTCCCTCTCTGGTTTCTCCAGGTGCCCTGATGAGGCTGCTGTGGCTGCTGGGCAGAGCACCGAGCTGAGTGGACTCACCTGTATTCAATCTGCTCCTCTCCTGCCTGCTCTTAAGGACCTCGCTCTCCTCCACTCTCTGTCCGTTCTTCAATAACTCTCTGCAGTCACAGATCGCTGCTCACCTGAACTCTTCTGAATCCCTCTGAACTCATTTTAACTTCTCTTTATTTCTCAGGAGCCACTCAGTCCTGGTGACCTTCAGTCCACGCTGCAGTCCTCCAGAGCACTAGTCAAGATCAAGTTTTTCTCCCCAGTGGATGTTTTCAGTTATTTTTTTTGTGTTGAAAGAACAAAGTGTTAAACCTTTGAGAAACTTAGATCTGCATGCTCTTCACACAACACTGACACAGACTGGCATTAAAAGAAAAGCCCAATGTTAGCCTCAGCCTCTTCACAAGTTTCTCCACATGTGACTTAACATGATCTGCAAAGTGTTTAACTGTTTAAGCTTTGATCAAAATCTGTCCAATGAATGTGTTAAGATAATTGTTTCCTGTTTGATCAGCTGTTTGTACTGTCTGCATTACAGTAAGATCAGTTCAGTTCCTGATTTATTTTGGTATTCCTAACTCTCCTCTTGTTTCGGGTGTCTGGTCTTTCCCCCTCCTCTCGCTGATTACCCGCCCCGCCCTGATGTGTGTCACCTGTGTCTCGTTGTCTCCCCTGCCCTTGTGTAGTCAGTGTCTGTGTCTGTGTTCGAAATCACTCATATGGGGAGTTCAATAGCACCATGTAGTGAACTCATTGTGATAGCATTTTCAGACATTTCGACTTTGTTGTTGGACTCTACCTCATTTTGTGTCGTCTTCAATGACGTCACTGCTGTCGCAAATGAAACGAGCCAATCCCTGCCAGCTAAACGAACTACATTGTTAGCAGTTATACTTTGTGCCGTTATAGCCCAATATACGTTTTATGGCAAAACATGAATAAAGCAAACTCAGCCGGTCATGCTACAGTCTTTAAATGATCATTGTATTTATAAGACAGGTGGCACAATGCATGATGGGACATATTGCTAAAAGACCATGGGATGGACACTACAGCTGTGTTCCAATTCAAATTGTTCTTGTCTCTGTGTTCTTAAACTCTTCTAACCTTGTTACATTATGTGTTTCATTACCTATTTATAATTGAAGTAAACTTTTGAACAACTTCTCAGTGACAACAGTAAATCATTTATTGTTCTGTTATGTACAATATTTACAAAGACACAGTTTGAACATTTCTAACTATTTACCAGTGGGCATTATGAAAATGTACAGTTTATTATTTATAAAAGATCAGCAGAATCACCTCATTTTGTGTCGTCGTCAATGACGTCACTGCTGTCGCAAATGAAACGAGCCAATCCCTGCCAGCTAAACGAACTACATTGTTAGCAGTTATACTTTGTGCCATTATAGCCCAATATATGTTTTATGGCAAAACATGAATAAAGCAATGTGGGCATTATGAAAATGTACAATCTATTATTTATAAAAGATCATCAGAAAATACTAAGAACATATATGTAAATGTTTGGCTGAGCAGGAGTCCTTGGTGCTGCTGGACTGGATGATGCCACGGTGAAGACCTTGGAGTCCTCTGGCTGTGAGTGGGACATCATCTGGGGGAGGGGGGTGTCTGTCTCCTCTGTCCACCACATCGTCCATCAGGGTTTGCAGAGCTGACGATCGGCGGCTGCCATGTTACTAAAGATGTTTTTAAAAAGGGCAAAAATAATAATAGTTACTTTAACAGAGCGGCTTCCAAAACAGCTTAAAATGTGAAAAGCTATAAAATATGTATCCTCACCCTCCAGAGGTGATGATGGTCAGTACACCTCCTCCAGGACAGACAGCTGGTCCTGCCAGGGAGCCCCACTCTCCTCCACCCAGCAGTAATTCTCTGGTGTAGTGACAGACCTGATGCTTAATGACACATTAAAGCAGTGGTTTCAGGGTTATTTGCAGGGTTCGTACACATTTAGCTATTTATTTAAAGTATTAAAATTACAAACAGACCCTGTATCAAGTCTTAGAATTGAATAAAATATAAATTACATTTAATCATATTTGTCTATCTACTGGTTATATGGCTAGCGTTTGCTCAGTAACTGGTATATTAATTATGATCAATAATATTAAATAGCAGCTTACCGTCACCTCCCCACTGCGCTCTCCCAGCCTGAAGTTTGTTGTGTAGTCCGTGTTGTGTCGCTGTTGCTGCTTTCGTTTTTCCCGGGGCAAAATTTATGACGTCGAGCCACAATCAGGAAGTGCTTTGAAGGTCTGACCGTCGCATTTACCAACGGTTGAGGATCCTCAGGAGGACGCGCCCACTTTAGACCGCGTAGGCTGCGTCCTCCGACGGATGCAGACCCTGAATTGGAACACAGCTCCTGTCCTGCTAGAAGCAGCCCAGCCCTCTGAACACAACAAGAACACAAAGAGATGGTACCGTTACTTTCACTGCTGCGCGTCTGTCACGTCTCATCCGTAGGTAGGTTTAAAACACACACACACACACACACACACACACACACACACACACACACACACACACACACTGGTCATAACGTTTGTTGTCAGTCTGTCGGTTCAGCCTGCAGCTCCTCACAGCAGGGCGCCGTCTAACGGAGCTGTTTTAAGGGAAAAAACGCACTTAGCGCTCACATTTATGATGGATGGAGCATGTTGCGTTGATGTTTTCACTTGTTCACTCACATGCTGACTGTAACTCTGACCAGCCTGAGAGAAAGAGGCGAGTTTGTGAGAGTTAGAAAATGTGTTGTGAAATATGGACAAAGGAACATTTCTATCAGATGATGTAATCCTCCTGAGATTAACAGCTTCAGTGACTTTATTTAATGGATGTCAGAAATAAATCATTAACACTTTCACTTTCACAGTGACTCAGTGGGTGTTGGTTCTGTAACAGAACAGCATGACTTGACACAAACATGTTGGACCATCAGTTTCAGTTTTCACTTGGACTGCTGCTCCTCTCAGACTGTAGCACAAACCCTGTGTGTTCATGTTGCTTCTGTTTTTACACACAGACTTCAAACTCATGTTTTTGTGATGAATTATAAACAAACGTTTCACACATGAAGATGTTCTCTGTCTCTATAAGCTCTGATCTGTCTAACAGGTTCACACATGAACTTTTACTTTCAGATTCAGTCTCCTCTAATGAAGCTGGACACAAAATGTATGTGTTGTGTTACAGTGATATGAGGAAACAGAAAAAAGAACCAACATCTGATCTTTAATCAGAATATGTAAGTAAAACTGCAAAAGCAGAATCCCTGAGTTTTTACATACAGACAAAATCTCACAGTTTTGTGATTAATGACAAACATCTCTGTCAAGTAAATAAAAATAATCACACACATTATTTCTTGATTGTTGCTATGATCTTGTCTGCACCATGCTGGAACAATAAGTCTTTAAAAGCTCATGTAGGTTCATGAATATTTCTTTAGATGTTTATCTGTTCAGCAGGTTCACACACATCAGCTGTGTTCCTTTCAGATTCTGCCAGTCTCTTCTAAAGGAGCTCCACCAGCTGCTTCTTCTGTCAGACATCTGTTTAACCATGAAGAATCAGATGTGTTTGTTCTTCTTGTTGTTTCTCTTCTGTCACATTTCATCAGCAGGTAAGAACACATTCTTTATCATCTTTATTTCTGCTCCACAAGTTCATGAGAACACTGAATGCATCATATTAATGATCATATTTGTATTTATTTATTCACTGACATCATCCGTTTCTCCTGCAGTGAAACACTCATTTAAGTGTTACAGAACTGCATCCTCTGGAATCCAGAATGTGCCAGAGTTCATGTTTGTTGGAAAGGTTGATGATGTGGAGGTGAACCAATGTGACAGCACCAACAGGATATTTAAACCAAAACAGGACTGGGTGGTTAAATTATATAATGAGGATCCTGAGGTATTACAGGCAGGCCGTCAGGAGTGCTTCGTGATTATACCTTTTTTCTTCAAACATGTAATTTATAATTTGACACGAACCCTCCAAACTGAAGGTACAGTATCATGTTTCACTACATGTTTAAAATGAAATCTAAGTGACTCAGATTGTTAGTTTTTACAGATTGAACCACTCCCCCCTTTCTCTCTCAGGTGCCATCTTACAGTGTATACCTGGCTGTGAACTGGATGAAACAACAGGACAGTTTTCTGGATTTGTACATTGTGGTTATAATGGAGAAGACTTCCTTAGATTAGATCTGAAGACCCTCAAATGGATCGCTCTGAGTCCTCAAGCCAGCATCGTTAAACAGATATGGGACAGAAACACCACCATAATAGAGTATTATAAGGACCTCATCAATCATCGTTTCCCATACTTGCTGCAGAGGTTTCTGGAATATGGGAGAAGCTCTGTGATGAGAACAGGTTCTTTGTGTTATTTCTCCAACAGTAAAATAGAATTATTACTTTGTGGTTACTTTCCTCCAACAACTAGTCAAGTTGATGTTTAGATCTGTGTGAGTCCAGAAACCAGATAAACTCAGTGAATCAGTCCTCTGCAGGTTGTTATGGACTCTACAGGTTTTAAAACTTGCATTGACACAATGCATTTATATTTATATAAATGCATTGTGCATATAAAAGTTAGTGATGTCTTCTTGTTTCTTTTCTCTCTCTCTACCTCCATTATCTCTGCCTGATCTCCTCCCTCCAGATCTTCCCTCAGTGTCTCTCCTCCAGAAGACTCCCTCCTCTGCAGTCAGCTGCCACGCTACAGGTTTCTACCCTGACAGAGCCCTGATGTTCTGGAGCAAAGATGGAGAGGAGATTCATGAAGGTGTGGAGCACGGAGAGATCCTCCCCAACCATGATGGAACCTTCCAGATGACTGTTGATCTGAATGTTTCATCAGCTGAAGAGTGGAGGAGGTACAACTGTGTGTTTCAGCTTGTTGGTGCTGTGGACAGGATCATCACTGAGCTGGATGGAACCCTGATCAGAACCAACAGAGGTAGGTTGATTTAATATTTGTGTGTCTTTCACTTAGTTTAAATTATAATAGAACTCTTCTTAACCTTTTGTTCTTCTCTTCTCATTAGTGAAGCCTGATAACCTGACCATCCCTGTCATTGCTGCAGTTGTTGTTGTTGTTGTTGTTTTTACTCTTGTCGTCATGGCAACTGCAGGTGGATACATGTTTCATAAAAAGAAGAAAGGTGAGCTATGTTTTAATTTGATGTCATAACTTTAACAAAATTAATAAATCTTTAAAGCTGAGTCTACACATGACAGATATTCTGACACTCTGAAATAACACTTTAATGTCAGACTGAAGCTCTCCATTCATTTACATGTTATCAATATGTTTCCTGCATGTTTCCTCACAGAAGCTGAGGACAGCACTGAGCTCCCAGAGGCCACAAACCTGAACACTGAAACAAACACAGCTCACTGAAGGAAACAAATGTCATGTTTTCTAAGATCATCTTTGCAAAATATAAAATATATATAATTAGTATAATATCCTCATAGACAGACTCTGTTCAGCTCTGTAATGATGTCAGTGTTCAGACATAATAGGTCTGTTGATGTGGATGCTCTGTTTCACAGCGTATTTTTTTCTCAGTTCAATTCAAAGTTGGTGGAAAGATGTGTCCGTTATTTCAAAGTTGTCATTGAACGTTTCTGTGGAAACATGTATCATGTAAACGTTTCCACAGACAGTGGACAAACGTGTCACATCAACATGCAAACTGTCGCTGTGCACTCTGAGGAACTTTGAGTGTTTCTGTGCTGATGACCTTATTTTATGGACCTCTGACCACCACTTATTTCCAGTACAATGGGAACTTTTACAGACAGAAGCACGGCTGTGCGATGGGATCACCTGTGTCTCCTTTTGTGGCCAACCTCTACATGGAAGAAGTGGAGAGAAGAGCCCTGAGTTCCTTTCCTGGAACCACCCCCACCCACTGGTTTAGATATGTGGATGACACCTCGGTCAATTCAGTTTTATTTATGTATAGCGCATTTTACAATCAGAAATTGTCTCAAAGCGCCAGAGCCTGAACCCCCTTAAGAGCCACAGTGTCAGGAAAAACTCCCTTTTAACAGGAAGAAACCTTGAACAGGACCCGGCTCATAAGGAAGAACCTTCCTGCTGATAGATGGCCGGGTAGAGGAGGAGAAGAAGAGGGAGACAGGACAGAGAGGATGAAGGAGAGAGTGTTTGTTTTAGAGCTACGCACTGCTTTACAAGCATTGGCTGAACTGATCATCAGCGCTCTATGTGTTACATCGTCATAATACAGTGTGAACTCTAATAATTTGATCCACAGGTTTATTTGTGTTTTTTTTAGTGTTGCCTAGCCTGTTTAAGCACAGTTCAAATTCAGCATCAGCAAAATTAGATCCGCCGTGAATTACAGCATTGTGACATTTCCCTGTGGGTAAAAAACCTGTGAATTGTTGCAACCTCAGACCTCAGCTGTTCATCACAACCATCAGCATTACACAACAGCAGAGGGAGCCGCCCCACTAGCAGTTTCAGCACTGGACAGCACCGCTGGTCTACAGCGCGGGTCAATGATTTCAGCACCGGACAGCGACAGAACAGGCCTCAGTGACAGGAGACTGTGAAGCCAGCAGCCGCTGTAAGTCTGGTTTCAACATATTAATGTGGCACAGCCTGCTTTTCCACCTATGGTCCGGTGTGGCAACTATGTAATCACTGTCATTTACTTTTTCTAGGACCACGTAAGGGCCAGTGTAACTAGCCTACAGAACTGACACCAAAGCAACAGCAAAACCATATCACCAGGCTTTATCATTTTGTCAGGGTTTCATTTTTGTTTGCGCAATAGTCAAACCAAGTCAAAACATAGTTATAAAGCTGCAGGCAAGATCAGTGCAGACTGAAGCAAACATTACAGGATGAAACGTTATGTTTTACACAAAATTTGTTTTACTCAAAATATGATCAGAATTTGAAGACAAACTCTGAGCAGCCGCCATTTTATATGTTTATGTATATGTGTAACTTTGCGATATAGTAATAAGTGAGACTATTTAATAAAGCCACAAGTTTGAAGTTACATGATATTATAATATGAATATTGATTTCATTCAAAGAGCTTGTGACCACTTTACAGTTGAATAAATCCAACACAGTAATACTGTCGTTTCTAAATGTCATTTGTCTTCACTTTATTACTGTGATATGCTTACAGGAAGTTACTTGTCAGCTGCTGCCAGTTTATTCCTGTAAAATTCACAGTAGCTTTGTTATGCCAAGGCTTATTGGGCCCCTGGACCCCATTAGATGGGAGCAAAAAAAAGCCAAACACAGCACCCAATAAATCAGCACGGCCAGACGGCTCCCACATTACTGCATGGAAGAACTTGGTTGGAGACATTCAAGTGGGGTGCCCCCAGAATGGATCCATGAGAGACCATAATCCCTTGTGCAAAAAGACACCTGACATCTCTTCTGATGTATGGCTAGCTCAAAGTAGAAGCAACTCCAATGGAGAGGTTTGGTAAGCTCTGCAAAAATCTGCAACATTCTTGTTTTCAATTAATTGTGTGTTGTAATGTAATTTCTTCCTGGCTGTTATCACTTCTGTTCTGTCTGTGGAGTATGTTATAACATTTTATGGTCAGATTTGTGACAAATTATTGCTGATTAAGTAACATATCTCAATACAGTCTAATAGAGTGTTACATACAATTTTTAAGAAATGTAGCTCTTAGCGTAAGTTCAGTCATGAAGACACGCATCATCTCTATCAGCTTCCCTCTCCCTCTTCACCATCCTCGCACTCTCTCTCTTTCACTGCACTGCAATCCCTCTAGTGACCTCCCACATATTCAGGTGTTTAATAGATGGCACCTCCCTCACCAATCAGCTGTCGATCCGTCCATCTGCTGCCCAATCATCATCATCCTCCTCAGCTCCCAGGGCTAAAAGGACCACGACCAGGACCTACAAGTCCAGACGCCTTGCTTCAATCTTCTCTACATTAAGTAGCCATGTGCTCCCGTTTTTGTGGTTTTATACAAGTGGCTTCACTATGTCGTCGATAATGGTGTTGCTACATTTTAATTCATATTGAGCATTTTAAGCCTATTTATGATTAAAAAAATCTCCCTCTGTGACATGGGTCACAGAGTGCTGCTGCTGTTTGTGTCTCATCACCGGCTGATTGTTCACAGTCATTAGTCAATCCTGCTGCAGCTCTAGTATATGTGTCCAATGGAACCTGAACAACATGTCAGCTAAACACATAGAAATACTACACGTAGTTTTTCATATAAATAACATTGAATTGAATCATGTTGTACAGTAAATGGAAACAAAAAGCACTGAGAGTGGTGCTGGTAGTGCAGCAGTGGGTGGAGGCTGAAGTGCTGCCACCTAGTGTCAATATTTGGTATTAACTCTGACTACATATTCCACCTTTAACTCACTGCCATATATCCAGTCACTGTTTTCGTTTGCTGTCTCTTCCTCAGGCCTGGGTTCCCCTCATCCCCTGGACTAACCGACGTGGCTGCTTCTCACAATTCTCCAGGGAAAAAATCTCTAAAATGTACGCCTTGTGGAAAATCCTTTTCATGTCAGTGGAAATGTAAACATGTAGACATCAGAGCATTCAAACAGGTGAGAAACCATATTCTTACAAAACATATGGGAAATGTAATGTTAGTAATTTAACTGTTCACATGAGAACCCACACAGGTGAAAAACCTCTCAGTGACAGTTTCCATGTTATTCATCACATGACAACATACACACCATATGTTTGTCAAACAGGTGAACCAACTGTTTAAAAAATGATCAAATAAATACACATATTCTGCTTTTATGGACTAAAGCTGAAGGTGTATATTTGCATTTACTTACAGTTTTCCACACTGTTAGGTATATTGTTTCTTTATGAATACTATTGAATGTGAATTGACAGCTGTGACTGAGATCTGTCATGTTAAAATTTGTTTATGTCTACAAAGAATAAAAAAAACTAGTTTTGATGTAACAAGTGTAATAAATTGGCTTCCTCTTGTTAAACTATTCTCTTTAAAACGATTTCATCTGATATCTGTCAGGATGTGATTGAGAGGGAAAAAAACAGGCTGCTGGCAGACTGCATTTTATTATTTGCTCAACCTGGCATATAACAGATATTACAGATGTTATACTGCACAGACAGATCAGACCAGATGTACTGACACCCAGTAAGAAATTATAATTATATAATATAAGGAACTGTTGTGTATTGAGGGTGTTGGTGTTCTGTGTTTTGGGGTTGTTGGTCTTTTCTCTTTCCTGTAGGGGGCGCTCGGTCCCCATGGTGGGAGCGCAGTGGAGCTAGGCTGGAGGCGGATCTATGACACCTCACTTCCTGTCGGTCCTCCTTTAAAGCTGGAGCGCGACTTACCTTTGACGCTGGATTGTCTCCTTTTGTGGTACACCGTTGCCGCTGTTCTTGAAAGGAATTTCTATGATCAGTTGTATTTTTGGCAAAGAGATTTTTGTGAAGACTCACGGTGCTCTCCGCTCTGTTTCAGGTACGAACCTTCGGACTCATTGTGCTCCTCCAGCCAGTTGCCTGCGCATCGCCACCTCATCTCCACAAACTATTTTTTGTACTCGCTTGTAAATATTAAACTCACCGTAAAACGCCAGCCTCTCATGTCCTGCTTTTGGGTCCTACACTGAAATCCCTTACATATTAAATGAAAAACAAGAATGTAAAAGGAATTTGCAATATATGAAATGGTCTAATAAAATCAAGAAAGAAATATAGCATATATTGAATATGAATATGAAACAATATAAGAGAAATAATATTTGTAGAAAGAAACCAGCACTCTGTCTTTCTTGGCAGCCATGGATGAGCTAGAATTAAAGTCCATTGTTAATAAACGTCAGCAGTGCAGACTGCGCTTTGAGTGCGCTTTGACTGAACTTATTTAAAATCAATACTCTGTCTACATCATATCATGTCGCTTCAAACTTGTGGCTTTATGATATTGTATTACTTATTATTACTTTATTAAAAAGCTGGCATATAAAACGGTTGCGGCTCTGAGTTTGTCTTCACAAATGATGAAGCTGCAGACAAACACTGGAACCACAGAGCTTCCTTCAGGATTTCTGCAAGTCTTATTTCTGCCACAAGTTGATGCTGTTTCACAGGCTTCACAATCTCCTCCAACACATTCAGTACTAAAGGAAAGTTTACAGTATAAACGTAAACATTTCCCAAGTTAGTTGCCACACCGGACCATAGGCAGAAAAGCAGGCTGCGCCACATTAATATGTTGAAACCAGACTTACAGCGGCTGCTGGCTCCTGTCACTGAGGCCTGTTCTGTCGCTGTCCGGTGCTGAAACCAACAACCCGCGCTGTAGACCGGTGGCGCTGTCCAGTGCTGAAACTGCTAGTGGGGCTGCTCCCTCTGCGCCGTCGTCTAAAGCTGATGGTTGTAATGAACAGCCGGGGTCTGAGGTTGATGAGGAAATTCCCGCGCGGTGCGGTTGTTCATGGGCAACTGAAAAAAACTGACATGTCTAAACTTAAACAGTATTTTCCCTCATTTGGCTGATTCTCAGAGGAAAGATTTAAAGATTAAAGATTTAAAAGAGATTTTAAAAACGTTTTAAAAAATTAAAAAAGATTTAAACATTTAACAAATAAATGCACTAAATTGTGACAATTAAAATAAAGAACTGATGCTGTTATTCTATATGACCAGCAGGTGGCAGAAGAGACTCAGAAACAAGGAGCCTATAGGCCGACAACTGCTGACAGTTGGCTTGGAAGGAGCCTCTCCATATGATCCTTAGATGCTTACCTTTAAATCTTCTGCCTGACTTTGTATCAAAACATGCCCCATGATCTGCATGAGCCTCTGACTTCTGTGGCTGGGACAGTGGTTTGCACTTTTGTCCACTAGGTGAAGCCACATGCTCAGACAGACTCAGCTCTACCTCCTTTCCCATCCACAAAGCATGCTTTAAAAACATATGAATGTGTATAAATATATATGAATAGGGCAGCAGGGGCTGATGGGAGTTTTGAGCAGCGCGTCCTCATTTGGCCTCAGCTGCATCAGAGCGTCACTTCTCTGTGAGTTCACCAGAGAAAACACGCTTCTCCTGCCGGCTGCTGCTCTTTGCTGTCTGTGTTCAGGTGAGTGTTTCCAGCCAATCAGGCGCCGACGAGCTGCACCTGTAACAAACACTGACCTCCACCTGTATCTGCAGCGCTGGTTTCCATGGCAGCAGATCTGATTCAGGACGATGCCTCACTGACCAGGAGAGTTGTGGACATGTGTCCTTCAGCTGTGGAGGGCTTCAACAGTGTGGCAGTGCATTTGTATGGTGGTACCAGAAGAAAGACAAGGACACATTCAGACTGATTCTTGATATTGATAAGAGAAATGGTGACATCGATAAAAGTTACAATCATCCTCAGAAAGATGATTTCTCAGCTGTACAAACACAGAAGGGCTGGGAGCTGGAGATCAAGACAGTTAAAGAGGATCATTCAGCCACCTACTACTGCTCCTGTTGGTGGGATGATGGAAGTTCCCACAGTGAGAGATTATGCGAGCAGCCTGAACAAAAACCAGCAGAGAACAGAAAACCACATCAGCTTCATGTTTCACCTCCATCTCAGACTCAAACACACTCAAAGAGCTCTGAAGCGTCGAAAGCTGCACAAATCCATGTTTGATCCCAACAAAGGAAGGAATGAGTCCATGTGACCAGAGGGGACGCTGACTGGGAGTCTTCCAGTCGGAGCTTCACATGTTAACAGAGGAAGTTTAGAATCAGCAGGAAAAAGCTGATGATGAGGACGCTGTGATGCTTTTTACAAACTTGGAGATTTGCAGTGTCTCTTTTTTACACAGACATTCCTGCAACATGGAATTCTGACAGAATTCTGTCTCCTGATTGGATCCTTCACTCAGCAGGTTTTTATATGAGCCTGTTTCACTGTGTGGGTGTGGATCTTTGGTCCTGGAACTAAACTGATAGTAACAGGTAAGAACTAACATTTATTTTTACTGTTGGAAATGTTGAAGCTGTTTAAAGTCACTTTCTTCATGAACTGTTTCTACTGAATCACATTTTTATTATTTTTATACTTTGTATAGGATTTATCACACAGCACACGGACAGAAAAAACTCAAAGTTTAATCTGAGTTATTGTTTCTGCAGAATTATTTAGTGTTTCATCATTTCAGTATTTTTAATCAGTAATAAATTAATATATACAATAAAGAAACGATGTGGTGCTACAATAAGAGGAAATAATTTGTACACATAAAAGATAAAAGATGACACATTTAAGATAAACATTAATATCTTTTACATGTTAACACAGGTTTTATATTTATCAAAATTTTACTATATATAAAAATACATATGGCAATATATATAATCATTTTAGTATACAATATATGATCATCATAACATGTATATTAAATGTAGTAGTTATTCAGTATGTCCATTTAATAGATTAGACATTTTAGAAAATGTAATAATGTACAATATAAAATCAAACAAATGTAAAATATTTGTCATCTACGTCAATATTTGAAGTCTACTTCAAGTTTAAATAAAGATTTTTTTGAATATTCCAATTTTAATGTTCCACTTTTAAATTGGACATAAGTATCAGGTTGCTTATTGTGGTAGACTGTACTGACTATAGTGATAGACTGGCCACCTATCGAGGTCTCTCAAGACAAAGAGATCTCACTCATTGACAAATACTATAGACTCCAGCCCCCCATGACCCAGTAGCACAGGACAAGTTCAGGAATGATTTGAATTCCCTATCCCCCTCACAGCATGATGGAGCTGCTGCACTGACAGACTGATGATTGTTTGTCTGTGTTGTGTAGCCTCAGAGCAGCTTGTTGTGTTGCCCGTGGTGAGCGTGTACCCAGCAGCACCCACAGGCCGTCCTGAGGGGAGCAGCTCCCTGCTGTGTCTGGCCTCAGACATGTTTCCCCCTCTCGTCCGCTTCTCCTGGAAACGACAGCAGGTGTACGGCCCACTGGAGGAGCTGCATCCTGCTGAGGGAGAGCAGCTGGAGCTCAGAGAGACGGGATACAGCACCGCCATCTTGTTTGTCCAGCAGCAGGAGAGCAGCAGCTATAAGTACAGCTGTTTTGTGAACCATGAGGGGGTCAGAGTGAAGGCCCAAACAGAGCAAGGTAATGAACATGTTCATGGGATGTTGAGCAGAGAGCAGAGGACCTTTGTAAATATGTGACTCTTCTGTTTCAGAGCTTCCAGCTGCAGCTCCCTGTCCTCCAGAGAGAGAACCTGCAGACCTGCCAGCTGTGCAGCTCACTGACTGTAAGACCCATTCAGGATGAAGATGTTCACATCCCAGCACAGTCAGAGAATGACCTGTCTGTCTGTGTGTCTGTGTGTCAGTGTCCTTCCAGTCTCAGTGCAGGGTGAAGCTGCTCCTGCTGCTCTACACTGTGCTGATAGTGAAGAGTCTGCTGTACTGCTGTGGACTCTCTCTGCTGATGATCGGCTGACTGCTCGTCCTCCATCACATCATCCATCACTGTCCCCAGAGTCCATCAGTGATCACATGATGCTCTTTTTTGTCTTTGTACTAAAGGAAATGAGGCAGGTCGAGGACTTCCTGGATGATTCTGTAACCGTCACAGTGAAACCCACAGAAACCCACAGAGCCGTCTGATTGGCTGCTTTCTGTCCTAATAACCACTGAGATCACACTGATATCTGCAGCTGTTCCTCCGTCTCTCTCTACACTAATAATCCTCTTGTTCATAAACAGTAGATATAGCATCACTGCCCTCAAGTGGTCACTGTCAGGTACTACATTTGTCTGTGAAGGTGAGAGTATGAACCAGAGGTACAATGTAGATACCTGCTTGTCACTAAGGACACCTCACTAAGGACACCTCACCACCTCACCTGCTTGTCACTAAGGACACCTCACCTCACTAAGCACACCTCACCTGCCTGAACAGTGATGTCATCACAAGGCCAACAAGCAGTGACACAGTCAGTAAACAGTGATGTCACAACCCAACCAAGCAGCTCTCTTTAACACAGCAACTGATCTGTGATGTCATAACAAGACCAACAGCTCTCTTTAACAGGCCAAGAGAAGAGTGATGTCACAAGCAGACCTAACAGGCCTGTTTAAGACAAGTGGAGAATGATGTCATAATCAGAGCAACACAGGAAGTAAAGACATGTATGAATGACTGTGGTCAAAGAAAGAAATGATTGAAGTCAATAGAAAATGAGAGTAAATGTTGCTGATGTCCTTCACTCTGACTGGAGACAGGAGCTGTATAATCATCATTTAACAATGAGAAGAAAGCAGCACACCAGTCACATGATCATGTTGTACAGTAAATGAGTGGAAACAAAAAGCAGGAGAGGAGGAAACAAGTAGCTCAAGTGCTGCCACCTAGTGTCAATATTTGGTATTAATTCTACTACATATTCCACCTTTAACTCACTGCCATACATACTGTGCCATGTGTGAAGTGATAATAAAAAAGTGAATGTGAATTTATTGTAAAGAACTTTACTTATTCAGGATGCCAGTCCCCAAAATCAGATCTGCCAAGTGAATGAAACATGTAGATGCAGGACTCCACATACAGGGAGTGTTTCTGTTGTGGATAGATCATCTAGAAAACATAGCAATCCATAAGAACAGATCAATAAATATCATGCCATTGGTACGTTGAATATATGTGTAAGTGTGGATGTTTTTAAGGAGTGGATGGAGAAACTGTTCTCTGGAATTATGAATAGACCCATATAGATCCGTGGGGATTTTTAATATTGACCTGTATGAAAGTAGAAATCATATAAAAAGAAATTACTGGTGGATCCAGGAAGATGACCTATCCAGATTATTTCGTGGATTCAAAGGCTGCATGTTGCAATATGAATGAGACAGTTCATAGTTTCAATGACTTGTTTGTTCATGTTGGTCCAGACCTAGAATCCAAAATCCCTGATCATGTAACAGAGCTAAATATCAGAACCATCAATAGTAACTCAGTCTTTCTGTCTGCAGTTAGTGAGCAAGAAGTGATCGATACTGTCAACAAATAAAAAGAACTTCTCCACAGACTGTCCTGCTATTGATATGTATATATTAGTCAAAAAGGGATTAATAACATGACAACAGCCTTAACACACATCTGTAACCTGTCACTTCAAAGCGGCTGTGTTCCAAAGAACATGAACATTGCTAACATAGTTACCACATGGACTGTAGGCAGAAAAGCAGGCTGTGCCACATTAATATGTTGTCAGCTGGACTTGACTGTCATCCACCAAACAAAGAAACAGTGGTCCATGAGCACTGACATGTGGCCTGGCCATGTGTGCACAACAAATACAATGTTGCTTGTTCTTTGTACAGGAAACATACATGTTTCATCATTAGAACATATGTGTATTATCAGTGCCTATATTATAATAACAGACAACATTTACACATTAAATGTTGTGCCACAACCATAGGGGAGCCCCATGACCTCCTGTTAAGACCCCACTGGGTGAATTTTGTCCATCATTAGAGACAAATGTCCTGAAAATTGAAGCTGCTGGGGAAACTTCAAAGATTAGTTGTAGTTTGTGTTTATCTTGAAGACTGAATTAAAACATTCAAAAAACATAGACAGAGAAAGAGACTGCTGCATGTAATGAAGTTCATGTGTGTCTTTGTGTATCTTGCCCTCATTTCCTGACTCTAAATAAATGGCTTTGCTGCCCTCTTGTGGTTAAATGCTGACATTCACCACAACTCTTTCGGTCTAGCTTACTGTATATGTGAGCATATGCATATGTATACTAGGCCAACCAAGAGCAGGATGGTCCACCTTATGAGCAGGGTCCTGCTCAGGGTTTCTTCCTGTTACCGGTGTCAAGCGGAGCTGAGATCCCAGAAGCCCTGCCCAGGACTTTGACACATCAGTCTTGGGACTTGTCTTGGGGACCTGGTGTGATTCCTGCTGGCAGCAATCAGACTAATTATTAACAGCTGTTTCTCATGCTGCATGTGAGCTGAGCAGGGCAGCCAGGGCATCAGTGATTGGAGTTTTTAAATGCAGCAATGAGCATGCTCAGTAGAAAATAATGGGACAACAAAGCATGCTGGGACATTCAAGGTCTTCAAGGTGTTTGTACTGTAGAAGAGGTCAGAGCAGTAAACCTGTGGTGCTGATGTTGTAGTCGTGTGACCGTGCTGTAGCTGCTTTTTAGTGTAGCATTAGCTTTTTACTTCTGCTGATCATATTTAGGCTTCAAACATCATAAAGTGCTGTTCATTCATGAAGATGATCCTGCTGAACAAAACCTGTAAGTATCATCAACTTTTCTTTATTTCCTGCAGTCATCAAAAAGACAATGGAGACATCTCATTGGCTGTTTGTGCAGGAAACACATGAGAAGCTAACTTCCTGGTTGGACTACAAATAGCCATCATCCCTGCTACACTGTGTAAGATGTGTGATCCATGTTGCTTCTGCTCTGCTCCATCCTGTGCTGATCTGTAGTTCATTGATTGCTGAGCTCCATCTAGTGGACACACAGTAGAAGTGAATCAGGAATTGTCTTTCAGACACTTGTTGGACCAGTTTTAACGTCACTGACGTGTTCAGGCTGTGAGGCTGTGAGGAAGTGATGGCCTCCTCAGGCATACATCTGAAAATGATGCATCCAAAGTCTCTCAGTATTACTGGACCTTAGTGCTGCAAAAAGAGAACAAAGGTAATTGTGTCAGACAGCAGGACTGAGGAGGGACCAGGAGCAGCTTCTTCTCCACACATGAAGCTGGAAAGTGTCTGTAAGTCCATCTGAACTGATCCAGCAGGTGAGAATCCTTCCAGAGAAATCTCTACATGTCTGATCACACTGTGCTGCATCACTGACTGATGGTACAGTACAGATGTTTCTGCTGCTGATTGGCTGCTTTCTCTTTGATCTTTGATTACTTTTATAGCAGATGAACAGTTGTTTCAGAACATGTTGTTACTTGTGTTTTTCTGTTAGAATCACAGCAGACTGTAGAACACAACTCTCAGGTCACATGATCAGTGAGGAATGCAGGGAGTGTCAGAACTGGTCTGACAGCTGGATGACACTGCACTCATATCTGTTCTATCTACTGTTAACCCATTCATGTCCACTTATCTAACTTCCTTTACAGCATTTTGGACAGTCTATTAACCACCCCAAACACTTCACAGAGTGTTGTTTATCCACCACAAACATATGTGATGTCAAATATCTCCTTCAGTCTGTACATACAGTAAGAACCTGGGTGTGACATGAAGGTGTTACATGTGAGGTCAGTCCTGATCCGGTTCTTTTGGGGGTAATGTGAAGTGAAAGTTTTTACCTTTGTTCTCTTTTTGCAGCACTAAGGTCCAGTAATACTAAGTGAGAGACTTTGGATGCATCATTTTCAGATGTATGCCATTCAAGACTTTAATAAGTGCAGTCTCAGTGCTGTGGTGTGCTCCAAATCCAGACTGATATTCAATCAAATGATTGTTCCACACCAAAATGCATGGATTTGTTAGAAAATGTTTTCATTGACTTTTCCCAGAAAAAGAAGGTTAGATATTGGCCTGTAGTTATTTATAGCTGAAGCATCCAGGTTGGATTGTTTTAGACAAAGTTTAATTACTGCAGTTTTCAGGGCTTGAGGAAACTGCCCTGACTGAAGAGAATAGTTTACCATTTGCAACACATCTGAAGCTGCTTAGTTAAAAACAACAACAACAAGAAAAGGTTGTAGGCAGATTATCAAGGGAGGGACTTTTTGGACAGCAGTTCAGGTGGGACTGATACTCCTGGGTTTGTCAGTCTGTCTATAATGGAGAACAATGTGCGAGCATTGTTACTGTTTCTAACAATAATCTCTGAAAAAAGGATTGTCTTGCATTTTTCAGTTCCTGGTTGTAGTCATGTAGGCTGTCTTTGTCTCTTTCTGTGTGTTTTTGTCTTGGCACCAAGTGTGTGTCAGGTGACTTCAGTCTGTTCAGGTCCCACTTTCATAGGTTTTGGAAAGGACACAGTGTCATCCAGGTTTAGCTTATCAGCGGCAGGAGGATCATAATTAACACTGCTTTTTGTGGATAGAGATTTAGCTTCTTACCACCAGGTGTGATCGGGAGAGTCTCATGAAGTCTTTTATCATGCTTGCGTCAGTGATTTGCTCCAGACATGTCTCCACCAGGCTGAAGAATAGACTAAGCTGCAGCAGGTCTGTTGCATTGTTAAAAAGTTAAAATCCAAATGTCCAGTGGTTCAAATCTTGAGTGCAGTGAAAATAATGTATCTCAACTGACATGGACAGAAAAGTAGAGCTGGTAAGAACTAGAGCAAGAAGAAAAGAAGCAAGGGCAGATGAGTTCAAAGATTTTTAAAAACGTTTCTCCAAGAAAAACTTTATCAGTAGATCTCTACTGTGCACAAGACCAGCGCAGGTACACATGTGACTGTTGGTGCACAAATTTAACACTTTAGCATCTGTGCGCACTAAGTAACATACATCACCAAACTCTAGTTAATTGTACTCTGATGTCTGAAAATCCTACAGAAGACCTGTTGGAACCCTGTGGTCACAGCAGAACCAGGAGAGGACAGACAGACCTCTGAAGACCTCTCAAGATGGCACATCCTTCAGAGGTGCTTCTGCAGACTTTGGAGGATTTAGGAGAAGAGGAGTTTGAAAAGTTTAAGTGGTACATGTACCAGAAGAGACCTCCGGAAGACTTCCCATCGATCCCAAAGTATAAACTTGAAAAAGCAACCCGGACGCAAACAGTGGACCAGATGTTGCAGACCTACACTGAGAACTCTATTAACGTCATGAACATGGTTTTGGTGAAGATCAGGCGTAAAAATGTTCCTTCAGGACCTTCAGGAAGTGATGGAACTGTCCACAGGTGAGAACATCTCTTTCAGTGTGTGTCTGAGAAATCCCTGAGCCTTTATCTTCATCTTTCTCCATCATTAAATGTCCATCGTTTTAACCTCAGTTTTCCTTATACACTTCATACAGTTTCTGTATATGTATATATATGCATTGTGTCAGAAAACTCTTCTACCTATGACATATGTGAGCAAGGGTTGTGTTTGCATATAGAGTGAAACAAGCAGTCAGAGACAGTGTGGCTTATCAATGACTAATTCCAGTTTACGTCAGCCATATTGCAAATGAAACAGGTCTCATACATCAGCAACAACACTAATAGATTGAGGACTGTAAAACCAACACCATAGGAAAAAACACTCAGGCAGACATACTGACCTCCAGATAATAACAACCAATAATAATAATAATATCCAGCACAAGGCAGTAGTTACCTCTGGCATAGAGTTTCAAACCAAGTTAAACATGCTGCTACTCTGGAGACCTTAAGAGGACTGTTAGGACTATTGTGCAGGCGATTAGCCTGTTAGATGTCACGCATTAATTATTATTATGAAGAACTAATTTCATTTGTGAACTTCACTTTACATGACTTACAGGTTTCATTACAGAATAGCTCCTTATATAGACGTTCTTTTTGGCTGCCATCTCTTGTCTTGCACTCACTGTCTAACATGTGTTTTGATGCTGCCAACCAACGTAGCTACACACATGACAGCCTTTGATATAACACAGTCAGAATATGTTTCTTCCTGCAGGGTGGGCCATGGTGGAGAGCAGACGTTAAAACCTGATGTGAGGAAGTGTAAGTTTGACTCAGTCTTTCCTCATTTTATTGTGCATGAGTCAGTGTTTTATCAGTCCATCAGAAGTCCTGTCTTTAATGGACATTTGTATCTTGTATTCAGTCACAGTGTCATTGCACACTTACTGGATCCTTATCGTTCTAACCCACATATGCAACAAGAAAAAGGCTTTTGTCCATCAAACGTCTGGATGTGATGTCATTGGAGTGAATATGGACTGACTGTGACCTGCTAGCAGGTCCCAGGTGTGTTTTTAGTCATTTTAGTCATTTCATTTTAGTCTTTTTAGTCTTTAAAAACATGAGGTCAGTCCTCATCCAGTCCTTTTGGGATGAAATGAAATAAATTATTAAACATTCCAGTCATTAAGTCACAGCATCTGCTCACATAAACAACTGCAGCTATTTGCTAAAATCATTTAAGTTATAATTTTTTGTACACACAGCACCCCATGTTGACAGGAAAACACAAAATTGTTGACATTTCTGCAGATGTATTAAAAAACAAAAAGTGAAATATGATTCAGATGGTTCCACACCTTCATTTGAGTCCAGCTGTGTTTGATGATGCTGATTGGACTTGATTAGGAAAGATACACACCTGTCTGTATAAGACTAACAGCTCACAGTGCATGTTAGAGCACATGAGGATCATGAGGTCAAAGGTCAAACTGACTGTGACTGTCTGTGGGACCCTTTGTATTTTTCATCAACAGAAAAATGATACAACCAATTATTATTTTAAACTGAGACACACTGGCCTTGGCTCATTTACTGTGATGAACATATATCTGAACACATTTTAATTGACCCACACACAAACACACACACACACACAAACACATTTATATTATATACAGGATGTTTGGGTCTACTGGACCCAGGCATATAAAAGTGTGAAAATTGCAGTTTTGTATTCTACCTGGGACTGTCAAACAACAGTCCCAGGTAGAATGAAAGTGAAAGTGATCTCAGTGAGTTGTTGGATCAAATAAATGTAAATATGTGCAATTTAATGAACATTTTTGTGTTTGGTTTTAAAACCTAAACCAATTTAGTAAGTGTAACTTAAAATGTAAACTTGTTGAAGCAACACAAACCAACTAAGTAAATTCAACACAACATTGTTGAGTAAATTGAACGATCACCGACCTGATACCTACACCTGACACTAGGTGGCAGCACTTGGCTGTGTGACATGCACAGTTCCCCTTTGATGAAGTTGTCAAATTTACTTAATATAGTTATGTCAACAATTTCCACATAACTTTGTTGTGCTCAATCAAAATAACTAAATTATGCGAAGCTAACAAGAATGTGTTAAGTCATTTCAATATACTCTGACATTTATTACACTGACACAACTGACACCTACTAAACAGTTCACATTTCTACACTGAAATAAATGTGAAAAAAGAAAAAAGCTTGTCATGTTTTGCACTCAGAAAGTGCTTGTAATCTTTATTCACGAATTTAAATTAAATTAGTAAACATTAAATTAGTACACATGTTAATTAGTTCCTAAAATATGGACTTGTGCCTTCATTATGAGAATAAATATATAAATATTTATTTTCAAATGTATTTCTGTAGATTATTTATTGTGATACTATATTTGAAAGACAAGAAAAACAGGAGAAGCAGGGAGAAAACAGGACACAGGTGAGACACATTAGGGCCAGCAGGTGATCAGCAGAGGAGGAGACACACAAGTGAAGACAAGACATCTGAAACGAGAGGCATGTTAGAACTACATGAAGCTGCTTGGAGGAGCAGTGAAACCTCTTCAGACAACTCTATAACTCTGCAGGTTCTACAGTTGTTTAGCAGCTACTTCACTTGCAGCTAGCTCAAACTTTGAAGGTCCAGTGAGTCTGTCACTGACGGTGTCTCCTCCTCTGTTTCAGTTGGAGACACAGCTGGACTGATGTCAAAGCCCGCTGACAGTGAGTACAGTCTTCTCTCTGTACACCACACTCTCTGTTATGATTGTCTTCACACCTCAGTGCGAGTATTTGGGTTTTTACTGACCTGACCTTTGACCTCTCTGACCTCACAAAGAGGGCAGAGTCCAAAGGTCAGCACCAGTTCCTCTTGAACACACCATAAACCAGCTGATAGATTGATGATCTTTATTCTTTGATTGATCCCAAACTGGGAAATGTCAGGCACTCAGCTTTCTATACACCCTGAAGCCCATCAGTCCTCACAGGACAGAGGGCAGGGGTTCCTGAACGCACCACAGAGGTGATCATCTTTCTCTGCTCTCCTCTCAGACATGCACTTTGTGGATAAACACAGAGCCGACCTGATCCAGAGAATCAGCAACATCGACCCCATCCTGGACCAGCTCTTGGGCTCAGTCATCCAGCAGGAAGCATATGATCGGATCAGAGCTCAGCCCACCAACCAGGACAAGGTCAGGGAGCTCTACACGTTCCTGCAAGCTGGAACAGAAGCCAAAGATAAATTCTACCACATCCTCCAGACGCACGAGCAGCTGCTCATCGATGAACTCAATAAGAAGTAAGCTCTGTGAGGACACCCAGGCCTGAACACCAGTGTCATCATGAGGGAACAATATATATTTCTATATTTTAATCGTGTTACCTTTACTTTTCCACATAAAGAAAAGAGACCCGGCCTGTATAGGCCAAAATAGGGTTACAATAATATTCTCATAGCAAAATATGTCTTTACATATAGATAAGGACATATAAACACATGTATACACAACCATGTACCATGTAAAACATGGTCTCTCAATGATCATTATAAATATTCTCATTATCAACTTAACTGATTATAAATATCAACATTAACATGAGACAATTTGGCTGGACCATTACTGTTCCATACTAGACCTACTCATCTCCCATTTTCTTTTTTTTTAAACCACTCACTCTCAAAAAACAGAGAGGAAAATGTATTTTAACATCATAATATGAACAATATTTTTAAGCACAACACATGAACTGAACGCCTCCTTACTCCATATTATCATTAGCAAATGCACAATTTACCTCCACTTAAAAGTAGTATCAATGTTCTCACTCACCAGATGTCACTCAAACATCATATACACACATACACCGGCGTAAACGCAGATCACACGGCTCTCAACAATCCAGGTTCAGCTGTTGAAGAAACAGGGACACAGGAGTTCAGCAATGCATAATTTGCTTAGCAAAGTCACATGTGGCTACCAGCCCAAGCTAGCGCCATAGCGACTACTAAGATGGTTTCAATCAGAAATACTATGAATGTCCTGTTTTCTCACTAATAAGGTTATCCCAATAAAACATGTGCACGATGTTATTTTGGAAAATGGAGGCAAGGAAATTATTGTACTCCTTGCCAGAGCATCTTGTGTCTCTCCAAGACTTCAAGCCATACTATTTGTTTATTAACTGCAGTTTTGACCTTTTGACTATTTTTGGATAACTATTTGTCTAGCCCTAGTGTATGCCTAAAGCTTAGAAAACTGGGTTCGGCCTTTTGTTTCACTGAACCAGTTTTGCTCTTTGTCCATCCATCCATTTTCGACCGCTTACGTATTAATTAATACTCAGCTGTAAGAACCACTGAATTATCCCACAAACAAATGTTCCTGAAACAATCCACATGTGAAGCTTCAAATGAGGCAACAACACAATGGTCGAGGGAATGTCAGAAACAGAGAGCAGTGAGCAGCTTCACTGATTGAGACGCTACAATATTATCAATGTAAAAACTACACACATGAATGAGTGAATGTATTTATTTGAACTGTGTCAGAAAACTCTTCCATCCATGACACATGTGAACCAGGGCTGTGTTTGCATATAGAGTGAAAGAAACAGTCAGAGACAGTGTGGCTTATTTGCTGCTTTGGATAAATGCACAATGCTGAGATCAAACCTACACTGTTGCTGCATGAAGAGGATTTTACAAGTAAAGCACTGACAGAGCAATATTTCACATAATGGAGGACATGAATACACAGAGCAGATCAGGAGAGACTCTTCTGAAGTTGACACAGATGAGTTTCAGTCTGTTTGTGTGTCTGTGACAAACTAAGGGACTCTGCTTCATGTTGATCAGCAGTTTGGACTCATGTTGGACAGAAAATCATTCTGACTGTGTTTCTTCCTGCAGGGTGGACCATGGTGGAGAGCAGTGGTTAAAACCAGGTCTGAGGAAGGGTAAGTTTGACTTAGTCTTTCCTCATTTTATTGTGCATGAGTCAGTGTTTTATCAATCCATCAGAAGTCCTGTCTTTAATGGACATTTGTTTCTTGTAGTCAGTCACAGTGTCATTGCACACTTACTGGATCCTTATTGTTCTAACCCACATATGCAACAAGAAAAAGGCTTTTGTCCATCAAACGTCTGGATGTGATGTCATTGGAGTATGGACTGTGACCTGCTAGCATGTCCCAAGTGTCTTTTTAGTCTCATGTCCTCCTCACTTCCACTCTCACATGAGCCAGATGATTTGTGTGTCTTTAGTCTGTGTCTGAGTACCTGTTGTGTTGATGTGTTTGTGTAGCTGGAGTCCATCTTGCTTTTGGATCAGTCATTGTCATTTGTAAATAGCTCTGTATATATTGTCGTGTGTAGCTGCAGCTTGTAGGAGGGAGAAGCCCTTTTTCTGTCTTTCCATCTTCTCATTTTTTTTTCTTTTGTTAGGGAACTTTAGTGTGTTTTAGTGTCTTTTTCTTTGTTCTGTTCTGTTTGTTCTTTGTTGCTTAACTCTGAGTTCATGAACTGCAGCCCAACACTGAATCCAGTTTATCTGATTAGGCGGGGCATACCACTTCGATAGTGGAGTGTGCGAGGCATACCAAATGCCACTTTGGGATCTCGCCTTCTCTCCTTTAAAATGTACTCAAGTATTGAAAGTAAAAGTACAAGTATGAAGTTTTAATATGTTATGTAGGTAATAAAGAAAGCAGTCGAAAATGTCACATCATAAGTCTGAAAGACAAAGGAAGTGATCAGAGCACCTTAAACTCTGTGTTTAACTCTTTCCACTTTTTCACTTCCCTAGACACACACATGCTTATAACTAACAATGACATAACAAACCAACAGCCTCTTTACAGAATCATTTACTTTATCTAGAGACAAAGTTTTGCTGGTTTTCACACGTTTGTTTTTATAAGTACCAACATGCCACTGTCAGGTCTGTTTTGCTGTTTCCATGCTCTCACTGCAGGGGGCACCAGCCTGTCATGAAAGGAAGAGTGAGACTGAGGAACCTGATTCACACTGATGAGATGTTCTGATTGTAGCTTTAACACTTTCCCATTCCCGGCTCTGGCGCTGATGGGTGTTGAAGAGTGTGGCACTTTTGTGTCCCACATCTTGAATCACCTGCAGCAGAGACGTGTTTTGGGCAATGATGGATCTGTATTGCTTTGTAGGAACAGACTGGGCTGTTAAAGTTAATGCTCAGTGCCTGTATGTGTACACACACTAACCTACTCACTGTGTTTGACACAGATGGGATGGTTCCAGTACCGGAGCCACACCACATCACATATTACCAAAAGAAACTCCAATCACACTTCTGTGACAGGTTTCTTTTGGCACAAGAAGGCTCGGCAATACAAAAAAAGCGTCTGGTTGATATCTACACAAAGCTATACATCACAGCCAGCCCTGACAACACACAGCATGAGATCCAACAGATCCAGAAAGCCTCAAGGCCCAGAGACACTGAGAAATCTGTCACACCTGGAGACATGTTCCAACATCCTTCTGGAGAATACAGACCCATAAAAACAGTGTTGACCAACGGAATCGCGGGAATTGGAAAGACCTTCCTGGTGCAAAAGTTTATGCTGGACTGGGCTGAAGGAACAGCCAATCAAGATGTACATCTCATTTTCCCCTTCTACTTCCGTCAGCTGAATCCACGGATGGGAAAACAGTTCAGTTTGGCAAACCTCATTCATGAATGTATCCCAGAGACTGTGGACATCAAAGAGGAGGCTCTTAATTACATCTTTACTGCTCTGCAGTCATCAGGAAACAGCAACTACGACAAGAGCGAATTCAAGATTCTCTTTGTGTTTGATGGACTGGACGAGAGCCGCCTTCATCTGGACCTTCATGTTCATGATATTGACTCTGTTGATGTAACTAAGTCCACCACCACTGATATCTTGGTGAAAAACCTCATCAATGGAAAACTGCTGCGCTCTGCTCGCATATGGATCACCACAAGACCTGCAGCTGCCAATCAGATCCCTACTGACTGTGTGGATGTGGTGACAGAGGTCAGAGGGTTCAATGACCCACAGAAGGAGGAGTACTTCAGGAAGAGATTCAGAGAGGAGGAGCAGGCCAGCAGGATCATCTCCCACATCAAGACATCACAAAGCATCCACAACATGTGCCACATCCCAGTCTTTTGCTGGATCACTGCTGGAGTTCTGGAGGACATGTTGAAAACCAGAGAGGGAGGAGAGCTGCCCAAGTCCCTGACTGAGATGTATATCCGCTTCCTGGTGGTTCAGACCAAAGTGAAGAAGGTAAAGTATGATGGAGGAGCTAAGGCAGATTCACACTGGAGCCCAGAGAGCAGGGAGATGATCCAGGCTCTGGGAAAACTGGCTTTTGATCAGCTGCAGAAAGGAAACCTGATCTTCTATGAATCAGACCTGACAGAGTGTGGCATCGATAAAGCAGCCCCAGTGAAATCAGGAGTGTTCACACAGATCTTCAAAGAGGAAGACAATGTCTTCTGCTTCATCCACCTGAGTGTTCAGGAGTTTCTAGCTGCTCTTCATGTCCATCTGACCTTCATCAACTCTGCTGTCAACCTGCTGGAACAATCTTGGTGGTCTAAAGTCATTAGACACAAATCTAAACTAAGACACCTCCACCGAAGTGCTGTGGACAAGTCCATAAAGAGTCCAAATGGACACCTGGACTTGTTCCTCCGCTTCCTACTGGGTCTTTCACTGCAGACCAATCAGACTCACCTACAAGGCCTGCTGACACAGACAGGAAGTAGCTCACAGACCAATCAGAAAACAGTCCAGTACATCAAGAAGAAGATCAGTAAGAATGTGTCTGCAGAGAGAAGCATCAATCTGTTCCACTGTCTGAATGAACTGAATGATCGTTCTCTAGTGGAGGAGATCCAACAGTCCCTGAGATCAGGACGTCTCTCCACAGATGAACTGTCTCCTGCTCAGTGGTCAGCTCTGGTCTTCATCTTACTGTCATCAGAAGAAGATCTGGAGGTGTTTGACCTGAGGAAATACTCTGCTTCAGAGGAGGCTCTTCTGAGGCTGCTGCCAGTGGTCAAAGCCTCCAACAAAGTTCTGTAGGTGGATTTATGAAACCTTTCAAACATGATTCATGTTGTTGAGTGGTTAAATACACACATAGATTCACAATTAAATATTTATTTCTATCTATAGGACACATTTAAATATCTTCTATAGTTGTGGCTGTCAGGTTCACGTTACTATTTTGTCAATGTCCATTTTGCAGTCACAGTTACTATAAATGTCAGTGTTGTAAAATGTGTACTTTTCTTTTCTGTCAGGCTGAGCAGCTGTAACCTCTCAGAGAGAAGCTGTGAAGCTCTGTCCTTAGTCCTCACCTCCCAGACCTCTAGTCTGAGAGAGCTGGACCTCAGTGACAACAACCTGTGGGACTCAGGAGTGAAGCAGTTAGCTGCTGGGTTGGAGACGCCACAGTGTAGACTGGAAGCTCTCAGGTGTGGATGCAGCTGGTTGTTAAACATTTAAATTCAGCCCCAGATTCAAAGTATACAGCATTTATAAATCCTTCATGCCTTTTGTGTTCACATTTGTTTTGTAACTCTAGGTTGTCGAGCTGTCTGATCACAGAGGAAGGCTGTGCTTCTCTGGCCTCAGCTCTGACCTCCAACCCCTCCCACCTGAGAGAGCTGGACCTGAGCTACAATCTAATGGGTCCAGGAGACTCAGGAGTGAAGCTGCTGTTGGACATTCAGGATAGTCCAAACTATAGACTGGACACTCTCAGGTATGCACAAATATAAGTGTGTAATATGTTTACAGTAAAAATCACTTATCTCCACTGATGAAGATTTCAGACATGTAAATGACACAAAACCTACTGGTGGATCCACTCATTGTGTCTCTGACAAACTGAAGAACTCTGCTTCATGTTGATCAGCAGTTTGGACTCATGTTGGATAGAAAATCATTCTGACTGTGTTTCTTCCTGCAGGGTGGACCATGGTGGGGAGCAGAATTTAAGACTTGGTCTTAAGAAGTGTAAGTTTGACTCAGTCTTTCCTCATTTTATTGTGCATGAGCCAGTGTTTTATCAGTCCACCAGAAGTCCTGTCTTTAATGGACTTTAATGGGATTTGTCTCTTGTATTCAGTCACAGTGTCATTGCACACTTACCTATTGTTGTAACATCTGGATGTGATGTCATTGGAGTGAATATGGACTGACTGTGACCTGCTAGCATGTCCCACGTGTCTTCTTACTCTCATGTCCTCCTCACTTCCTCTCTTACATGAGCCAGATGATTTGTGTCTCAGTAATTTGCATGTTTTTGTGTAAATGACTAAAAGCCTAATCTGTCACTTCTCAAAAATTATCAGTAGATTTAAAAGGCAAACAACTCTGATAAAGTGCACTCAGTATTAGCTGTAAATAAACATGAACATTTAAATAACAGTTACTGAACAAAATATCAATTAGGAAAAGCCAAGCAAAACTTACTCACATTTTATTTCAAATAGAAAAAGTAGAGTCTAAACTCTAAAAAATTTGTATGAAGTAGAAGCCATTTCCTGCATTCTGATTTCATTCTGATGCACTTTTTGTTAAATTAGTGTAACTTCTCTTTACAATCAGATAGCAACCGATTAGTTCGGCAGTTTCGCATTAAAACGAATCATCTGTGGAAGCTATAAAGCACTAAAAACATCAGCCAATCCTCTGGGTCATCTCTACAGTTTACATTTATTGGTCTGTATCCAGTAATGTGCAATAAACACATATGGGGCTGCACCTGAGAAACATTGTAATGCACAAAAAATCCCTGGGATTAGAGCTGGGTGGTATGACCAAAGTTCTATATCACTGTATTTTTATATTATTATAAAATTATAAATTATAACAACGGTTTTCGGTATTTGACGGTATTTTCTCTCCTCATGCATGACGTGTTAACTGCATTGATTGTGAGAAGAATTACTGCAGTAGAGTGGTTACTCTATTCCACAGCAGTGTTAATTTTGGCAGCAATTTCTGATTTTCTGATTTACACTGTTCAGTCATGACCTTCTTCATGAATACTCCATAACTACAGCAAAACACTTCAGTGACAACTTAGAAACAGTGCACATGCTGTAAAACCATCAGCAGCGGTGTCTTCATTTATAGATTTTGTCACATGTATGAACGGAAGTTAAGACCACTCGTCTGCAAATGTCGCTTCAGGTTTGTTGTGTTTTTACCGCTGATAGTCGCTCCGCACGGTTTGAACCATCCTGTTTGTCTTGACATCAAAAGTGTCCATGTGTCTGTTCTTCTCCTGTGTTGTGTTACCATGCATGAGGACGCCTTCTTCCAGCATCGCGGGGTAACATCCTTACGCAGAAAGATCACTTCTGATTGGCTCTCTGCCGCCATCTCCTGATTCGTCCCTCCCTTCCACAAACAATATTTGCTCTGATTGGATCTCGTCTCCATCAATAATTTCGTCTCGTTTTTATTCGTTGACAAAAGTGTCAGTACATTTCGTCTTCGTTTTTGGCACCGTGCGTTAGTTTTTATTTAGTTATCGTCTCATTTTTATCAGCAAAAAAAGGTTGTTAACGAAAACTATGACGAAAATGATTTATATATATATATATATATATATATGTGTGTATATATGTATATATATACATATATATATATATATATATATATATATATATATATATATGTGTATATATGTGTATATATATGTGTATGTATATATATATATATATATATATATATATATATATATATATATATATATATATATATATATATATATATATATATATATATATATATATATATATATATACATATATATATATATACGTATATATATACATGTATATGTTATATCCATTATACTAGTCTATTGCCATCTACTGGAGCTTTTTAGTATTTATTTTACCTTGTGCTTCATCAACTTCCACCATTGTGCACAGTATAAAATCAATAGAAAAAACATCAAAATGTATGATTTTGTCTCCAAATAGAGTTGTTTTATTGTAAATATGTATGTGTATATACAATAATGAAAAATAAATAACGAAATATCAAATTTGGAAAATGTTAATGTGCCACCTCTCCTGCTGAGCCTGAAAATCTTCAGTTGCTAGCTTTGGCTACTTGCTGGCTCGCCCACCACGGCTAATGCCACGGCCTCTCTTTGATGGCCTTGGGTCAGGGCAGGATGAGGAGGTGGCTGGTGACCACACAGACCTGCGCCTTGAGGAAGTGCATGGTGGGGGGACATAGTCCTCATCCGTCTCATCTCCATCATGATCACTGTTGTATGAAAAAATAATTTAGATGTTGAAAGAAAAAATATTAAATCACATCACATCAATTTCTACAGCAGAAAAGCAAATGAATAATAAAGCAGTAATAGATATATTATTGAATGACAACACAACCACACATATAATCAGCACACAAACCTTGAAAGGAGAGCTGATGCCTCAGTGTTGAGCCCAGATGGGCCTGGAACATCACTGCCCTCATCTCCGTTCAGCTCTTCCCTTAGGGGTCGCCACAGTCAATCATCACCACTATCCTCTGCATCCTCTTCTCTCATCCAAACTACCACCCTGCTACACTATATTGTGCATACATGTATATATAATAAATCGTGTTTTATTATTATTATAACACAGATTAGAAAAAAAAATACTTTACACTTCAAAATAAATCCACAAACCTACTGATAAACTGGGTCCATCTTCTCCAAGAACATTGCCTCTTATTCAGAATCAATGTTGCTGGCGTCAGAGTCAGACGAGTCTTGAAATTCAACATCTGATTGCCGCTGAATTTCTGCCAAAATCTCTGCCATGTCCCTCTCGACGCGGTACGTTCTCTTCAGCATTATGAAGAGAAGAAGTATTGAAGTCCATTCGTTTTTTGGTATCATTCGATTCAGTAGATTGTCCTCTTTCATGGGACCACAAACATGGCTGCCCCCACGGGCCCATCGGGTTGAACAGAATCAGTTCAGTGTTTCCATCATTATATCAGGTCAAGTCAATTTCATTTCTTTTTAATTTCTATACAGCAGCAGATCATAACAGAAGCCATTTAAGAATAGCTTTCCTATACAACAGGTCTACACCTTGTTCCTTTATTAAACAAACAGAGGCACGTTGCGTGTACACAGACACACACACACAGACATGTGTGCACATACTCCCACGGTCGGACAGAGAGCGACATGCTAGTTGGATAGACTGAACTCTATGACTACACTAGGCTAAGCTAACGGTGCTGATGTCCATGGTTTTTATTTTATTTTTGCCATTGAAATATGTTATTTACATCCCGCTCTGTAAGCACTGACGAGAAACACAACAAGCTGATTGCACAACAAGCACAAAGCTGATAGTTGTGTATTTGTTATTGTGTTTTGTGTTATTATATTATATATGTTCCTGTTATTTGTAATTTTATTTTCATGATCATAGAAGGTCGTTAAGGTCATTAAAAACTGAAACGTAATCTGGCGGCGAAGGATCGACAGTCGCCGCGCTGCCACACGGACGCCATTGCACGTAATGATAAAGTCATGTTTAAACACAAAGCTGATAGTTGTGTATTTGTTCATTCAAACATTAGTGACAAAAAGTCTGATGATAAACTTTGTATGAATGAACAACACATCAGTCAGTAAAGACAGAATGAAGCCATCAGATGTGTCAGATGATAAACTGCAGCTGTGTCTTTTTCTCTCCATCAGATTTCTGTCAACTTGAAGTCGACACAAACTCAGTGCACAGAAACCTCAAACTGTCTGACAACAACAGGAAGGCGACACATGTGTGGGAGAAGCAGCCATATCCTGATCATCCAGACAGATTTGACGAGTGGCCTCAGCTGCTGTGTAGAAATGTTCTGACTGGTCGCTGTTACTGGGAGGTCGAGTGGAGAAAAAAGGTTTATATATCAGTGAGTTACAGAAGAATCAGAAGGAAAGGAGGCAGTGTTGACAGCATGTTTGGAGCAAACAATCAGTCCTGGACTCTGAGCTGCTCTGATGTTTGTTACTCTGTCTGGCACAATGACAGAAAAACATCCATCTCCTCCTCCTCTGTCTCTCACAGAGTAGCAGTGTATGTGGACTGTCCTGCTGGCACTCTGTCCTTCTACAGAGTCTCCTCTGACACACTGATCCACCTCCACACCTTCAACACCACATTCACTGAACCTCCACATGCTGGGTTCTTTTTGTGGTCTGATTCCTCAGTGAGTCTGTGCTGTGTGTAGAAGCAGAGTGTGTGGAAGTGACAGCAGCTTCAACTTTGTGCTTTAAATGTTGATGATGTTTCACTTTCATTTGAATCACTGACTGTGATTTCAGGTCAGAACATGTTTTTGTCTTAGAAGCAGTGAAATGAGCTCCTAACCACTGAGCTCCTGTAAAAACTGCACTGATGGATCTTCTTGTTCTGGATGATCCTGGACAGATGGAGTTCAGCTTTTCTCTTCTCCTGTTCCTGATTGGTGGAAGCAGCAGAATGAGCTCCACCTGTAACAAACACTGACCTCCGTCTGCCTCTGTGTGATGATGAAATATATACTGGTACCACACATTCAGAGGGATTCTTGGGGCAAATAATGACCAAAACTCAACACATCCACTCTTACACGGTCCCAGAAAAAGTAAATGACCATGATTACACACCGGAGCGGAGGCAGAAAAGCAGGCTGTGCCACATTAATATGTTGAAAGCATTCTTTGCTTGGCTAGCATCAGGTTTTAGCCGATGCTTTTTAGCTCTACTCTTTCTTTTTTTAGCTAGCATATGTTTTTAGCTTACACTTTGTATGAAACTAGCATTCGTCTGTTTGATATTTGTTTTGCAAGCATAATGTTTTAGCTCCTTTGTTAAACTAACATTTTCTTTTATAATTTGTTTTCCTAGCATGGGCTTCTAGCTAGTTAACTTTGTTAAGCTAACATTATTATCTTTTTTGTATTTTTTTTAGCTAGCATTTTTTTAGTTTAGTAGTTTTTCACTTTGGATAAAACTAGCGTTCTTCTGTTTGATGCATGTTTTGTTTTTAAGGTTTAGGCAAAGCTCCTTTTAAGTAAGCTAACATTTTCTTTTTCGTATTTTGTTTAGCTGGCATATGTTTTAGCTAACATTTTATTGAACTAACATTATTTTCTTTTTGATATTTAGTTTGCTTGGTTAAGCTAACAGTATTTTCTTTTTTGCATTTATTTAGCTAGCATATGTTTTTACTCTATATGAAACTAGCATTCTTCTGTTTGATATTTGTTTTGCAAGCATAACATTTTAGCTAACATCTCTATTTTTGAGATTTTGTTTTGCTAGCATAACGTTTTTTCTTGGTGGTGTGCGAGAACAATTGTGTGATTGGTTGGAATTTAGTGGACGTGATGAATGTGATGAAGCACAAGAGCTTCTACGCAGACAGAATGAGGAAGTACAACAAAGATGGACAGTTTAGATGAGCAGCTGGTAAACAACTCCAGGAAGGAGACTGTCAAAACACAGCGCACAGAGGAGACTGTCTGTCCAAAAGGTGGCGATGCCAGCTGATCGAGAACTATAATGTTCCTGTGGAGCCCAGGACCTCATACACGCAAAGCATGCGCTCTACCACTGAGCTACATCCCCCATGTTTGATGCAACAACAGCAGCTTGTCTTAAGATATCTCCACTCAGGATCTGATGTGTATTTCTTAGATCAGCAAGGCTCAAGTGAGAGTTGTGTTTTCATTCATCAGCCCCAGCCCTGAGCTCTGTAGGCCAGAGAGGTCCTCCTGCAGCCTGAACATAAACGGGGTCTGCTCATATAGTTGATGGCTGTATGCACAGATTTTGAACCAAGTTTACTTGAAGCATAGCAACATATTCCCTGTCACTGACATCTATCATGTTGAATTGTATACATGTCTACAAAAAAAAATAAAACACTTTCATTACGTTTTTTTTATTGGACCAGTGTAATGAATTGGCTTCCCCTTGTTAAACCAGTCTCTTTAAGCATCTAAAAAATGGTTCAGAGGTTAAAGTGGTCTGTGGGGTTACTTCCTGTGGCTGCCTCTGTTTTTTCTAGTGAAACACTCAAAGTGAAGAGTGAAAGGCTGAGTTTTGGGTTACGTAGTGTGGAATTATATAAGGTTACCTACGCACTGACATGATACAGAGCACATATTTACTCGTTATGTATGCTTACACTCAGAGAAAAAGGGAGGTCTTCACTCTCTACACACACACACACCCTTACAGGGAGTTCGGGAGGATGTTATCCGTCATTCTTGGAACACTTTTGATGCGGTGAAGGCCGAAGCACTGGGAGGCATCGGACGTAAGATAAATCATCCAACATAGGAGTGATACTGAGTGTTTCATAGAAATATGTTAGACCAATTATAATAATTGGTAGGTGGGAATAAAAGGGCAACATTTCCAAATATGGTAATACCAACGAAGGTCTTGAAAAACAGTTTATCTATTATGCAAATGTACCTCCACTTTTGAATAAAACAAGCCTGTGTCCAGGGAGGGGCAGAACACTTATGGAGGGGAGTGAAGCAGACTGAAAGGCCTGTGTTCACTGAGTGTTCTCCGTTTGCAAAGGCGAAACTATAAACCAAGTCTATTGTCTTTCACTCAATGTTCTGATTACAGAAGACGGAGTCTGGCAATCCGGGGTGACCAGGGAAGGTCACGACAGTAGCCAATGGGTTTGGAGCATAGGTACTCAATGTGCGGCCCACGGGCCAATGGCAGCCCGCAGAAACATTTATGACGGCCCACAATGAATTATGTGAATTTGCAGTATGATATAAATTTTTCATATACTGACAACACTGGTTTAAATGGCCTAAAATGTCCGGAACTCAGCGCGGTGGTAAATTGTTTCACATGGGACGTTTTTCATTGTTGCACCGCTGCACACACCTGAAGCAGAGCACAGGTATTAGTGGAGTTGTTGGTGAGAATGGACAGGGGACGTTCTGAAGCTTGTAATTATTTTTTAAACAATAAAAGTGATCGTTCATTAATCGTAATTGAGGAAAAACCCTCAAGTAATCACCTGGATATTAAATAAGGTTTTTACAATTCTCATGTCTGTGGAATAGAGTAACCACTCTACTGCAGTAATTCTTCTCAATCAATGCAGTTAGTTAGAATTAAAGACCATTATAAAGAAGCACTGCAACAAATCAGAGCATCACTGAGGACTGCTGCTGTGTTCTTCTTCCTCTGCCCCCCATACCACCACCTGTGTTTTAAATGTCTCTGTACTACTGTGTTCCATAGTATTATTTTTATGACACTAAAAACAGTACAGTTCCTCTTGTGCAACACTATAACCAACAGTATAATACTCCTGTTGGAGTTGTTAGTTTTTTATTTCATGACATTCATGATGCAGGGTGCAAATACAGCACTGTACATATCTGTACATATATCTAGCCATAGCTGTGTATCTCATGGTTATTCTTAACTTTCCATTTTTATTCTTTTATTTTTAATTCTATATTATTTAAAAGATAAATCATCTTATCATTGTTTTTAATTTTATTTTTAATTCTAGGTTATTTGTTACTTATCAGTTTCTAGTTTTTATGCTTCTCTAGTAGCACACTGCATTGTCTTGTTTGTTCTGCTGCTGTAACACTCCAGTCCGGTAGGCGGCGGTAATGCGCCTTACAGGGTGGCTCCCACCGCCAATAAGCTGAAGAAGAAGAAAAGAAGGAAGTAGAGGGAACAGAAAAAGACGAGCACAGCGACAGCACACCTCATGTGAAGAAGTAGTCGTTTGTTCGTTAGTTGAACAGAAGTGTAACTACTGTGAGTGTTTTATCACATCTGAATGGCTGCTGCTGAGTTTCTGAGAGGTTTTATCAGCGAGCGGCTAACTGCTGCTGCTGCTGAAATATTGGGAGTGTTTGAACAAACTATCGTCCAGTACGAGGAAGAGATGGACCGTCAGCGCAAACTGCTGGATCTCCTCCTGAAGCCTGAGATCAAGTTACACAGAACAGGTATGTAAACATGACAATGTCACGGAACAACAACAGCTCTGTTTGAAAAGAGTACACATTCAACACATAGTGTTTCTAACAGGAGGACACTGACTTCATGACTTGAAGCTAAGCTGGGTGAAGACGCTCGCACATTACCACTGTGTACGTCATCAGTTGTTGAGCTGAGCATGATCGATGTAGCCCAAGTTGACTAACAGTACAGCACTGATAGCCACGCAGTGCCGTGGTGCACACCTCCACAGACCACAGCCAGGTTAAGATGTGACAGCTTAACATCCACAGAAGATTTGTGGCTCCTGTCTTCTGTCTGAAATGTTGTCCTGAATGTTTATGATATTTTCTGTTTGTTAGTATTTTAATGTTGCATTAATTCATTTGGTTGTTCCAGGTTTTAGATGTTTCCATCATCACATTAGTCTTTGTGTCCATTTGTCCCTCCAGGTCTCCCTCAACAACATGACTGTAAGGAGGAAGAGATCCTGTCTGACCAGCAGCTCTGTAACCAGGACAAAAGTTCCAGTCTGGACCACTTTGACCCGACTGTCATCCAATACAAAGAAGAGATCAACCATCAGGACCCACTGAACATTATCCTGACACCTGAGATACATTTACACAGAACAGGTATGTGAACCTACAAACAAGCAGTGAATCCTGTGACTCCTGGAGGCTGCAATTGTTTTGAACAAGAATGTATTTTCTGATCATCACATTAGTATTGTTGCATCAATTCATTTGGTTGTTCCAGGTCATAGATGTTACGGAGGCACCTTTGTCATATCCGACGTATGAGCGTACAGGGCTCTAGACTAACTTTTTTTCTTAGGTGCACCGCATCAAACTTAATCCATATATTTTTGTACGCATCAGCACATTTTGTACATACATATCATCTTAAAATGAATTTGGACCTTGTGTCCGCCTCTGTTTTAGTTTTAAGTTTGGCAGGAAGATTAACTATGTGAGCTACCTGAGTGAGCTGGAGGATGTGGTCAAGTGTGACCAGCTGGTGATTCCTGCTCGTGTCAGAGAGTAAGGACATTTAAAAACATTGATTTTCTACTGCATGGATTCTACTGTGGCCCATGTTATGACTCTGTCTGTGTCACAGGTATGACAACAAATGTGTGTGTGTGTGTGTGTGTGTGTGTCAGACTCAGACAGAGGGATTCAGATGGTGATCCGGTTCCTGTGGTGATGAGAGACACCATTATCTTCCTGTCAGAGCAAGGTAACATTCACAGATGAATCCGTGTCTCATTTCAGAGGGCATCGCTGTCAGTAACAACTGACTGTGTGTGTGTGTAGGTTTGGAGATTGAGGGTATCTTCAGACGGTCTGCCAACGTGACTCTGGTCAAGGAGGTGCAGCTCAAGTACAACTCAGGTAAAAAAGCCCATTTTGTCATGTGACTTTTGTTCACATGTGAGTTAATCATGGCTTCCTAGCAGTGCTGAGAAGTCAGAATCAGAATGACTTTATTTATTATAAATTCTTTTTTGTTACAAATAGAAATCAAAGAGAAATTGAAGTTGAAATATATAATAAATATCTAAATACCTAGACAGCATTTAAATCCCTGAGGTGTATGTAAAGAAGAACATATTTACTACTGTATAAAAAACCTTTACATGGTAAAGAGCATGACATGAATGTTCAGTGTCTGATTGACTGTTACAGTTCAGAGTTCAGTAGTTTGATTGAGACAGGCAGGCAGAGGAGTCGGAGTCTGTTGGGAGGGACAGTCCAGTATGGTCTTTATTTTGGACATCCTCCTCTGACACACCTCTGTCAGAGGGTCCAGGTCCTCTCCCACAACATGGCCGCCGTCCTGATGATTCTGTTGAGTCTGTGTATGTCCCTCACCCTCAGACTGCTGCCCCAGCAGACAACAGCATACATGATGGCACTGGCCACCACAGACTCAGAGGACATCCTCAGAGGACATCCTCAGCATCGTCCTGCAGAATCTTTAGTGTTTCAGAGTTTTGTGCAGCCTTTGCTCTTTCAGATGAAGTAGAAGAAAGAAGGCTTACAGCTGAGCGGCTTGGTGTGTTTAAGGTTAGGCAGTGAATTTCAGAGACATGGAAGACGTCCACTTGGCTGCTGTGATTCTGAAGATCTTCCTGAGGGAACTGCCCGAGCCGCTGCTCACCTACCAGCTCTACAACGACATCGTCAACTTGGCCTGTATGTCAAGACCATTAGTCCAAGAAGTCATGTTGAATATAGTTGAATAATCGGTGGTTTCTCTAGGATTGTTATTCATGGTGGCATTTGATTGGTTGCAGCTGCATCACCGCGATACCTCATCACATTCCTGGCACAGGTACGGCTCTGACACCGCACTTCCTTTCACATTTGTGCGTCTGTTTCTGACAGCTGTGTGTGTGTGTTTGTGTGTTTAGGTGTCAGCCAACAGTGAGGTGAACAAGATGACCAACAGTAACCTGGCTGTTGTGTTTGGTCCTAACCTGCTGTGGGGGCGGGGCAACGCCATTGGGCCGAACTTCACCCGGACCCTGCTGGACCAGCATCATCTGGTCTTCACCTAGCTTTGTGGCCAAAACTGCTCTTTAAGTTGTTGTCTTTTAATTTCTCAAAGGCCAAATCATCATCATCATCATCATCAGTGGTTGAATATTGGTGTTGTGTTGTTGATTTAAAAAAAAAATAGAGGGCTGTGTCAGTTGAGGTGTGTGTGAGATTGTTGAGGTGAACAGGTGTGTGTGTGCGTGTATGCTTGTGCCTTATTTGTTCCCTTGAAGTGATCGTGTGATTAACCATCAAAGTGCCAGTGTGCCCGTTTTGCCATAGATTAAAACAGCACGAGGTGCGTTCAACACGCTGCTTTGTTGAGCACAGCTCTCCTGTAATGAACGATCACAGGTTTGAGAATCAACATTTCATATATTTATGTTTTAAAGCAAAAAAAAATCACATGCAGTCAGACAAAGAATGAAGTCTGATTTATTTTCTTGCTTCTTCAGCCAATAATAAGTTAAAATTCACTACAGCTAACTGAATCATCCTAACCAAGTTAACATGTTTTCTCAACTCTGCTGCTCGATTACAGTTCAGTCTAATCTATGGATCTTTGTACTGTAACTGTTGTCATGGTGACAGTGAACAATGTTTCTCCGTGAGAGAAATGATTTTGGTTTCCAGCATTTATTGATACTTAGTGATGTTATTTTCTTAACTCCTTTTTTTCATCCTTTACTTTTGATATGTTGTGGATCTTATGTATGTAAGATATAAATATAGACTGTAACATCCATGTGTGTAAACAATAAATAAATGTTGAATGAACATTTAGTTTTATTCTCAGCTGTTTTTGTTCTTACTGATATTTATTTGTGTAAACAATCATGTACAGTTCAAATCAGGGTGCGCATTAATATAACATACGTTTCCATTGAGTAAAGGTGAAGTGACAAACTTCAGGGTGTGCATTTCAGAACAGCAAGGATCTTTTTATATTGTTATTTATTTGAAATGTATCCATGACAGTAACAAGGTTTACAAATAGAAGGGCAAGTTATGGCACAAGTGAGCAGCTTGACGTATGAAATACAAGACAAAACGGCAAACAGTAGTTTCAGGGAGTATATGAGCCGAGAAGAAGTCCAAGCATCTGAACGAATGGCTCAGAGGGTTTAAGTGAGTGGTGGACTTTGAAGAGTGAAAGGCTGACTGAGAGGAGGTCCAAATGCCTGGGCGAGTGGCTCAGGTGGTAAAGGAAGGGGTAAAGGGAGTGATTTGTGCCCTTGAAGAGCCAGGTTCAATTCCTGGAGGGTGAAGAACAAAGACAGAAGATCCGGAAGTCCGGAAGGACCGGAGGAGAAGAGGGGGGCGTCCTGGCCCCCCGAGTTTCGGGGGTTTGTGAACAGGGGGTTATGGAGACAAAGGTGGTGAGAGGTTGAGGGTTTTATTAGGTCTTTTAGTAAAGTAAAGTAAAGTAAGAAAAGTAAGAAAGTAAGAAAGTAAAGTAAGGTAAGTAGTCTTTTAGTAAGTAAGTAAGTTAGTAGTCTTGTAGTAAGTAAGTAGTCTTGTAGTAAGTAAGTTAGTAGTCTTGTAGTAAGTAAGTAGTCTTTTAGTAAGTAAGTAAGTTAGTAGTCTTGTAGTAAGTAAGTAAGTTAGTAGTCTTGTAGTAAGTAAGTAGTCTTTTAGTAAGTAAGTAAGTAAGTAGTCTTGTAGTAAGTAAGTAGTCTTGTAGTAAGTAAGTTAGTAGTCTTGTAGTAAGTAAGTTAGTAGTCTTGTAGTAAGTAAGTAGTCTTTTAGTAAGTAAGTTAGTAGTCTTGTAGTAAGTAAGTAGTCTTTTAGTAAGTAAGTAAGTTAGTAGTCTTGTAGTAAGTAAGTAAGTTAGTAGTCTTGTAGTAAGTAAGTAGTCTTTTAGTAAGTAAGTAAGTTAGTAGTCTTGTAGTAAGTAAGTTAGTAAGTTAGTAATTAGTCTTGTAGACTTGTATTAGACTTGTAGTCTTGTTTATAAGTCTATGTTTAAAGTGTTAATGTCTCTTTGAACCCTACTGCACTCTTCTTCCACAACATTTACATCAAGTATTAAGGCCTATGTGAGATGAGACACACAGCACATTATAGAATAAGGACCATCACGCTGATTCTAAGAAAACACTGGACTTACAACTGACTTACAAAAACACGGACCATGTCTGCACATGATGTAAAACACATACACACAAAATCTCCAACTACTGGGAAATAACACAACACACTGACAGTGACAAACTGTTACCTGATCGACAGCTGCTGTGTCTCCTCACAGTGTTTATTGCAAGAGACTAATAAAGCTTGTTCGAGAAAGAAATAGTGTTTGATCTATTGTTTTTCAACACAAACATACCAGCATTGTTACTTACATTTCACACCCAGAGCCTCAACCCCTCCAAGAGCAGCAGTGACAAGACAAACTCCACATACACTTACATACACATATTTAGATATATATTATATAAACCCACAAAAACAGGAATTCAACAAGGTCAGACTACAGTGATCCCTCGTAGACCATTATCAATCCATCAGGACACAGAACACAATGCAACACTGCACACAAACAATCCACGAAACAGTGAGGATCCTGACCCAGGGTGCTCCATTGCTCCACTTTGGTTCAATATGGGCAAGGCTGCAGACATGACAACTGGCCAGAAGACCATCGTTGTGCTGTGTCCGAGCATATCAATGATCAAACAGGCAATATTCAAGCATCAGGCATCATACATCCACAAACACTTGAATGAGGCAGGGGTCACAGCTTCAACCACCACATTCGGGCTTTAACATCTGTCTAGGAACTACAGATGAAAAACAGCCCTTTGGCTAACTCTGGCATATTTACACACGTTAATTATTATGCACTGTTCCTGAAATACATACATCAAACCAAAAAAAGCTGCTTCTAAGCCCGAGCCAACATACAAAGTAAAGTGTGCCTTTCATTCGGGACTCAAGGTCTAAAACTTGACAGAAAAAACGAGACACGTTGAAGCAACCCTCTGGCTGGCTGTGTGAGACTACCAGAGGGTGGACTGGTGGACAACCCGTTGTCCTTGCTGTGAGCATCAACAACATGTGACTTGGAATGAAACTTCCTGGCAATAGAAAGATCATGTCTCACTCCAAGGGAACATTTTTCCAGCTTCACATACAGTACATGGCTGTCTTAACTCCTCTTTCAAACCATCTGTTTTCTCTGTCTAAGAGGTGGACGTTGCTATTGATTGTTGCTCAAATATTAGCAGCTCATGTACTGGCACAGCTTCATGCAGCCATCCTGCAACATGTTGAGGCAAATGCCAATGACCTGCTATTTGTGCAACAATGTCAGGTGGCTGAGTAAAGGAAATGCACTCGTCTTGAGTCAGACCACAACAACTCAGTTGCTGTTCACTCTTTCAAGACGAAGCTGGACCTTTTGAAAGAAAATCTTCAAGGACAGTGTGAGCACTTTCTAAAACTACAAGCCAACTGGAAACTTTGCTCAGAAGTTTCACACTTTCTGCCTTGGGCAACAGCTCATCCTGCTAATCCCTTCCTCGTTGGACAACTTTCACAAGAGGTGATACAGACGTTCAAGTGGACACCTACAGCTTGAACTCATTCATCTGCAAGGAAATGCTGCATTAAGAACGCATTTTGAAGCAACTGACTACTTTCTGGCTACAGACTGTGTCTGAGAGTGTCTAACCAAAGTAGACCACAGTAGTTTCATAATCAAACAGGCCCGATACGTTTATTAAGTTCAAGTTTAACTTTTTTTTTGTTGAGCTCTTTTTGGCACAATGTTCATCTCGAGTGTGACACAATTTAAACCGAATGTCAAATTGGCATATAATTGCTATATGCCTGATCCCAAGCCTCTGTGCATACAAACCATATACACTCCAAACAAAGCTTCATACCATTATCAATGCTATTTTCATGCACAACATGTGCAGTGTCCAATTTACCTGACACTTCTCCACATTGTGGCATTCCTGCGAGGCTACAGTGGCTGAGTACATACAAACTAGCCTACAACACCCATCGCTTCACTTTCACTCAAGAACTACATTACAGATCTATCAATGACTTAACACTCCTCCTCTCCACTTCTATTTCTCCAAAACACATTCAAAAGACACTTTTCCACACTACAACTACAAAAACCCATCACACTCGTCCTTTCTAATGTATGATGTTTACTACATGTATGCTACTTCTCCTTCCCTATCTTTACCCAGCCCAGCTATCTGCAAGAACTGGGTGAACTGGGTCCTGCTCAAGGTTTCTTCATATTAAAAGGGACTTTCTATCTGGGGGTCAGGCTCTGGGTTTCTTTAACACAAGTTTAACTGCAAAACAGGCTGCACAAATCACATTCTACATAATTACATTGATGCCACTACAATTGACTTTTACCTCAATAAAACCAATAATAATGTCAACAACCTTTAACAGAACCCACCTCACACTGAGGAACCCCTCCTGCTGACGGGAAGACAGGACAACTCCAGCTTTCTAACAGGTCCAGACTGCACTTCCACATCGACACGGGCCTGCGGAAAGACACAGGCAGCTTAGTCATCGTACCTATTTTGAATAACATCTTCCACAGGATTCGCAAACCCAGTGTTTGGCTTTGTGTGGCAGGCGATACACTTCTGTATTTCACTGTATTATTGATAAAAACACAACATTTACTTTTGGAGACACCCAATGACATGACTCTTATGTCTGCACGAGCACTGGCAAACATTTTTGTCCACATACAGATTTTATGTGATGATTGTAACTTCATGGCACAACAACATTCACACACTCAAACTGTGTGCGTACAACCTTTAATGACACATTTAAGGTTGTACTCTTTGAAGTAACCTTATAACAATGTTATTCACTCAATTGTAAACAAATACACCATACTGTATGGGACAATTTATTGACTACAACACCAGCACTCTGACATCAGCAAAGGTGAAACCAAGTCACTGTTTTGCAAGTTAAGACCGCCAACTCCAGATCCTCCACTCCCTGTGTAAGACACACAAAAATATAATGCATGCAATCATGTAAACTTCAAATCTGTCTTTATTTATCTAAACACACTAAATTCTTCTAAACTCACAAATATGAGCAAACCATAAAAGTTTCCATCAATCACTTTTATTCAGTCATTTCACAACATGGCATTAGTACAAAAGAAAGGTCACAGGCTGGAACACAGCGAGGCCGGGGGAGTGACGTCACCGGACCATCTGGAAGACAAGAGAAAAACATGTCAGTGACCCAGTGAATCACCAACTCAAACATACGCTGCAGTTAATACACTTCACTTCCAGCCCCACTTACCATTCCTTGTTATCGGCGCCCCAATTGTCCATCACGTCACGCTCCTTTCTGCAAAGGCAAATTCTGGACATGGCTGTATTGACTGAAATGGATCCATTACATAAAGCACACTAACAAGGTTAACATGACAAAGTGTAGCAAAACCTTAAAATACATGTTTATTGACAAAAACACAAGCAGGTTAACTTTTGTCCCCCAGCTCAGATTCTGGTCTTTACTCCACCCCCCACCACCCCGGTGAGGTGGAGTGTGCCATGACACCATTGTTGTTTTGAAATGCCACAAAATTTCCCAGTTATCCACAGCTTTGTTCCGGGTTTGGATGCGTTTGTTGTTGCAACTGTGCATTTTCCATCCTTGTCATTTACTTTAGCAGTCATGCGCTGCTTTGTTTTTGATGTTTGATTTGTCCACAATGTCTCCTTGCTGTCACCGTTTCATATCATATGTTACATTGAGAAATCGTTGGTGACTGTTTGGCGTCACCATTTGGCATTCCTTGCTCCTTTTTTGGTTGTTGTGTACGCTCTCAGTCCCAGTCAAGTCACCCACAGCACACAAAACACACCTCAACCACCACAAAACTAATCGACTAATCCACAAGCTCAACTCCAACCAACAACATGCCAGCATTCTAAGATCTAAGCTACAGCATCCACAACCTTAACCCTACATTGCACAACACAATACCACCCAGACCCTCAGTCAGTCAATAGTCAGGGCACGTTGGTGCACGCCGAATCCATCCGAAACCAAATTCCTGGTGGGATTTCCAACACGGAGAGTCATTTGAAATCCTGCCTGTCGGGGTTCTGGAGACACGGCAAAACACTGTTTGAGTGTTCAGCCAAACCTAAAACAAGTCCTTTGACATTTCACCTACAAAACACCTACAAACCACACGTTAGAACACCTACAGTTTCAAAAGTTTTTACAGTACCTCAACATCTGCAATACACTTTTGGTGCGGTCTGAGATAGAATACTAAACCAGTTGCTGTAGACCACGCTGGCAGGCAGAGGCGAAGATGCGCACATGATTCGGGGTGATCTTCATCTGCAGAGGAGAGGACAGACCATTTTAAGACAGTAATCTTCCTTTTGTTAATTGCCGTTGACAATCTGTGACACGGAGTTCATTGCACCTGGTTGAAAAAACTGCAGTGGCCACCAAATCTTTTACAATTTCTTCAAGGTCTACGGGGGACAAAACGGTCACAAAGCAATATTGTAAGTAAATTGCTCGGGTAGGATGCATTACCATGACTTGCAGACTGAATAACTACACATCCAGGCTTCTAAGGTCACACAGCAATAAGGCACCCGTCTTCACTGGTAGGATGTGAAATTTCAAGGTGACGAATCAGTGGTCCTGTATAGCAAAAAAACTGTGGTAAGGAATAATGTTCACTGAAAGGACGTAAGATAAGTTACAAACCATACCATACTCGCAGGAACTCCCCCTTCCAGGTCACGAATCAGTGGTCCTGTGCAGCTAAAAACATAATAAAACACATTGGTAAGCAAGCATCTTCACTGGAAGGATGTGTTAAAATAACTTGCAAACATGCTACCTTACTCGCAGAAATCCAGCCTTCCAGGTGACGAATCTCTGGTCCTGCAAAGCAAAAAAACCACAGCAGCATGGCAAGTGTCTTCACTGGCAGGATGTATTCAGTTGCAGACATATTACCTCACTTGCAGACATCCAGGTGTCCACTAACCAGATGCCAGCATTCACACACACTAAACAACAACCACACCCTCCTAAACAACTGTCGTCACTAAACACTAATTAAATCTTACCTAATCCTACCTTGACACTCTACTACTATTTTTTTTATATTACTACCAAGCAGCTAAACGCCTTCAAGAAAACTCTAAATGTCCAAACGTTGCTTCAATCTTCTCTACGTATTATGACCTGGATGACTGAGAATCTTCATCAACATATGAACGCAACTATTAAGTTAATTTATCTAATTACACTATGAATAATATAGTTTTTATCACTAAATAATTATACCGCCTGCGTGAGGGAATAAAATATGAGGTGAAAAACAAAAAAAAACATGCCATAGAGAAAGAACAAGAAAACCGATAACCTGACACAGCGGGACATGAAGACGTCTCCTCAGACCACAGGGCAGGGCCTGGCACTGGTGCTGTGATCGTCAGCTGACGACGACAAAATAGACCATTTTTAACACATAATCTGCAATGCAGAGTTAAAACACTGCAAACATGAGGTGAACATGAGTAAAACAAAATGCTGATGGTGCAGATGTAGTTGTAGGCCGCGTAAGTATTCGCAGTTGAGGACAGTGGCAGAAGGACCGGAGAACACGGCCAACATGCCTGACGTTGCCACTGTTCCTCCTCGCAAGTTGCTACTTTTATCTGAGCGCTAATCCTCTGCCAAAGAGCGTACCTTTACCTGCTAGGCAGGGACCTCTAGCTGATCTCTTCACAGCACAGCAGCTGAACAAAAACAGCAGATTCTTTAGGTTAGTGTGTCCTAGTGTGACCATCACCAGGGAAACAGCCAGGAAACATCCACTCCCCTTGTTGAGTTCAACCCACTGCGATGTCTCCCAGAAAGCACCAAGGGAGGCCTTCAAGGCCTGAAGAGGGGGAGGACACAATTTACAACTACATTAGGCTTGAAACAAAAGACAACTTCATGATGACTTAAGTAAATGAAAACAAGCAGACAGTACCTGTAGTAGCTTGGACCCACCTCTGCAGTCTGTGCATTGTTCCTGCAGCTCTGCGCCATGTGCTCTGATTATCACTGCTTTCAGGTGTGTCTCTGGAACTGCTGCATTTCTCCTGTTGACCACTAGATGGCAACGAACATTCTTAGTTTGGAAGCATTGACTTTATACTGATATTAATAAAACATTTGAATGTAACACTTCTTAGTATCAACAGAACAAATAAATACTGCTTCCCTCTTATCTTTATGAAGTCCAGATCATCTGCTGTCATTCACTCTCATTGTGCAAGCACCTGCTATTATAACTAAATAAACAAGATAAAAAACAGTTAAGTCATTGTCTTCTTATTCTTAATGTAAAAACTGAAACAAGCAAACAGCACCTGTTGGCTGCAGCTTCTCAGTCAGCCATGTTTCTCTTCACCACTTTTATACTGCCAATTTCACTTATTCAATGAAGTCCAACTCATCTGCAGTCAAGCTAACAGCACCTGTTGGAGCGCCTCTCTGTGCATGTTGTGCTCCGCCATGTTTGCTTTGAGGCCTTTCTGTGGAGCTAGGCCCATCTCTCTTCTCTTTCAGTGGATGTTTACACCAAAGCTGCCGCTACACCAGTAAATTAGCTGCAGCAGCGGAACTTCCACAGCTGCAGAGTAACACCACTGCATCGCTCTCCTGCTTCAGGTTGCTTTAAAAATGGCGCTGATACACATGCCGCTTATCACTTCCGCTGAGAACGTCTTCTTCTTCTGTTTAATGCCGAGTTACAACCAACGTTTGAGGTGCATTACCGCCACCTACCGTTTTTCTCACCGCTCCTATAAACATAAAAACCTCTTCCTAAACACTGACTGTGTTTTTATATTTTTTAATGTATTTATTTAGGGGCAGCAGTGGCACAGTGGTATAGCAGGGTTTTCCCATAACCAGAAGGTTGGTGGTTCAATCCCAATTCCTCCCTAAAAGTCAATGTTGTGTGTCCTTGGTTGGTTTTGTTTGGCTTCATCGGGGTAAAGTGCATTAATCACACAATTATTTTTTTATAGATATAATCAATATATAAATACAGAGGAATTACTTAAACCCTTTTAGTACCTGCTCAGAGCTGCAGGTGACTTCCTCCTCACAGTCCTTCAGTCTTTCTATTTAAACAACATACATATCAGACCCACACTCAGACAGTACTGAGCCACCTACCGCATCACGCTGCTCTACTTCCCTCTAGTGGTCATATTTTCACATTGCAACTGAGAGGGCAGAACAGCACCCCTCTTTTCTCAAGCCCCATTGGACGTCAGACCTTCACCCATTTCACTTTGACTGTTGAAAAGTGTAAACTGTGACATAAGAATCAGACATTACATATATACATACGTGTTAACATAAATAATAAACCACAGACACGTACCAACAGTCAGCAATAAAGAGCTTTCTCTTTATTATGAAGACATGTATGTGTTACAACTATCATTATTGTCTGTATTATTCACAATGTGTGCAATATAATCACATGATTCACACTGTCTTCAATCAGAAGTCATCATTTAGGTGGAACATAAGAAAACACTCAGCTGGTGCAGCAAGCTCAGCCAGTGGACTCAGGCCGTTGTTCCAGCCCGGTAACGTATTGCGTCACTTCCTGTTTCGACACTGTCCTGTTTGTTTGTTCACTTGGTGTGCGCTGTTGGTAGTGATGGGCAAATGAAGCTTCGTGAAGCAATGAGGCTTTCCAGCCCAATGTGTTGCTCAAAGGTTCATTACTCAAAGCTTCATTCAGTACTCACTAGTGCCATCTGCTGTTGGAGTTAACGGTTGACTGCAACAGGCATTCAGATCTTAGTTTTAACAAACTACCAAAATATAGCTTTATATACTCTATTTTCATAATAAAGATTTTTGTCAAACCCATAAACAAGTCTTTTTATGTCACTTTGTTACCTCTTCAGCCATCAGACTCCTCAACAGCTGACAGGAGTCTGTAATAAATGGACGGTACCCCGCACACACACACTGACTGTTTACATGCTGACAATGTTTACATGCAGTATCAGTAAATTCCATACTTCCATAGTTTATATTTTGTGTACTTACTTGCATCTTTTTGCTTTTCAAATTTCTCACAGGTCCATCCATTAATGTCTGATGAACATGAATCATAACATGAATCTACAGCAGGAACACTGACTCAGTAAAAATGCTGAATGCCTGTTTGTTATCAGCAGCCTCTCTGTTCACTTGATGCCCACAGCCTGCCTCATGACACACAGACCTGTCCATAGCTGCTTCTGGACTGAACATAACTACACATGGTCCATTTTCATTTAAGATGATTTCTTTGATTATTTTAACCTGTTCAGATCCTTTGCAATGGAAATCAATAATATATATTCAGTGTGTGAGTACTTTTACTTTTCATACTTTAAGTACATTTAAAAGTCAGTACTTAAGACTTTTACTTAGATAGGATTGTTGATGTAGCACTTCTACTTTTACTTGAGTATATATTTTGCTGGGTATTTGTACTTTTACTTAAGCACCAAGCTTCAGTACTTCCTCCACCGCTGCTGATGACTGATCACAGGTGTGAACAATCAGCCGGTGACGAGTGGAGCAGGAGCAGCTGCCCATGCTGCAGAGACACAAACAGCAGCAGCACTCTGTGACCCATGTCCACTCTGTGTGTCCTCCAAACAGTCTTCCTCATGTGCCGTCTCTGCTCATGTCTTTATCAGGACAGCAGTCAGGTCCAGCCGTCTGGGGGATTTCTGCTCTCATTTTTTAACTCTGATTTCCTGATAGCAGCACTCACACAGCTCAATGCTGAAGAATCAGATCCTTTCATAAATATGCACTGCAGCTAATACAGCCAGTAAACATTCACCCCTTCACTCACACACACACAAAGAAGGAGAAAAAGACCAACAACAACAACCTGGAAGTACCCAGACCATGACACTCAGTCCATGTTAGACACACAAATGTTCTCTTGCTGCCTCATATATCCATCCACTGACAGTTACCATGGTAACCAGGTCATCAGTGTTATTCAGCTCCCCTGTCAGTGATCAGAATGTTATGATTGATTGGTTCATGTTATCATCTATTATCATATATCATATCATATACATTTTATAATGGACTGTTAATACAGTATGTCAACTCTTCATATTTGCAGTATGTATGTTCCAGCTCATGAGCTCAGCTCTGGTTCAAAGCCTTGGTCCTCCACTCACTGTGATCCTTTGTTGTACCAGGTGTAGTTTTGGTGGCTACACATGTGTTCAGAAACTATTCTGTTGTAGCAGCTGAGCTTTACGCCAATCCACTGTCACCACAAACACCTTCCCTTCTCTTTTCTTCTTCTTCTGTGGTGTTTCTGCCTCCTGTTTCTCTTACAGTCTGTTCATTCCTACAAGCCACAGCCCTCATCTGTGATGCAGGGAGCCAAAGGTGACAGGAACAGGTTACACTTACCAAAATAAAAGTCTGTGTGAAGTACTTTTTTAAATACCTGATATAGTGTAGATTGGTCAAAATCAAACTTCCATAAAATTCTTTCAACAATTTTTTTCTCTTCTCGATTTGTTTACAGTAGTGTTTAGCACTTCCCAGTTTTGTATAATTTGTCTGTGTTCTACAAATTTCTGATGATATACAATTCACAGTAAACCATCTGAGTGGTAGACCTGCAGCTGCCATGATGACTAGAACAACAACGACGACAACAACAACTGCAGCACTGACAGGAACAGTCAGGTTATCAGGCTTCACTGCTGAAAAGATAAAGAGAACAATAGTTTAAGAAGAGTTTATTTATGTTATAATTTAAAGTATTGTAAAACAAAATATAAGATAAATTGACCTCTGTTGGTTCTGATCAGGGTTCCATCCAGTCCAGTGATGATCCTGTCCTCAGCACCCTCAAACTGAAACACACAGTGGTACCTCCTCCAGTCTTCAGCTGATGAAACATTCAGATCAACACTCATCTGGAAGGTTCCATCATGGTTGGGGAGGATCTCTCCATGCTCCACACCTTCATGAATCTCCTCTCCATCTTTGCTCCAGAACATCAGGGCTCTGCCAGGGTAGAAACCTGACTGTCCTGTTGTGTTATTTAATTCACAGCCCATAATGGTCTGAAGGATGTGGACATCTGAAGGCAAAGATTGATCTGTGGATGAGAATAAATGTAATCTGTAAAAACTAACAAAGGATTTCTGTCTGAGTCAGTTTGTTAGATTTCATTATAAACATGTACTGAAACATGATACTGTACCTTCACTCTGGATGTCTTCCTTCAAAGTATTAATCATTGATTTGAAGAGAAGAGGATGTGTCACAAAACACTCCTCCTGGCCTGCCTCTAATAGAGTGTCATTGTTAAATATTTGTTCTGCCCACTCCTGTTTTGTTTCAAATATCTTGTTGGTGCTGTCACAGTAAATCACCTCCACATCCTCAACCTTTAAAACAAACATGTACTCTGACACATTCTGGAGTCCAGAGGATGAAGTCATGTAAATCTTCAGTGTATGTTTCACTGCAGGAGAAACATGGATGATGTCAGTGAATAAATAAATACAAATATGATCATAAATATGATGCATTCAGTGTTCTCATGAACTTGTGGAGCAGAAATAAAGATGATAAAGAATGTGTTCTTACCTGCTGATGAAATGTGACAGAAGAGAAACTACAAGAAGAACAAACACATCTGATTCTTCATGGTTAAACAGATGTCTGACAGCTGATGTATGTGTGAACCTGCTGAACAGATAAACATCTGAAGAAATATTCATGAACCTACATGAGCTTTTAAAGACTTATTGTTCCAGCATGGTGCAGACAAGATCATAGCAACAATCAAGAAATAATGTGTGATTATTTTTATTTACTTGACAGAGATGTTTGTCATTAATCACAAAACTGTGAGATTTTGTCTACAAACTCAGTGATTCTGGACACAAAAGGTGTGTTACAGTTATGAGGACAGAACAAGGGGTAAAATAAGTACAGGTGGAGCAGGTTTCATTTTTTTGTTGGTGGTCACTGCACCAGGCCACCAGTGCTCTGACCTGCTCCCTGTATGGTCCCTCATCATCATTATTGATCAATCCAACAATAGTTGTATCAGCCGCAAATATGATGAGTGTGGAGCCATGGGTGGTGACACAGGTGTTCAAGACTGGACTCAGAACACAGCCCTGAGGAAGACCAGTATTGAGGACGGTGGTGGAGGGTGTGGAGGTGCCCATCCTGACATGCTGGGGTCTGTTAATCCGGAAGTCCTTGATCCACAGAGAGTGGCTCCAAGTTGCAGTGTCTGCAGTTTGTTGATTGGCCAGTGTTAATGCAGAGCCGTCTGTAGCTTCTTGAAGCCAGAATGAAATTTGAACATCTCTAAATAACATCCTCTTTAATATAATGGTCAGTGTGCTCAGTCAGTGTGGTCTGAGCTTCACCTGCACATTTTACAGCCACTGTTTCCTGTGACACAAGCAAGCAGTGTTATCTGATCATAGATTGTTTATTCTGAATTTGTCAGCATGCTATGTTAAGATGGATTTCTATTGACAGTGTCAATGTGTTCACTGCAGAGGCTGCAGGATTGGATCTATCAGAACTGATCAGTTACTGTCCACTAGAGGGCAGAATTTCAGCATGTTTAATGTCACATCTGTTGGAGGAGTGAAGTGTGCACTAAATGAAGGGATGCCACTCATTTATTTACATGTAGTGATGGGAGTGTTTTTTAAGTTACAGAATAAGAGAATTTAAATGTTATTTTATCATAAACTGTCAGAACACACAAACAGACTGAAACCTTGTTTATAATATTAACATGTTGCTAAAAGTGTATCTTCACATTTAGTTTAATGTGTATGTTTACTAGAGAAAAACATTTTTATAGACAAACAGTCTGATACACAGTGTCATGGAACAGGAGTAAAAATAAAAACTGGTTGTGCAGCTTCTATTTTAAGAAAAGGAAAACTGTGAGTCTGATGAGGAAGAAGTTGATGAACTGAGACATGTTTCATGTGTCAGGTTTCATGTTTTGATAAGTAGTACTTCCATTTTAAGGTGCACAAAACATGGACTCCCCGGAGCAACACCCACTGAATTTCTGATTCTAAGCACTAACACACAGACATCATATAACATTACACACATTTGGGACCACCGCTCACACATGGTCGCCATTTTCAGCAGCCACAAGTCCCCATGAACATATACATAAGTTTACTGGATTGAAGGACTAAACATTGACCTCATGTTATGTTTTCCTGGTCAGGACGGGCTGGCAAATCCCCTCCAGCCTTTTTTCCCCTCATAGATTAACTTATTTTAATTTAACAAAACCAAGAAATAAATGTCACTTTCAGAAAACAACCTTTCAGATACATCTATAAACAGAGTTGAATGAGGCTTCCTGAGGAGCAGGCCTCACCTGGACCACAACAATCAGGAACTTTAAGAAAATAAAAAAATGACCTGCATTTATGTATCTAGCGCCCCCATGAGGTCACTTCTTTCACTGGGTTTGGTTGTCCTGCCTATCCCTCGTGATGTCTGGTTGTGATGCTCTTTGTTGTCCTTGTTCCAGTAGTCCACATGTCCCACCTGGTCCCTCCACATGTATTTAGCATATATACAGTATATAGGATATACAGGATAATATTTTACAAAGATGTTCTTAGAAAACAAAATGTTTGTTTCCCTTCAGTGAGCTGTGTTTGTTTCAGTTCATGTTTGAGCTGCTTGAGGTCTCTGAGAGCTCCATGCTGACCTCAGCTTCTGTAAGAAAAACACGCAGGAAATATATTGATAACATGCACATTAATGGAAACTTCAGTCAGAAACTAAAATATTATTTCAGACATGTTGTTAATGTTTAGTCATGTTGAGACTCACTGCTGGAAGCATCAAAATAACACATAGCTCACCTCTCCTCTTTTGGTGAATATGATATCCACCTGCAGTTGCCATGACGATGACAAGAACAAGAACAACAACTGCAGAGACGACAGGGATGGTCACATGGTCGGGCTTCTCTTCTGAAAAGAGAAGAATAAGAAACAACTCTGTACATTATAATATTAAATAACTGGAGGACAAAAAAATGGGAAATATAGTTACTCCAGTTGGTTTTGATTCGTCTTCTGTTCAGTCCTGTAATGATCCTGTTCTTAGCACCCTCAAACTGAAACTCACAGTGGTACCTCCTCCAGTCCTCCTCTGGGACTGATGAAACATTCAGATCAACACTCATCTGGAAGGTTCCTTCGTGGTTGGGGAGGATCTCTCTGTGCTCCACACCTTCATGAATCTCCTCTCCATCTTTGCTCCAGAACATCAGGGCTCTGTCAGGGTAGAAACCTGTAGCATGGCAGCTGACTGCAGAGGAGGGAGTCTTCTGGAGGAGAGACACTGAGGGAGGATCTGGAGGGAGGAGATCAGGCAGAGATAATGGCGGTAGAGAGAAAGTAAAGAAACAAGAAGAAATCACTAACCTTTTTAACCTGGACTCACACTAAACATCAAGTTGACTAGTTGTTGGAGGAAAGTAACCACAAAGTAATAATTCTATTTTACTGTTGGAGAAATAACAAAGAACCAACCCAACCTGATCTCACATAGGCACAGATTGTTAACACTGAATTAGGTGGCACCGAAATGAAAAGTAGTGAAATTATGTACAGGCACCACGGAAAACTGTCTCCATAGAAAGTCAATGCGGGGCATTTTCGTAGGGACACCACAGATTTTTAATACGTGTGGACACCACAGACGCGAGCACCAATAGAAATAAATGAGGGACGGTTCGTATTATTATTACACGAACTATCTGCTGCTTGGAGGCTGCTTCCTCAGCTAGACTATATGGAAAACATTATTCTTTTCAATCCCATATGCAGTTAGCCAAAGAGTGCACGTTCTTTGATTTTAAATGACAATCTAAATGGAAAGACTACACAGTCAATCAAACGTGCCGATTTGATACAGTCATGTCGCTCTGACAATTTGTTGAAGTGAGCATGTGGTTATTTCATTTTTGAGAACGACTGGATTGAAAGACGGTGAAAGCTAACATCGGTTAGCAGTTGCTCCGACGCTTCCGTCCAGAGCTATTGGCGCTCATGTCCGTGGTGTCCCTACAAAAATGCCGCATTGACTTTCTGTGGAGACAGTTTTCCGTGGTGCCCGCACATAATTTCACTACTTCTCGTGTCGGTGCCACGTAATTCAGTGTTAACAATCCGTGCGTATGTGAGATCAGGTTGACCAACCTGTTCTCATCACAGAGCTTCTCCCAAATGCTAGAATCAACTCTAGCCAGGATGGGTAAAAATGGTTGATGAGGTCCTTAACTATCAATAGTTTTGTGTTGTCTCTGTCCCATTTCTGTGTGATGTTGCTGGCTTGAGGAGTCAGAGCGATCCATGTGAGGGTCTTCACATTATATCTAAGGAAGTCTTCTCCATTATAGCCATAATGTACAAATCCAGAAAACAGTCCTGTTGTTTCATCCAGTTCACATCCAGATAACATCTGTAAAATGATGTCACCTGAGGAGAGTTAAGGTTTTAATATGTTAATTGTCTAAAGACTGATGCAGTTTAAATGTTTACATCACTCAGTTTGATCTATAAATGAGAAGTCATTGAATCTATAATAACTTACAAAGGATTTCTATCTGAGTCAGTTTTGTTAGATTTCATTATAAACATGTACTGAAACATGATACTGTACCTTCACTCTGGAGGGTTTGTTTCAATGTATTAATGTCTGATTTGAAGAGGTCAGGCAGTACCACGAAGCAGTCCTGGCGATCTGTCTCTAATACATGAGTATTATTTGTTGATGAAGATTCTCAGTCATCCAGGTCATCATACGTAGAGAAGGTTGAAGCAATTCTGGAGCTAAAAACACAGTTGGCAGCATCTTCATCTAATCTTGCCGTTCTCATCAACAACAAGTATTTCAGGAACCTGTGGAACCAACTGTGGAAAACCAACCAAATGGAGGTTAAAAAAAATCAAGATGGCGCTGTCTCAAACGGCAGCTTGTAGTCACAGCTCCCGGTGTTTTCGCATGTTTTCTAACTTTCTTTAGTGTTAAGTGTGCTTATGTACGTCTACTTTTGTTTGTGTTTTTGTCCCTAGTTGCTCTTTTTCAATCTAAGTATTTAAACAACATGATTCGGAGGTTTGAATGCTTTTTTCTCCTTCTTGCGGCTTGCTTGGGTTACTCATGGCCCCCAGCAGTAATGCCCAGAAGACCGAAGGCATTGTTTACACCCGCGATCAGCTGCTGGCTCTAAGACCACTATATTTTGTGGTTGGAGAGAAGCCCCAAATACCGGATGAGCTGAGAAGGGGGAGACGTGGATGCAAGGCAGGAGTTAAACAGCAGATGAAGAAAAGACGTTTTAAACCCTGTGTAAGAAGGGTTTAAAACGTCTGTAAGAAGAAAGGAGGGGGGCTCGCCGTGCTCGTTAAGAACAGGTGGTGCAAACCGGAGCATATCCACGTCAAGGAGAGAGTGTGCAGTCCCGACGTGGAGCTTATTGCTATCGGACTTGGTCCATATTATTTGCCACGGGAGTTTACAAACGTTATCTCCATCTCTGTCTATATTCCTCCGACTGGTAAAGCAGTCGCGGCCTGTGACGTCATCCACTCGGTCACCGCCGACCTGCAGACTAAACATCCCGGTGCCTTATCTTCATCACATTCTTTAATCTTCAATCATGCCTGTCTCTCCTCCACTGTGCCTACATTCCAGCAGTATGTCCAGTGTCACATAAGAGACAATAAGACTCTGGATTTATTGTATGCTAATGTCACCAATGCATACACTTCCACTGCTCTTCCATAACCTCATCCTGCTCTCCCCATCATACACACCTGTGGTTCCAGCAACCAGTCACTGTGAGGACTGTTAGGAAATGTAGCTCTTAGCGTAAGTTCAATCAGGAAGACTCTGTTTCCCATCATTCACCATTTATCCCTATCCACTTCCTAATCTCTCTCCTTCTATCCCTCTCTTCCCCTCTCTTAGTCGGGTGCTTAATATAAAGCACCTCCCTCACCAATCAGCTGTCGCTTTCCGTCCCTCTCCTGACCAATCACAGCTTAGCACGACATTTAAAAGTCTCCATCTAGGGTTAGGGTTAGGGTCTCTCATGACCCTGGAAGATGTGGACGACCTATTCGTCTATTGGACATTGGTAGTAGGCATACTTCTCAATTGTGTGGGAGCTGTCCTGCTGCTCCAAAAAATTGGAAAAGCCGCTGCTGGCAAATTGGCTCTACCGCTAAGTGTGGACACAAAACAAAACCGTGGGCTCATGGGACCTCGGATCTCAGAATTCCATCAGAAGATGGATTGGATTGAGGGGCTGATCTCTAACAACTCAGCCCGCTCCGGAGAGGGCTGGAAGCAGGTGGACAACATCAGAAGACAGTCTGACCACTTGAGGATCTCAATGGAAGGAATATCTGTCAAGCTGGAAGAGATGTCGAAGGTTCTCCATGCACCTGTTAGGGACAAATGAGCACTGAGGCCAGACTGACCAATTGATTACTGATCTGGGCAAATTAATCACGGATCAAAATTGCTGTGTCATCTGTAGACCCAGTTTGCAGTATGCAGTTTGCATATCAGCCCGAGGTTGGGGTTTTATTTATTTATTTTTATTTTATTTTTTTATTTTAGATACTTTAGTAATCCCAGCAGTGTCACACTGGTGCCACAGGCACAGGTGAAGTGTCTTGCCCAAGGACACACAACAATGACTCTTCTGCCTTCAACACCATCCAGCCGAGACTGTTGAGGATTAAGTTAGAGAACATGCAGGTGGATGCTCCCCTAGTCTCATGGATTGAGGACTACCTGACAGGCCAACCACAGTTTGTGAGACTGCAGAGCTGTGTGTCTGACACCCTGACCAGCAACACTGGGGCTCCTCAAGGAACTGTGCTGTCTCCCTTTCTATCCACCACCTACAAAGCTGACTTCCAGTACTGCTCTGAGTTGTGTCACCTTCAGAAGTACTCGGATGACACAGCCATAGTTGGGTGTGTGGAGAACGGACGGGAGGATAGGGCCTTGTGGAGTGTTTTGTCATGTGGTGTGGTGAAAATCACCTGCTGCTGAATGTGGCCAAGACAAAGGAGATGGTGGTGGACTACAGCGGGGATAAGCCCCTGCCCTCCCCAGTCTGTATCAGTGGGAAAGACATGGACATAGTCTCATCTTACAAGTTCCTGGGTGTCCAACTGGACATTAAACTGGAGTGGTCCACAAACACTGAGGCTGTGTACAAGAATGGCATGAGCAGACTGTACTTCCTGAGGAGACTCAGGTCCTTCAATGTCTGCAGCAGGATGCTCCACATGTTCTACCAGTCTGTCATGGCGAGCACTATCCTCTGTGCTGTTGTGTGCTGGGGATCAGGCATTAAAGCAAAGGACCCCAACAGACTGTACAAACTCATCAAAAAGGCGGGGTCTGTTGTTGGCTTTAAGCTTGCCAACCTGGAGGAGGTGGAGTGCTGGCTAAACTGCTGTCAATCATGAACAATTCCTCCCACCCTCCCACAACACTGTGGACAGACTGAGAAGCAGCTTCAGCCACAGACTCCTGCTGCCCCGCTGCTCTAAGGAACGGTACAGGAAGTCATTCCTGCCGTCCGCCATCAGACTATATAACTCCTCTGTGACCGTCAGAGCTGTGCTCACTAACTCGGACTAAAGCATCATCACAGGTGCATTTCAAACTGCTCAGTTACATTAACTGTGTTTTTATCTTCTTATCTTCTTTGATCTGCTTTATGTGTGTGTACATATTCTTCTTCTTTTGTTGCTGCCATGTGCGTGTTTGTGTATATAGAGTATAAGATAAGATAAGATAAGATAAAACTTTATTAATCCCGAAGGAAATTCTTGTGCCAGAGGTATCAAGTTACATTAAATGCAGTTAAGTACAGAGTATAAGAGTATATAGAGTTTTTGCTCGTGTTTATTGTATTTATAGTTTTTTGATATGCTGCTGCTACAACTTAATTTCCCCACGGGGATTAATAAAGTTAATATCTATCTATCTATATGCTCTCCTTTCCTCTCATTACCAGATACGTACAACAAACACGTTTACAAGAGAAAGTTCCTGTTGCCAGTAGGTGCCGCTATGACCGTATCATCCTATTAGCATATATATCTGTTCAGACTTGGGTCCATAGCAGTACTGTAAGATTTTGTCCACATTGCATGAAGTATGTTGTGGTACTGCAGAAAATAGAGTTCTTTGGTAATGGAGAATGGTCAACTTCGAGGCCATGCCCCGGCCACACCGTAACGTGTGTGTATGTAAAAACTCAGGGATTCTGGACAAAAGGTGTTGTGTTACAGTGATATGAGGAAACAGCAGGAGGCAAAATAAGTTGGAGTAGGTTTTATTTTTAAAAAAGAATAAGTGAGATTGTTGAGTAGGTGTAAATCAAGTCGTTTCACAATAACAGAAGCACCTGAAACAAGCAGCTGATGTGAGGAAACCCTCAAACATGCTAGATTGTCTCTGTGCTGAAGAATGGGCTAAAATTTCTCCAGTCTGTGGACGACTGATCAGCAGTTTGTTATTATTGCTGCACTAGGAGGTCCTGCTGAGAGGAAAGGCTAAGGTCCTGTTACCTCTCACATAGATGTAATATTGGATCATTTTCTTGAATAAAAGTGAAACTTGTCTGTCTCCTTAGTTTGATCGGGTTCTCCTTTTCTACTTTCAGGACTATTTTTGGCTCATATTTAGAGAGAAATATTTCAAGCAGCACTGTATATGAAGGTACTAAGAAACCTCAGAGGGCTGTCAGTGACGTCTGTCCTCAGACTGTGTGTCTCTGTGAGTGTGTGACAGTCAAACTTCAGCAAACTTCTTCTGCCTCCAAATCCTAAAACATGATGAAAGTGTTTCTGTTGCTCCTCTTCTGCCACACTGCTTCTTCAGGTGAGATCACTTCAATGATGAATCACTTATTTTGATATAATCTCTATCTTACATCTCAACCTGTTACATTGTGTTGTTCTCTTCTGTGTTAAAATCTCAATGTGCACATGTTTGCACGAAAGTTGTACAAGAGTGTCGAGGAATTCATTCATGGCAACCATTGGCTGCTAAATAATCCTGTGCAACTAAAATCACATAAATGTGTGTTTAAATCATTTAACTGATGAAAATGTTCATAAACTTGCCGGGGTTTGTTGGTGTTGTCATGGTGGATGGAGTTGAGGTGGCTTACTGTGACAGCATGATCTACAGAACAGAAGAAGAACAGGCAGAGAGTGGAGGAGAGCAAGGTCCTTAAGAGCAGGCAGGAGAGGAGCAGATTGAATGCAGGTGAGTCCACTCAGCTGGGTGCTCTGCCCAGCAGCCACAGCAGCCTCATCAGGGCACCTGTGGAGAAACCAGGTGTCTCACCACAGCTGGTTTATGGATTTATTTGCTCATGTGTGGACTGTTTTTCTGTGTAGCTGTGTTTTGTTCTTCCTCTTTGACCAGGACTCCCTTGAAAAAGAGGCTCTAAATCTCAATGGGATTTTTCCAGGTTAAATGAAAATAAAGACATAACAAGCCACACAGAGCCTGCTCTGACTCTGACCTAACAGTGACATCTGCAGGATTTCAAAAATCATTGCAGGCAACCTGAATAAGGAATGTGGAGAGAGAATGAACTTGTCACATCACAGCGGACATGGAAGCGTTCGGAGCAGCTGCTTCAAGCCAAAGCCTTCTGGAGACACCACTTAAGATGGTGCACCTCTGGAGGAAGGTCTGTCGGCTTTGGGAAACTGTTCAGGCCGAGTTAGACCTGGTGGACAACCTGCCGTCACCTCCCACAGCCCATGAGGAGATGTGGCAGTTGGTTAACCGCAGGGTTGTCCTGCTCCAGGAGCTGGGGGAGATGTGGAAATGGAAAGAGGTAATCAGAACAGGGATGACCCAAGCACATCTCCCGCCACTGTTCCCGAAACCTACCAGCTGCCAACAAAGACGACGTTGTCACTTCAGGCGCCGTCCTCGGGCTGGCTCCAGATGTCATCATCACTTCAGGCGCCGCCCGAGGACGGGCTCCAGATGAGGTCATCCTCTCCTTGTGCATTGTCTTGTGTTTTACTTCCGTAATCACCTGCCCTGCCCTAATGTGTGCCACATGTGCCTCGTCTTCCCTGGTCCCTTTGTATATAGTCTGTGTCCTCCCCTCTGTCATTGCTAGTTCGTCTTGTCAGGTGTAGGGTTTGTTTCTAAGTCTTGTCCATGCCATGCCTTGTTCCTTGTGTGTTGTGTGTTCTTGGGCAAGACACTTCACCCTAGCCTGTGGCGCGCCTTGCTAGTCATTGTATGACACTGCTTGGCAGCAGCCATAAAGAATTTCCCTCTGGAATTAATAAAGTATCTAAAATAAAAAAAAAAATAAAAAATAAAAAAAAATGCCATGTACTTCTGCCTGACCTCAGCGTGCTCCAGGTAGTAGCCTTGTTCATGCCATGTTTTTTGTTTTTGCCTTTTTACGCCATGTGCCTGTTTTTCTTAATCTAGTTTTGCCACGCAAAGTGTGATTTTTAGTTATTTTGTACTTTGCCTTTGACCACACTGAGTGAGATTTTTGGTTTTTGTATTGTTTTGCCCTCCTGGCTTTGAATAAAGGAGCTTTTTTTAGCCTTAACCGCTCCATGCCTCTGCATTTGTGTCCTCCTCCTGACAAACCCTGACAGAACTAGGTCCATTCATTCTGACATGTGGACACCAAGTGAATGATCATAACTAGCTGCTAATAAAGAGCTGAATGAATGGAACTATGTATATTCCAATATAATCTGACGTATCAGTATTTCAAATGCAGAATTTACAAAAATCTTTTTTCAAGGAATTATGAGAGAAAGCTGTGAAATCACAGTGAAAATGTCCTTTTGGATGCTTCCATGATATCAGTTGGTGACGGTGATGGGGCAGATCATAAGGGTGTGTGTGTGTGCAAATTGGGGCATGCCCACTTGTTGAACCCTTTGTCCACACACAACAATACAGCCATAGTGTGCTTGACAAAGACATTCACTGAAAACAGCACAAAGCTGAACAGACAGAGACTCTTTGTGGACTCTGGGGGCTCAGTGCTGTCCTCAGCTTCTGTGAGGAAACATGCAGGAAACAGAACACAGTCTGAAATCCAAAGTCCACAGTGAACAGGCATGTTCTACCTACTGCTGGGAGTCTCAGAGATTAGAAACAGCTCACCATTCCTCTGTTTACAACAACAACAACAGGGACCGTCACATGATCAGACTTCACTGATGAAGAAAGGAGATTTGTTTGAATACTTTATTCATATGAAAAAACACACAAAACACATACATACATACATTTACCCCAGTTGGTTCTGATCAGGGTTTTGTTAAGTTTGGAGTAGATGGAGTCCTCTGCACACTCTCTCTTGGTTTATGTTGAGGCAGCAAATGTTCAATGACAACTTTGAAATAACGGACACATCTTTCCACCAACTTTGAATTGAACTGAGTAAAAAGTACGCTGTGAAACAGAGCATCCACATCAACAGACTTATTATGTCTGAACACTGACATCATTACAGAGCTGAACAGAGTCTGTCTATGAGGAGATATATGATATATATATATATATATATATCATAGATATATCTATGATATATATACTAATTATATATATATATTATATATTTTACAAAGATGATATTAGAAAACATGACGTTTGTTTCCTTCAGTGAGCTGTGTTTGTTTCAGTGTTCAGGTTTGTGTCCTCTCGGGGCTCAGTGCTGTCCTCAGCTTCTGTGAGGAAACATGCAGGAAACATATTGATAACATGTAAATGAATGGAGAGCTTCAGTCTGACATTAAAGTGTTATTTCAGAGTGTCAGAATATCTGTCATGTGTAGACTCAGCATTAAAGATTTATTAGTTTGTTAAAGTTACGACATCAAAATAAAACATAGCTCACCTTTCTTCATTTTATAAGCCATGTATCCACCTGCAGTTGCCATGACGACGACAACAACAACTGCAGCAATGACAGGGACGGTCAGGTTATCAGGCTTCACTGATGAGAAGAGAAGAACAAAAGATTAAGAAGAGATTTATTATAATTTAAACTAAGTGAAAGACCAAAAAATATTAAATCAATCTACCTCTGTTGGTTCTGATCAGGGTTCCATCCAGCTCAGTGATGATCCTGTCCACAGCACCAACAAACTGAAACACACAGTTGTACCTCCTCCAGTCTTCAGCTGATGAAACATTCAGATCAACACTCATCTGGAAGGTTCCATCATGGTTGGGGAGGATCTCTCCGTGCTCCACACCTTCATGAATCTCCTCTCCATCTTTGCTCCAGAACATCAGGGCTCTGTCAGGGTAGAAACCTGTAGCGTGGCAGCTGACTGCAGAGGAGGGAGTCTTCTGGAGGAGAGACACTGAGGGAGGATCTGGAGGGAGGAGATCAGGCAGAGATAATGGAGGTAGAGAGAGAGAAAAGAAACAAGAAGACATCACTAACTTTTATATATAAATATAAATGCATTGTGTCAATGTAAGTTTTAAAACTTGTAGAGTCCATAACAACCTGCAGAGGACTGATTCACTGAGTTTATCTGGTTTCTGGACTCACACAGATCTAAACATCAACTTGACTAGTTGTTGGAGGAAAGTACCGTAACCACAAAGTAATAATTCTATTTTACTGTTGGAGAAATAACACAAAGAACCAACCTGTTCTCATCAGAGAGCTTCTCCCATATTCCAGAAACCTCTGCAGCAAGTATGGGAAACGATGATTAATGAGGTCCTTATAATACTCTATTATGGTGGTGTTTCTGTCCCATATCTGTTTAACGATGCTGGCTTGAGGACTCAGAGCGATCCATTTGAGGGTCTTCAGATCTAATCTAAGGAAGTCTTCTCCATTATAACCACAATGTACAAATCCAGAAAACTGTCCTGTTGTTTCATCCAGTTCACAGCCAGGTATACACTGTAAGATGGCACCTGAGAGAGAAAGGGGGGGAGTGGTTCAATCTGTAAAAACTAACAATCTGAGTCACTTAGATTTCATTTTAAACATGTAGTGAAACATGATACTGTACCTTCAGTTTGGAGGGTTCGTGTCAAATTATAAATTACATGTTTGAAGAAAAAAGGTATAATCACGAAGCACTCCTGACGGCCTGCCTGTAATACCTCAGGATCCTCGTTATATAATTTAACCACCCAGTCCTGTTTTGGTTTAAATATCTTGTTGGTGCTGTCACATTGGTTCACCTCCACATCATCAACCTTTCCAAAAAACATGAACTCTGACACATTCTGGAGTCCAGAGGATGCAGTTCTGTAACACTTAAATGAGTGTTTCACTGCAGGAGAAACATGGATGATGTCAGTGAATAAATAAATACAAATATGATCATTAATATGATGCATTCAGTGTTCTCATGAACTTGTGGAGCAGAAATAAAGATGATAAAGAATGTGTTCTTACCTGCTGATGAAATGTGACAGAAGAGAAACAACAAGAAGAACAAACACATCTGATTCTTCATGGTTAAACAGATGTCTGACAGAAGAAGCAGCTGGTGGAGCTCCTTTAGAAGAGACTGGCAGAATCTGAAAGGAACACAGCTGATGTGTGTGAACCTGCTGAACAGATAAACATCTAAAGAAATATTCATGAACCTACATGAGCTTTTAAAGACTTATTGTTCCAGCATGGTGCAGACAAGATCATAGCAACAATCAAGAAATAATGTGTGTGATTATTTTTATTTACTTGACAGAGATGTTTGTCATTAATCACAAAACTGTGAGATTTTGTCTGTATGTAAAAACTCAGGGATTCTGCTTTTGCAGTTTTACTTACATATTCTGATTAAAGATCAGATGTTGGTTCTTTTTTCTGTTTCCTCATATCACTGTAACACAACACATACATTTTGTGTCCAGCTTCATTAGAGGAGACTGAATCTGAAAGTAAAAGTTCATGTGTGAACCTGTTAGACAGATCAGAGCTTATAGAGACATGAGAACATCTTCATGTGTGAAACGTTTGTTTATAATTCATCACAAAAACGTGAGTTTGAAGTCTGTGTGTAAAAACAGAAGCAACATGAACACACAGGGTTTGTGCTACAGTCTGAGAGGAGCAGCAGTCCAAGTGAAAACTGAAACTGATGGTCCAACATGTTTGTGTGAAGTCTGCTGTTCTGTTACAGAACCAACACCCACTGAGTCACTGTGAAAGTGAAAGTGTTAATGATTTATTTGAGAAATGTTCCTTTGTCCATATTTCACAACACATTTTCTAACTCTCACAAACTCGCCTCTTTCTCTCAGGCTGGTCAGAGTTACAGTCAGCATGTGAGTGAACAAGTGAAAACATCAACACAACATGCTCGATCCATCATAAATGTGAGCGCTAAGTGCGTTTTTTCCCTTAAAACAGCTCCGTTAGACGGCGCCCTGCTGTGAGGAGCTGCAGGCTGAACCGACAGACTGACAACAAACGTTATGACCAGTGTGTGTGTGTGTGTGTGTGTGTGTGTGTGTGTGTGTGTGCGTGTGTGTGTGTGTGTGTGTTTTAAACCTACCTACGGATGAGACGTGACAGACGCGCAGCAGTGAAAGTAACGGTACCATCTCTTTGTGTTCTTGTTGTGTTCAGAGGGCTGGGCTGCTTCTAGCAGGACAGGAGCTGTGTCCCAATTCAGGGTCTGCATCCGTCGGAGGACGCAGCCTACGCGGTCGTTGGTAAATGCGACGGTCAGACCTTCAAAGCACATCCTGATTGTGGCTCGACGTCATAAATTTTGCCCCGGGAAAAACGAAAGCAGCGACAGCGACACAACACGGACTACACAACAAACTTCAGGCTGGGAGAGCGCAGTGGGGAGGTGACGGTAAGCTGCTATTTAATATTATTAATCATAATTAATATACCAGTTACTGAGCAAACGCTAGCCATATAACCAGTAGATAGACAAATATGATTAAATGTAATTTATATTTTATTCAATTCTAAGACTTGATACAGGGTCTGTTTGTAATTTTAATACTTTAAATTAAATAGCTAAATGTGTACGAACCCTGCAAATAACCCTGAAACCACTGCTTTAATGTGTCATTAAGCATCAGGTCTGTCACTACACCAGAGAATTACTGCTGGGTGGAGGAGAGTGGGGCTCCCTGCAGGACCAGCTGTCTGTCCTGGAGGAGGTGTACTGACCATCATCACCTTTGGAGGGTGAGGATACATATTTTATAGCTTTTCATATTTTAAGCTGCTTTGGAAGCCGCTCTGTGGAAGTTATTATTTTTATTTTTGCCCTTTTTAAAAACATCTTTAGTAACATGGCAGCCGCCGATCGTCAGCTCTGCAAACCCTGATGGACGTTGTGGTGGACAGAGGAGACAGGCACCCCCCTCCCCCAGATGATGTCCCACTCACAGCCAGAGGACTCCAAGGTCTTCACCGTGGCATCATCCAGTCCAGCAGCACCAAGGACTCCTGCTCAGCCAAACATTTACATATATGTTCTTAGTATTTTCTGATGATCTTTTATAAATAATAGATTGTACATTTTCATAATGGCCACATTGCTTTATTCATGTTTTGCCATAAAACGTATATTGGGCTATAACGGCACAAAGTATAACTGCTAACAATGTAGTTCGTTTAGCTGGCAGGGATTGGCTCGTTTCATTTGCGACAGCAGTGACGTCATTGACGACGACACAAAATGAGGTGATTCTGCTGATCTTTTATAAATAATAAACTGTACATTTTCATAATGCCCACTGGTAAATAGTTAGAAATGTTCAAACTGTGTCTTTGTAAATATTGTACATAACAGAACAATAAATGATTTACTGTTGTCACTGAGAAGTTGTTCAAAAGTTTACTTCAATTATAAATAGGTAATGAAACACATAATGTAACAAGGTTAGAAGAGTTTAAGAAGTTAGAGTTAAGAAGAACACAGAGACAAGAACAATTTGAATTGGAACACAGCTGTAGTGTCCATCCCATGGTCTTTTAGCAATATGTCCCATCATGCATTGTGCCACCTGTCTTATAAATACAATGATCATTTAAAGACTGTAGCATGACCGGCTGAGTTTGCTTTATTCATGTTTTGCCATAAAACGTATATTGGGCTATAACGGCACAAAGTATAACTGCTAACAATGTAGTTCATTTAGCTGGCAGGGATTGGCTCGTTTCATTTGCGACAGCAGTGACGTCATTGACGACGACACAAAATGAGGTAGAGTCCAAAAACAAAGTCGAAATGTCTGAAAATGCTATCACAATGAGTTCACTACATGGTGCTCTTGAACTCCCCATATGAGTGATTTCGAACACAGACACAGACACTGACTACACAAGGGCAGGGGAGACAATGAGACACAGGTGAGACACATCAGGGTGGGGCGGGTAATCAGCGAGAGGAGGGGGAAAGACCAGACACCCGAAACAAGAGGAGAGTTAGGAATACCAAAATAAATCAGGAACTGAACTGATCTTACTGTAATGCAGACAGAACAAACAGCTGATCAAACAGGAAACAAATATCTTAACACATTCATTGGACAGATTTTGATGAAAGCTTAAACAATTCAACACTTTGCAGATCATGTTAAGTCACATGTGGAGAAACTTGTGAAGAGGCTGAGGCTAACATTGGGCTTTTCTTTTAATGCCAGTCTGTGTTAGTGTTGTGTGAAGAGCATGCAGATCTAAGTGTCTCAAAGGTTTAACACTTTGTTCTTTCAACACAAAAAAATAACTGAAAACATCCACTGGGGAGAAAAACTTGATCTTGACTGGTGCTCTGGAGGACTGCAGCGTGGACTGAAGGTCACCAGGACTGAGTGGCTTCTGAGAAATAAAGAGAAGTTAAAATGAGTTCAGAGGGATTCAGAAGAGTTCAGGTGAGCAGCGATCTGTGACTGCAGACTTATTATGTCTGAACACTGACATCATTACAGAGCTGAACAGAGTCTGTCTATGAGGATATTATACTAATTATATATATTATATATTTTACAAAGATGATCTTTGAAAACATGACGTTTGCTTCCTTCAGTGAGCTGTGTTTGTTTCAGTGTTCAGGTTTGTGGCCTCTGGGAGCTCAGTGCTGTCCTCAGCTTCTGTGAGGAAACATGCAGGAAACATATTGATAACATGTAAATGAATGGAGAGCTTCAGTCTGACATTAAAGTGTTGTTTCAGAGTGTCAGAATATCTGTCATGTGTAGACTCAGCATTAAAGATTTATTACTTTGTTAAAGTTACAACATCCAAATAAAACATAGCTCACCTTTCTTCTTTTTATGAGCCATGTATCCACCTCCAGTTGTCATGACGACGAGAGCAAGAACAACAACAACAACTGCAGCAATGACAGGGGCGGTCAGGTTATCAGGCTTCACTGATGAGAAGAGAAAAACAAAAGACTAAGAAGAGTTTTATTATAATTTAAACTAAGTGAAAGACACACAAATATGAAATCAATCTACCTCTGTTGGTTCTGATCAGGGTTTTATGACCAGTGTGCGTGTGTGTGTGTGTGTGTGTGTTTTAAACCTACCTACGGATGAGACGTGACAGACGCGCAGCAGTGAAAGTAACGGTACCATCTCTTTGTGTTCTTGTTGTGTTCAGAGGGCTGGGCTGCTTCTAGCAGGACAGGAGCTGTGTCCCAATTCAGGGTCTGCATCCTTCGGAGGACACAGCCTACGAGGTCTAAAGATTCCGCATCCTCCGGAGGATCCTCAACCGTTGGTAAATGGGACGGTCTGGCCTTCAAAGCACTTCCTGATTGTGGCGCGACGTCATAAATTTTGCCCCGGGAAAAACAAAAGCAGCGACAGCGACACAACACGGACTACACAACAAGCGGGACAACAGTGTGGATTTAGAAATTTGGAATTTTTTAATATATTTATTTGTTGTTGGAGGAAGAGGAGAGGCGGCTCCAGCGGCAGCAAAACCGGTGACGGTTCATTTTCTTCAGGCTGGGAGAGCGCAGTGGGGAGGTGACGGTAAGCTGCTATTTAATATTATTAATCATAATTATTATACCAGTTACTGAGCAAACGCTAGCCATATAACCAGTAGATAGACAAATATGATTAAATGTAATTTATATTTTATTCAATTCTAAGACTTGATACAGGGTCTGTTTGTAATTTTAATACTTTAAATTAAATAGCTAAATGTGTACGAACCCTGCAAATAACCCTGAAACCACTGCTTTAATGTGTCATTAAGCATCAGGTCTGTCACTACACCAGAGAATTACTGCTGGGTGGAGGAGAGTGGGGCTCCCTGGCAGGACCAGCTGTCTGTCCTGGAGGAGGTGTACTGACCATCATCACCTTTGGAGGGTGAGGATACATATTTTAAGCTGCTTTGGAAGCCGCTTTGGAAGTTATTATTTTTATTTTTGCCCTTTTTAAAAACATCTTTAGTAACATGGCAGCCGCCGATCGTCAGCTCTGCAAACCCTGATGGACGTTGTGGTGGACAGAGGAGACAGGCACCCCCCTCCCCCAGATGATGTCCCACTCACAGCCAGAGGACTCCAAGGTCTTCACCGTGGCATCATCCAGTCCAGCAGCACCAAGGACTCCTGCTCAGCCAAACATTTACATATATGTTCTTAGTATTTTCTGATGATCTTTTATAAATAATAGATTGTACATTTTCATAATGCCCACATTGCTTTATTCATGTTAAGTCACATGTGGAGAAACTTGTGAAGAGGCTGAGGCTAACATTGGGCTTTTCTTTTAATGCCAGTCTGTGTTAGTGTTGTGTGAAGAGCATGCAGATCTAAGTGTCTCAAAGGTTTAACACTTTGTTCTTTCAACACAAAAAAATAACTGAAAACATCCACTGGGGAGAAAAACTTGATCTTGACTGGTGCTCTGGAGGACTGCAGCGTGGACTGAAGGTCACCAGGACTGAGTGGCTTCTGAGAAATAAAGAGAACTTAAAATGAGTTCAGAGGGATTCAGAAGAGTTCAGGTGAGCAGCGATCTGTGACTGCAGACTTATTATGTCTGAACACTGACATCATTACAGAGCTGAACAGAGTCTGTCTATGAGGATATTATACTAATTATATATATTATATATTTTACAAAGATGATCTTAGAAAACATGACGTTTGCTTCCTTCAGTGAGCTGTGTTTGTTTCAGTGTTCAGGTTTGTGGCCTCTGGGAGCTCAGTGCTGTCCTCAGCTTCTGTGAGGAAACATGCAGGAAACATATTGATAACATGTAAATGAATGGAGAGCTTCAGTCTGACATTAAAGTGTTGTTTCAGAGTGTCAGAATATCTGTCATGTGTAGACTCAGCATTAAAGATTTATTACTTTGTTAAAGTTACGACATCCAAATAAAACATAGCTCACCTTTCTTCTTTTTATGAGCCATGTATCCACCTCCAGTTGTCATGACGACGAGAGCAAGAACAACAACAACAACTGCAGCAATGACAGGGGCGGTCAGGTTATCAGGCTTCACTGATGAGAAGAGAAAAACAAAAGACTAAGAAGAGTTTTATTATAATTTAAACTAAGTGAAAGACACACAAATATGAAATCAATCTACCTCTGTTGGTTCTGATCAGGGTTTCATTCAGTCCAGTAATGATCCTATCCTCAGCACCCTCAAACTGAAACACACAGTGGTACCTCCTCCAGTCTTCAGCTGATGAAACATTCAGATCAACAGTCATCTGGAAGGTTCCATCATGGTTGGGGAGGATCTCTCCGTGCTCCACACCTTCATGAATCTCCTCTCCATCTTTGGTCCAGAACATCAGGGCTCTGTCAGGGCAGAAACCTGTAGCGTGGCAGCTGACTGCAGAGGAGGGAGTCTTCTGGAGGAGAGACACTGAGGGAGGATCTGGAGGGAGGAGATCAGGCAGAGATAATGGAGGTAGAGAGATAAAAAAGAAACAAGAAGACATCACTAACTTTTATATATAAATATAAATGCATTGTGTCAATGTAAGTTTTAAAAATTGTAGAGTTCATAACAACCTTCAGAGGACTGATTCACTGAGTTTATCTGGTTTCTGGACTCACACAGATCTAAACATCAACTTGACTAGTTGTTGGAGGAAAGTAACCACAAAGTAATAATTCTATTTTACTGCTGGAGAAATAACACAAAGAACCAACCTGTTCTCATCAGAGAGCTTCCCCCATGTTCCAGAAACAACTTCAGCCACTGAGGGCACAAATGATTGACGAGGTCCTTATTAAAGTGTATCATGTTGGTGTCTCTGTCCCATTTCTGTTTGACGATGCTGGCTTGAGGACTCAGAGCGATCCATGTGAGGGTCTTCAGATCTAATCTAAGGAAGTCTTCTCCATTATAACCATAATGTACAAATCCAGAAAACTCTCCTGTTGTTTCATCCAGTTCACAGCCAGGTGTAAACTGGGAAATGATGGCACCTGGGGAGGGGGGGAAGAGATGAAAAGAAGACGTTCAATGTGTGATAATTATCAAAGGATTTATATCTGAGTCAGTTTTGTTACATTTCAATATAAACAGGTACCTGTACCTTACCTTCACTTTGGATGGTTTCCTTCAAAGTATTAATAATTGATTTGAAGAGCTTAGGCAGTGTCATGAAGCACTCCTGGCGTTTTTCCATTAACAGCTGAGGATCCTCGTTAAATATTTGTCCTGCCCAGTCCTGTTTTGGCTCAAATATCTTGTTGGTGCTATCACAGTGAGTCACCACCACATCATCAAGCTTTAAAACAAACATGAACTCTGGCAGGTTCTGGAGTCCAGAAGATGCAGTGCTGTAACTCTTCAGAGTATGTTTCACTGCAGGAGAAACATGGATGATGTCAGTGAATAAATAAACACAAATATGATCATAAATATGATGCATTCATGTTCTCATGAACTTGTGGAGCAGAAATAAAGATGATAAAGAATGTGTTCTTACCTGCTGATGAAACGTGACAGAAGAGAAACAACAAGAAGAACAAACACATCTGATTCTTCATGGTTAAACAGATGTCTGACAGAAGAAGCAGCTGGTGGAGCTCCTTTAGAAGAGACTGGCAGAATCTGAAAGGAACACAGCTGATGTGTGTGAACCTGCTTAACAGATAAACATCTAAAGAAATATTCATGTGGGAGGAGCAGAAGAGAACCTACTGTTAGGATTCTGTGTTTCTTGATATGTTTTCTGTTTAGTTTTCATTCCTGCCCTGAGTCTGTGATCTGTGTGTTTGCAGTTGTGTCTTGTGTTTCCTGTTTTATTTTGAAAGTCCATGTTTCCCCTTGTGTTCCTGTGTGTTTTACTTCCTTGTGTTTCCCGCCTTTAGGATTGCTTGCCCCACCCTGATGTGTCTCACCTGTGTCTTGTTACCCTTCTGTATTTAAGTCCTGTGCTCCCCTTTGTTCTTGTTAGTCCGTCCGTTTATCCATGGCTTGTTCCTGTGTGTGTTCCCATCCTCCCTTTTGGATCTCTGTTAGGTTTGATTTGTTTTTCACTTGTTTCTCCTTGTTGGATTAGTTAGTTGCTTTTTACACCTTTGATTTGTACTTTGCATTCTGGGATTTTATGTTTTTTTGACCCGTTTTGGCTTCATTAAAAGCTCTCTTTTAGTTCACCTCAGCCTCAGTGTCTGCATTTGGGTCCAAACTCCCCCCATAACATAACAGAACGGACTAACCATAAATGGACCCAGCAGACTGTGTTTCAGCCTGGAAGGCTATTAAAAGACAATGGAGATTCCTCCAAGCAGAGGTGGACGAGGTGGACTCCTTAATTCCTCCCCCTCAAGACAATCAGGAGATCCGGCAGTGGGTCTCCTACCGGATTTCTGTTTTACAGTTGCTGGGGGACCTATGCAGTGAAAAGGACAGACTTTCTACCAAGATAGTGGACACTTTGGAGGCTCAGCCTTGGCTAATCGACCTGCTCCTACCTGTGTATGAGGAGATGGAGAGGTTCCCCACGCCAGTGGCCCCAATGCTTCCCCCCTGGCTCGCCCAGCCTGTTCTCAAACCAGCTGGCCCATCCCTGCCTACTCCTGCTCCAGCTGCAGTCTCCGTCTCCTCGTCCCCTGACCCTGTCGAGGTTTACCCCTCGTCCTCAACGGAGGCAGTTGGATTACCGTCCTCATGGGTTTCTGCAGCAGCTGGTAGTCTGACATCTTCATGTCCACCAGTTCACTCCTCCCTGTCTGTTCCTGCTCCAGCTGAATTCTCCGCCACCTCTTCCCCTGACCCTGTTGAGGCTCCCTCCTCGTCTTCAGCGGAGCCAGCTGGACTCCCTTCCCCGCCTGTCCCAGTGTCAGCTGGTGGGCTGACGTCTACGCCATTGCCAGCTGAACTCCTCCCGTTAGTTCCTGTGCCAGCCGGTGATCCTGAGCCTTCTATGGAGCCGGTTGGGTCTACACTGTGTGTTCCTGTGTCAACTGGTGATCCGACATCCTCGCCATTACCAGCATCTCCTGCATCTCCAGCCTTGGTCTCCGTCTCCTCATCCCCTGATCCCACGGGGGCTCGCCCCCCAATCTCTATGGAGCCAACTGGACTTCCTCCTTCGTGGGTTTCTGCAGAGGTTGGTAGCCTCACATCCTCGCCCGCGCCAGCTGTTCCAGTTCCTGCTCCAGCTGCTGTCTCTGCCTCCTTATCCCCTTGCCCTGCCGAGGCTCACCCCTCGTCTTCAGCGGAGCCAGCTGGACTCCCCTCACGTATTCCTGCGCCAGCTGATGGTCTGATGCCTGCTCGTCCCTCCCTGTCTGTTCCAGTTCCTGCTATGGCCCCCGCCTCCTCTTTCCCTGAGCCCACTAAGGCTCTCCCCCCATCGTCTGCGGAGCCAGCTAAACCCCCTTCCTCATATGTTCCTGCTCCTGAGCTAGCTGGTGGACCAGAGGCTAGCCTGATGCTGTTTGGACTCCACGTGTCACCACCTGTTTCAGAGGCTACCAGTGCTGCCTTGAGTGGAGTTCCTGCTGAGGTACTGGAGTTTGTATATCTTGGGACAGTGGTGGCTCTGACTGTAACTCTGGGGGTTGCCAGTTTGGATTATGGGGGGGCTCCATCACAGCCACTATGGGCTGCCTGCTCAGACTCTGGGGAACCTTCTCACTTCAATCCTGATGGACCCTCTGTTCTGGTGACCTGCCCTGACCCTGGTGTTCCACCGCTCCCGAGTTGCAGACCCGACGCCGGTGGCCCTTCGCCTCTGGCCTCCAGTGCCGTTGCTGGTGGTCCTCCCTCTGCTCTGGTTTCCTGTCCGGACCCCGGAGGGTCCTCGGCCCTGGTTTCCTGTCCGGACTCCGGAGGGTCCTCTGCCCTGGTCTCCTGCCCGAACCCCGGTGGGTCTTCAGCCTCATCGCTGCCGACCTTCTGTCCTGACCCTGGTGGACCACCGCTCCCAAGCTTCCATCCCAACCCCGGTGGGTCCGCCGACTCGTCTCCACTGGTCTTCTGCCCGGACCCAGGAGGGTCTGTTGCCTCGTCCTCGCTGGTGTTCTGCCCGGACCCAGGAGGGTCTGCTGCCTCGTCCTCGCTGGTGTTCTGCCCGGACCCTGGAGGGTCCGCAGCCTCGCCCTCGCTGGTCTTCCGTCCGGACCCTGGAGGGTCCGCATCTCCATCGCTGGTGGTCTTCCGCCCGGACCCTGGAGGGTCCGCATCTCCATCGCTGCTGGTCTTCCGTCCGGACCCTGGAGGGTCCGCATCTCCATCGCTGGTGGTCTTCCGCCCGGACCCTGGAGGGTCCGCATCTCCATCGCTGGTGGTCTTCTGCCCGGACCCCGGAGGGTTCAGATCTCTGTCCCTGCTGGTCTTCCGACCGGACCCCAGAGGGTTCAGCTCTCTGTCCCTGCTGGTCTTTCGCCCGGACCCTGGAGGGTTCACCTCCCTGTCCCTGCTGGTCTTCCGACCGGACCCTGGAGGGCCCATAACTTTGCCACCACTGGCCCTTTTGCCCTTCTCCCTGCCTCTGTTGGGCTTCTGCCGGGACCCAGAGAGTCCCAGGTCCCTGACTGTTTTGGCCCCCTGGCCGTTTTTGACTCTGTGGTCTCACAGTGGCCACTTTGAACTTCGTTTCCCTCTTCCTGAACTTCTGCCCGTTGGGTCCCCTTTTGTTTGAACTCTGATCCTTGTGGTTTTGTTTTGATCCCTCCTCCGGACCTCCCCCCTCCCTCCCGGCTCAGCTGTGACTTTTGTTTTTTTTTCCCTGGGACGTCTGGGATCCGTCCCTTGAAGGGGGGGTACTGTTAGGATTCTGTGTTTCTTGATTTGTTTTCTGTTTAGTTTTCATTCCTGCCCTGAGTCTGTGATCTGTGTGTTTGCAGTTGTGTCTTGTGTTTCCTGTTTTATTTTGAAAGTCCATGTTTCCCCTTGTGTTCCTGTGTGTTTTACTTCCTTGTGTTTCCCGCCTTTAGGATTGCTTGCCCCACCCTGATGTGTCTCACCTGTGTCTTGTTACCCTTCTGTATTTAAGTCCTGTGCTCCCCTTTGTTCTTGTTAGTCCGTCCGTTTATCCATGGCTTGTTCCTGTGTGTGTTCCCATCCTCCCTTTTGGATCTCTGTTAGGTTTGATTTGTTTTTCACTTGTTTCTCCTTGTTGGATTAGTTAGTTGCTTTTTACACCTTTGATTTGTACTTTGCATTCTGGGATTTTATGTTTTTTTGACCCGTTTTGGCTTCATTAAAAGCTCTCTTTTAGTTCGCCTCAGTGTCTGCATTTGGGTCCAAACTCCCCCCATAACATAACACCTACATGAGCTTTTAAAGACTTATTGTTCCAGCATGGTGCAGACAAGATCATAGCAACAATCAAGAAATAATGTGTGTGATTATTTTTATTTACTTGACAGAAAAATCACAAAACTGTGAGATTTTGTCTGTATGTAAAAACTCAGGGATTCTGCTTTTTCAGTTTTACTTACATATTCTGATTAAAGATCAGATGTTTGTTCTTTTTTCTGTTTCCTCATATCACTGTAACACAACACATACATTTTGACATGTGTCCAGCTTCATTAGAGGAGACTGAATCTGAAAGTAAAAGTTCATGTGTGAACCTGTTAGACAGATCAGAGCTTATAGAGACAGAGAACATCTTCATGTGTGAAACGTTTGTTTATAATTCATCACAAAAACGTGAGTTTGAAGTCTGTGTGTAAAAACAGAAGCAACATGAACACACAGGGTTTGTGCTACAGTCTGAGAGGAGCAGCAGTCCAAGTGAAAACTGAAACTGATGGTCCAACATGTTTGTGTCAAGTCATGCTGTTCTGTTACAGAACCAACACCCACTGAGTCACTGTGAAAGTGTTAATGATTTATTTCTGACAGCCATTAAATAAAGTCACTGAAGCTGTTAATCTCAGGAGGATTACATAATCTGATAGAAATGTTCCTTTGTCCTCTTTCTCTCAGGCTGGTCAGAGTTACAGTCAGCATGTGAGTGAACAAGTGAAAACAGCAACACAACATGCTCCATCCATCATAAATGTGAGCGCTAAGTGCGTTTTTTCCCTTAAAACAGCTCCGTTAGACGGCGCCCTGCTGTGAGGAGCTGCAGGCTGAACCGACAGACTGACAACAAACGTTATGACCAGTGTGTGTGTGTATGTGTGTGTATGTGTTTTAAACCTACCTACGGATGAGACGTGACAGACGCGCAGCAGTGAAAGTAACGGTACCATCTCTTTGTGTTCTTGTTGTGTTCAGAGGGCTGGGCTGCTTCTAGCAGGACAGGAGCTGTGTCCCAATTCAGGGTCTGCATCCTTCGGAGGACGCAGCCTACGAGGTCTAAAGATTCCGCATCCTCCGGAGGATCCTCAACCGTTGGTAAATGGGACGGTCTGGCCTTCAAAGCATTTCCTGATTGTGGCGCGACGTCATAAATTTTGCCCCGGGAAAAACAAAAGCAGCGACAGCGACACAACACGGACTACACAACAAGCGGGACAACAGTGTGGATTTAGAAATTTGGAATTTTTTAATATATTTATTTGTTGTTGGAGGAAGAGGAGAGGCGGCTCCAGCGGCAGCAAAACCGGTGACGGTTCATTTTCTTCAGGCTGGGAGAGCGCAGTGGGGAGGTGACGGTAAGCTGCTATTTAATATTATTAATCATAATTATTATACCAGTTACTGAGCAAACGCTAGCCATATAACCAGTAGATAGACAAATATGATTAAATGTAATTTATATTTTATTCAATTCTAAGACTTGATACAGGGTCTGTTTGTAATTTTAATACTTTAAATTAAATAGCTAAATGTGTACGAACCCTGCAAATAACCCTGAAACCACTGCTTTAATGTGTCATTAAGCATCAGGTCTGTCACTACACCAGAGAATTACTGCTGGGTGGAGGAGCGTGGGGCTCCCTGGCAGGACCAGCTGTCTGTCCTGGAGGAGGTGTACTGACCATCATCACCTTTGGAGGGTGAGGATACATATTTTATAGCTTTTCATATTTTAAGCTGTTTTGGAAGCCGCTCTGTTAAAGTAACTATTATTATTTTTGCCCTTTTTAAAAACATCTTTAGTAACATGGCAGCCGCCGATCGTCAGCTCTGCAAACCCTGATGGACGATGTGGTGGACAGAGGAGACAGGCACCCCCCTCCCCCAGATGATGTCCCACTCACAGCCAGAGGACTCCAAGGTCTTCACCGTGGCATCATCCAGTCCAGCAGCACCAAGGACTCCTGCTCAGCCAAACATTTACATATATGTTCTTAGTATTTTCTGATGATCTTTTATAAATAATAGATTGTACATTTTCATAATGCCCACATTGCTTTATTCATGTTTTGCCATAAAACGTATATTGGGCTATAACGGCACAAAGTATAACTGCTAACAATGTAGTTCGTTTAGCTGGCAGGGATTGGCTCGTTTCATTTGCGACAGCAGTGACGTCATTGACGACGACACAAAATGAGGTGATTCTGCTGATCTTTTATAAATAATAAACTGTACATTTTCATAATGCCCACTGGTAAATAGTTAGAAATGTTCAAACTGTGTCTTTGTAAATATTGTACATAACAGAACAATAAATGATTTACTGTTGTCACTGAGAAGTTGTTCAAAAGTTTACTTCAATTATAAATAGGTAATGAAACACATAATGTAACAAGGTTAGAAGAGTTTAAGAACACAGAGACAAGAACAATTTGAATTGGAACACAGCTGTAGTGTCCATCCCATGGTCTTTTAGCAATATGTCCCATCATGCATTGTGCCACCTGTCTTATAAATATAATGATCATTTAAAGAATGTAGCATGACCGGCTGAGTTTGCTTTATTCATGTTTTGCCATAAAACGTATATTGGGCTATAACGGCACAAAGTATAACTGCTAACAATGTAGTTCGTTTAGCTGGCAGGGATTGGCTCGTTTCATTTGCGACAGCAGTGACGTCATTGGCGACGACACAAAATGAGGTAGAGTCCAAAAACAAAGTCGAAATGTCTGAAAATGCTATCACAATGAGTTCACTACATGGTGCTCTTGAACTCCCCATATGAGTGATTTCGAACACAGACACAGACACTGACTACACAAGGGCAGGGGAGACAATGAGACACAGGTGACACACATCAGGGCGGGGCGGGTAATCAGCGAGAGGAGGGGGAAAGACCAGACACCCGAAACAAGAGGAGAGTTAGGAATACCAAAATAAATCAGGAACTGAACTGATCTTACTGTAATGCAGACAGAACAAACAGCTGATCAAACAGGAAACAAATATCTTAACACATTCATTGGACAGATTTTGATGAAAGCTTAAACAATTCAACACTTTGCAGATCATGTTAAGTCACATGTGGAGAAACTTGTGAAGAGGCTGAGGCTAACATTGGGCTTTTCTTTTAATGCCAGTCTGTGTTAGTGTTGTGTGAAGAGCATGCAGATCTAAGTTTCTCAAAGGTTTAACACTTTGTTCTTTCAACACAAAAAAATAACTGAAAACATCCACTGGGGAGAAAAACTTGATCTTGACTGGTGCTCTGGAGGACTGCAGCGTGGACTGAAGGTCACCAGGACTGAGTGGCTCCTGAGAAATAAAGAGAAGTTAAAATGAGTTCAGAGGGATTCAGAAGAGTTCAGGTGAGCAGTGATCTGTGACTGCAGAGAGTTATTGAAGAACTGACAGAGACTGGAGGAGAGCGAGGTCCTTAAGAGCAGGCAGGAGAGGAGCAGATTGAATGCAGGTGAGTCCACTCAGCTCGGTGCTCTGCCCAGCAGCCACAGCAGCCTCATCAGGGCACCTGGAGAAACCAGAGAGGGAGAGAGTCACTGTTCATAACAGCCCATAGGAGGCGACACAGCGTCTCACCACAGTTGGTTTCTGGATTTATTTGCTCATGTTTGGACTGTTTTTCTGTGTAGCTGTGTTTTGTTCTTCCTCTTTGACCAGGACTCCCTTGAAAAAGAGGCTCTAAATCTCAATGGGATTTTTCCAGGTTAAATAAAAATAAAGACATAACAAGCCACACAGAGCCTGCTCTTACTCTGACCTAACATTGACATCTGCAGGATTGCAAACATCATTGCAGGCAACCTGGATAAGGAATGTGGAGAGAGAATGAACTAGGTCCATTCATTCTGACATGTGGACACCAAGTAAATAAACATAACTAGCTGATAATAAAGAGCTGACTGAATGGAACTAGAAAAGGGCATTTCCTGAAGAAAATGCAAGTTTGATTGCTGCAGCTGAAGCATTGCTTTGAATACTGATGTGAAGGATTGGTCTGAATTGCTGGAGAATCAGAGCAATTCAGAGCTTTGTATGCCTCTGTGTGTCAGCCTGTCACCATGGTAACAGCAGAGGAGACCTCAAAAACCACTCGGAAATTACTCGGAATTCGAAAATTCTGAATATAAGTTTCATAGAGCAGCATCTAATGAGCGTTTTAAGACTCCCATGTTGCCTAGCAACGGCAATCAAACTAACAAGTAGGAGGATGTGAGCAAGACTATACCAACACATGAGCTCAGTAACATGGAAGAAAGTCATTTACTTATTTTTCATTTCAAAAACATGCACATTGTCATAAAAGTGTCATATACAGTCATATACAGAAGGCTTCTTTAGGTCAGGATGCTGTCACAGTGCAATGTTTCCTCTCTGCGTTGTCATGTATCCGTCCAACCCTTCATGTATCAGTCCGTCTGTCTGAAGCAGTTTGACTACAAAGGACATTCAGGAGCTCAGTAAATACTAAAATGATTTTTGTGCCTGCAGTGGATCTGTTTCCATCTGAAACAACACCTGTTCACAGCAGCTGCTATTATCCCGAGCTGTGTCGCTATGACAACAAATCTGCAGCTCTTTTAAATGAAAAACGGATAAAATAAGGTCATCAGCACAGAAACACTCAAAGTTCCTCAGAGTGCACAGCAACAGTTTGCATGTTGATGTGACACGTTTGTCCACTGTCTGTGGAAACGTTTACATGATACATGTTTCCACAGAAACGTTCATTGACAACTTTGAAATAACGGACACATCTTTCCACCAACTTTGAATTGAACTGAGTAAAAAGTACGCTGTGAAACAGAGCATCCACATCAACAGACTTATTATGTCTGAACACTGACATCATTACAGCTGAACAGAGTCTGTCTATGAGGATATTATACTAATTATATATATATATTATATATTTTACAAAGATGATCTTAGAAAACATGACGTTTGTTTCCTTCAGTGAGCTGTGTTTGTTTCAGTGTTCAGGTTTGTGGCCTCTAGGAGCTCAGTGCTGTCCTCAGCTTCTGTGAGGAAACATGCAGGAAACATATTGATAACATGTAAATGAATGGAGAGCTTCAGTCTGACATTTAAGTGTTATTTCAGAGTGTCACAATATCTGTCATGTGTAGACTCAGCATTAAAGATTTATTACTTTGTTAAAGTTACGACATCAAAATAAAACATAGCTCACCTTTCTTCTTTTTATGAAACATGTATCCACCTGCAGTTGCCATGATGACAAGAGCAAGAACAACAACAACAACTGCAGCAATGACAGGGGCAGTCAGGTTATCAGGCTTCACTGATGAGAAGAGAAGAACAAAAGGTTAAGAAGAGTTTTATTATAATTTAAACTAAGTGAAAGACACACAAATATGAAATCAATCTACCTCTGTTGGTTCTGATCAGGGTTCCATCCAGCTCAGTGATGATCCTGTCCTCAGCACCCTCAAACTGAAACACACAGTGGTACCTCCTCCAGTCTTCAGCTGATGAAACATTCAGATCTACACTCATCTGGAAGGTTCCATCATGGTTGGGGAGGATCTCTCCGTGCTCCACACCTTCATGAATCTCCTCTCCATCTTTGCTCCAGAACATCAGGGCTCTGTCAGGGTAGAAACCTGTAGCGTGGCAGCTGACTGCAGAGTAGGGAGTCTTCTGGAGGAGAGACACTGAGGGAGGATCTGGAGGGAGGAGATCAGGCAGAGATAATGGAGGTAGAGAGAGAGAAAAGAAACAAGAAGACATCACTAACTTTTATATATAAATATAAATGCATTGTGTCAATGTAAGTTTTAAAACTTGTAGAGTCCATAACAACCTGCAGAGGACTGATTCACTGAGTTTATCTGGTTTCTGGACTCACACAGATCTAAACATCAACTTGACTAGTTGTTGGAGGAAAGTAACCACAAAGTAATAATTCTATTTTACTGCTGGAGAAATAACACAAAGAACCAACCTGTTCTCATCAGAGAGCTTCCCCCATGTTCCAGAAACAACTTCAGCCACTGTGGGCAAAAATGATTGACGATGCCCTTATCATAGTGTATGATGCTGGTTTGTCTGTCCCATTTCTGTTTAACAATGCTGGCTTGAGGACTCAGAGCGATCCATGTGAGGGTCTTCGGATCTAATCTAAGGAAGTCTTCTCCATTATAACCATAATGTACAAATCCAGAAGACTCTCCTGTTGTTTCATCCAGTTCACAGCCAGCTATACACTGTAAGATGATGGCACCTGAAAGGGGAGGGGGGGGTCACATTAAGAAGACGTTCAACCTGTAAAAACTAACAAAGGATTTCTATTTAGATTTCATTAAAAACATGATACTGTACCTTCACTTTGGATGGTTTGTCTCAAACTATAGATTGCAGATTTGTAGAGACGAGGTATTCTCACAAAGCACTCCTGACGGCCTTCCTCTAATTGCTCAGGTTTCTCGTTAATTAATTTAACAAACCAGTCGTGTTTTATTTCAAATATCTTGTTGGTGCTGTCACAGTGAGTCACCTCCACATCATCAACCACATCAACATACATGAACTCTGACACATTCTGGAGTCCAGAGGATGCAGTGATGTAAAACTTCAGTTTCACTGCAGGAGAAACATGGATGATGTCAGTGAATATATAAATACAAATATGATCATAAATATGATGCATTCAGTGTTCTCATGAACTTGTGGAGCAGAAACACAGATGATAAAGAATGTGTTCTTACCTGCTGATGAAATGTGACAGAAGAGAAACAACAAGAAGAACAAACACATCTGATTCTTCATGGTTAAACAGATGTTTGACAGAAGAAGCAGCTGGTGGAGCTCCTTTAGAAGAGACTGGCAGAATCTGAAAGGAACACAGCTGATGTGTGTGTGTGAACGTTTCGGACGGATACAAAAAATAAATATTTATGTGGGAGGAGCAGAAGAGAACCTACATTTAGAGAGCTTCTTCTCATACATGTGTATACATCCGTCCAGCATGAAATTATTTGTATTTACTTGACCGTCATTAATCACAAAACTGTGAGATTCTGTCTGTATGTAAAAGCATCAGTGCTTCTGGACACATCAACAGAACAAACTTGTGCTAAAGATGCTAAAGATGAACATTTAAATAAACTGAGACATGTTTCTTGTGTCAGGATTGGTATTTCTTTAGTTCCAGGGTCACACAGGCCTGTCTGAAACAACATGGACTCTGCTGACCAGCATGGACCCACTGAGTCACTTTACACAACTTTGATCAATGATGACAGAAATCAGATGTATAATAAAAACTAACACAACAGACAGAAATCCTTTGTCAGTTTTTACAGACTGAAGCTATCAAAGGATTTCTGTCTGTTTTGTTAGATTGTATTATACATGTGTACAGGAACATTCTGTACACTTCAGCAGAAACACTGATGTCAGTAAATCCAGTATGATTCACTGTTCTCAGTAACATGCGACTAAAAGAAGAGGGACTGTGACAGAGCGGAGCAGAAATAAAGCTGATAAAGAATGTGTTCTTACCTGCTGATGAAATGTGACAGAAGAGAAACAACAAGAAGAACAAACATCTGATTTATAACACTGAAAACATGTCAGCTATGACAGAAAAAACTAATGGTGGAGCTCCTTTAGAACAGACTGGCTGAAGGTGGAAGTAAAACTTCATGTGTGAACTTGTTGGACACATCAGAATTTAAAGAGACAGAGCAAAACCAATGCTCATGTCTGAAGTGTTTCTGATGTGTACAGTTCATTTTAATGTTTTTATTTCTAATCACTTTAAAGAGTTTCTAGTTATAAATGTTTTTTTCTTCCATTGTGTTACACACATTAGAAATAATGTGATTTTTTCATTTAGTTGAAGGAATGTAATTGATGGTTGCTGCTAAAGTCCAAAAACACAGCAGATCATGTAACATGTTCTCACCTGAGGAGCTCATAATAATGTAACAACAAAGTTCTAAAACAAGTCTGACACACCCCAAACCCATCTGGACCACAACGACCAGACACTTTTAAGAAGATGAAAATTATATCTAGCGCCCCCATGGGGTCACATGGATAAGATCACATACTTAAAAGCCTTTGTGTTAATTGGCACTTACACATTTGTGCGCACAAAACAGACGTGGAGTTCCACAGGGCTGAACACTGGGCCCACTTCTGTTCACAAAACACAAAAACAATGACAAACCTGACAAAAGCACAAGCTCATCCAGGAGAGGCTGAAGAAGCATGTGAGCTGTGGGAGGAGCTCCTTGATGAGAACAGGTACAGTCACATGACCTGGTTTATTTCAAGCATCTCTTTATATTTCAGAAACCGTGTGATTGTGTGTTTGTGTTCACTCTGCTGCCAAGAGGCTCCAGGTTCGGTGAAACACTTCAAACACATCAGTTATGGTCCACTAGGGGGCAGTGTCTCATCTGATTTTATATTATACAAGCAGAGCAATGGACTGTCAGGCTTTTTATGTTCTGCTGGCTCCTTGACTCCTTTAACAGAAATGTGTGTAAATAAGAACAGCACACAGTCGTACTTCCTCCAATCATCAGTTCCACCTCACACCAGAGTTTCATTGATTAAAACACACACATAGAAAACTGAGCAGCACCTTTCTGTGACTGCAGGCTTTAAGAAGGTGCTGCTGATCAGCAGCTCTTAATGATTGATCACCATCAGGTGTGCAGAGCTCAACGAACCAGGTGCTTCCTGCTCTGGTCCTGTGTGTGTGTGTGCACAGGCCCCTCTACACAGACCCCCCCCTCCCCTCTGTCCTCACTCACCCAGGCCAGCAACACCCACACATTACTCTAATTCTTAACTCAATATCATACTGGTTACATTATGGAGAGAGGTCGTGGGCCGATAGGGGAGGCGGTGAGTGCGAAGGCCTGTCATCGCTGCTTGCAGCTTTAATTTACATTATGACATTATTTACAACTCACAGAATAAAAGCCTTCAACTGTTATTGTCAGGATCAGTGTGGGAGGAGGAAACAAATGGGAGACACAGGGCGGTTAGTAATCGAAAAGTCTCATTACAAGAACTGAAGACAGACCAACCCACAGACATCCAAAGATGACAAGACCAACTGGCAATGCACGGAGGACAAGACAAAGACTAAATACACAAGGAGCAGGGTAGACAACGAGACACAGGTGGCGCACATTAGGGCAGGGCAGGTAATCACACGAGGAGGGAAAACACAGGAAGTAAAACACAAGACAATACACAAGGAGGGCAGGACTATCAGAATACAACAGGAAGCACGAGACAAACACTAGAAACAGGAACTAAACAAAACCCAAAACAAGGAAACAAACCCCAAAGAACACAGGATCATGACAGTTATTTTGTAGGTTTGTCGTCTTCACATTTGTAGTTTAAAGTATTTACAGAAAAAAGAGCTTTGTTATTTTTTAAATAAACCTTGTGTGTATTATGTTGACTTTTAAAGCCCACCACCACAGTGGAATAAAATAAGAAAAAGTTGAACAATGAAAGTGACAGAAATCATGACGTTTGTTTCCTTCAGTGAGCGTGTTTCTTTCAGCTGTCAGGTTTGTGGCCTCTGGGGGCTAAATGATGTTTCCAGGTGCTGTGAGGAAACATGCAGGAAATATATTGATAACATGTAAATGAATGTAGAGCTTCAGTCTGAAGTCAAAATAATATTTCAGAGTGTCAGAATATCTGTCATGTGCAGACACAACATCAAAATAAAACTATCATAGCTCACCTCTCAGCTTTTTATAAATCATGTATCCACCAGCTGCCATGACAACAGTGGCGCTGTGGTATAGCAGGGTTGTCTAGTAACCGGAAGGTTGGTGATTCGATCCCAGCTCCTCCCTAGTCACTGTTGTGTGTTCTTGGGCAAGACACTTCACCCTAGCCTGTGGCGTGCCTTGCTAGTCATTGCAGCAGCTGTAAGGAATTTCCCTCTGGGATTAATACAGTATCTAAAATAAAAAAAAAAAAAAAAAAAAAAAAATGACGACTAGAACAACAACAACAACTGCAGCAATGACAGGCACATTATCAGGCTTCACCACTGAAAAGAGAACAAAAGATTAAGAAGAGTTGTATTCATGTTGTATTACAAAATATGAAATAAATTGACCTCTGTTGGTTCTGATCAGGGTTCCATCCAGCTCAGCGATGATCCTGTCCTCAGCACCCTCAAACTGAAACTCACAGTGGTACCTCCTCCAGTCTTCAGCTGATGAAACATTCAGATCTACACTCATCTGGAAGGTTCCATCAGAGCCGTTGCTTGACACTATAGGGGCCCTAGGCAAGACGGTAACACTGGGGCCCTACGGGCTACAAGATTCTATAGAAATGCCGCCCCAAACACAAAGACCTTTTTATTTAAATAATGTGGAACACACATATGAAAATATGATCTTAAGGAAACATAAAAAACCTGTACAACACAATCAAAATACATCATAGAAATATGTCCTCTGAAGACTGTCCGCAGTGGTGGAAAGTAACTAAGTAGTTGTACTTTGTTACTGTACTTAAGTAATTTTTCATGTATTTTTTAATGTATCCCCAAGTTAAAAAAAAATCAATCCTTGAGTCCAGTTGTCTCGATTTAAACTCTTGGAAATTAAAAGTAAGTACTTAAGACTTTGGTTAAGTAGGATTGTTGATGTAGCACATCTACTTTACTTGAGTACTAAACATCAGTACTTCCTCCACCACTGACAACACAAGATATGATGACTAGTATTGTTATTATTAAGTTTGTCCACAGTGCAGGATCATCAGTGAGACCTGGACACCTTGGAACCTTCCTCTGTTACCAGGGCAGGTGCTGGAGGAGCAGAGGAAGGAGTGGAGGCTCTCAGGTGTTGGACTGCTGCTGGGACGTCCTCTGGAGTTTCCTCACAGGGCTCCACATGACCTGTGTGGTATAAGACCATAATGATCAGCCTGATAATTAACACTGAAAATAATCCAGATTATTCATAATGCACAGACCTTCATCTGTGGAGGTTGTGGCATCTTCATGAGGAGACACAGACAGGTGTTTAAGCACAGCACCTGATGAAAAACATCATTTATAAAAGCCATAAAATAACACAACTATATGACAATAATTAACTAGCTTGTCATTTACAGAGAAACACCCGAGCATTAATAAACACTAAATAGACTAAATACATACATTAGTTTTTCCTGCTGTGGTTTAGAGCTCATTAACTCTAACAGTAAATTGTAACAGCAGCACTTAGCTTAATGCTAAACAAGCTAAAGTATCATTAGCATAGCAGCTACACACTGTTGCTGCATGAGCTAACAAGCTACTTTACAGCTTCATTTACGTTTTATATCACGTCAATATATTGACGTTTGTAACTCATTTAGCAGACGTTTGTACGCAGAGCGGCTCACAGTGAACATTCAGGCTGCAGTATGGAGGAGGCTGTAGTGACGTGAAGCCTGCGTCTCTAAAAGAGTTTAAGTGACACACTGAAAAAAGACAAACAGTGGTGCAGTAAGATGAGGCTGAGCTGTGTCACAGACTCTTACCTCTCTTGTTTTGTCCTCTGCTCCTTTCCCTGCAGCCTGCAGTGTGTGTGCTTCCTCCTTTATTTTGAACGAGCCGCTCCTCTCTGCTCCGAGCAGCGCTGTCACAGGGCCCCGTGGGGGCGAGGGGGGAGTCTGAATGTGTCTATGGGCCAAAACAGCTGTAGATGAATGGTGGCGCTAACTGACCGTCCGTCTTAGGGCCCCTCTCATGCTCGGGGCCCTAGGCAATTGCCTGGTTTGCCTACTGTGTTGCAACGGCTCTGGGTTCCATCATGGTAATGGAGGAAGAGAGAGAGAGAAAAGGAAGAAGACATACTCATAATGACTACTGCAGTATGTTTACTTCATATATTCTATTTGAATTTGTTATTTGTGTTTTACGCTGACACATCATCTTCTTGTGCAGTAACACATTGATTCCACTGGGGTTGGCTGTTTCTGTAATCAGTCACTCTCTTGCAGCACTGAAGCTGAACGCCTCAAAGTGTCCTTTCATGAATGCAGAACTGTTTCTCACATCATCTCTCACGTGTGTTTCAGGGTTCCAGCTCGTTAACAGTAAGTCTCCCTTTAAATGGATTCTCTTCTTTGGGATGAGCAGCTCGGTGTGTTGGACCACAGCAGGTTTAACCCTTTGTCCTCCTGACAGGATGAAGACTGACACATGCAGTGACATCACATCTGCACATCTGGAGAGGACTGATTTTACTGAATGAGGATAACATGGGACACAGCATATTTCAGCTGGAGTTTGGATCAGTGGCAGTCAGAGGCCTGAACCTGCACCAGCTCAGAGGAATTTCCCTGAGGGACCTCCCCAAAGGGATTAATAAAGTGTATTCTATTCTATTCTAGATATCATGAGCTGAATCCACTCTACTCTGTTGGCATAAATGTCTCTTCTGTGTGGACTGAACCAACCAGTAGAGGGCAGTCTCTGGTTAAAGTTAAAATGCAAAACTTCATACTCACTTAACTTATGACAAATTTACATTAAAAATGTTCTTGTCTCTAAGATTTTATGAATTTATATTAAAATACATAGTACAGACATTATACAACATACTTTGATATTTGACTAGTTGATCAGTCATTTAGTGACATTCTTTATATCCATCAGGAAAGTGCAGCATGTCACAGTTAAAGCACTGACAGCTCTTCACAGCAGGAAATGTGTTTTTAAAAAGTACAGAAATGTGTTGCTATATATTTAAGACATGTGAATGCATGAAATATGAGGAGAACATAAAAACAAAAATGCAGTGTCTAAAATACAACGATTAACTTGTAATAATAAATAAATGAGTGTGTGACGCTCTGTGAGTGTGTGACAGTCAAACTTCAGCAGCGTGTGCTCGTTGTGATTTTCTTCTTCTTCTGCCTCCAAATCCTAAAACATGATGAAAGTTGTGTCTCTCCTCCAGAAGACTCCCTCCTCTGCAGTCAGCTGCCACGCTACAGGTTTCTACCCTGACAGAGCCCTGATGTTCTGGAGCAAAGATGGAGAGGAGATTCATGAAGGTGTGGAGCACGGAGAGATAATCACAGACAATGAATGAACAGCAGCAACATGAAGATATATTTTTTCTGTTTAGTAAGGCGTGTGGTGTGTAGGGCTGATAGGTATAGGTACAGGCACTTGTCGACATGACCTCAGCCACAGGTATAACAGGTGTCATAGGGCCGATAAAATCTTAACTTTTAGCACAGCTATGCTGCTCTAGGCCTACGCTGTCGGGGGGCACTAACATGATCCACTGAGCAGTTCCCCTCTCACCCTCTGACCTCTCCTCTACTCTCCTTAGTCTGGCTCATACTGCTAATATCATCTCATAATCTGTGTTCACTGTCTTCCTCGTAGTTTTGTGCCCCTCTCTCTCTCTCTCTCTCTCTCTCTCTCTCTCTTTGCAGGTCTCAAGACCTGCATACTGTCTCTGTCTCTGTCCTGTCTCCCTCTTCTCCTCCTCGACCTACTCGACAATTTCTGATTGTAAAATGCGCTGTATGAATAAATTTGTATTGAATTGAATATTTCACTGTAACACCAACAGAAAGTGAGAAACAGCCTCAGGTGTCCAAACATCAGCAGGTCACTGAATGTCTCCTCTTTAATAATAATCTGTCTGACTGTCGGCTGCTCAGAGTCTCTTATTTCTCTTCAAAGCAAACTTCTCTTTAAAGGAAACACTGTCTGATTTGTGTCCTGAAATCTAAACTGATCATTTACAGTCGACATTGATCTCTCACTTCCGTGTGTGTGTGTTTCTGTGTTTGTGGTGTGAAGCAGGACAATTCACATGTGAACATGTGTTTTTCCACCTTGGTGACAGAGGCAGGATGAAGTTTATAGACAGTGAAGGCAGCAAAAGGTTCAACACAAACCAGCAAGAGAAAGAGAAGAAAGAGATAAATGAGACTCTACAGTAAAATATGTCATGATCAACACCTGCAGTAAACACAGTGACTACAGACAGACGGGTTCAGTGGAGAATAGTTTTCTTATTGATGTGTGAACCTGCTTCATCTGCTCAGGAAACACCGTCACCATGATCATCCCCATCATCACTGCTGCACCTTCTCCTCATCACCGTGACTGACTCACTGTCAACAGAGAGAAGGGTGAGAGAGTTTACACTTTGAAATGATGGAGAGAGAGGAGAAGAAGAAGGAGACAGGACAGAGAGAGAGGAACAGACATGCACAGATATTATAGAAAACAAACATGACAGGTTGCAGAATGGATAATATGATGATAAATGATATAAAAAATAAATTGTCTATATCTTTTTAAAATTAAACTAACATATAAACTAGAGCACTACAATTGGATCAAACATATGTCCTTGCTTATTCAGACAAAACAAAAACATTTCATTTTATACATAAATATAATTCTTTGTTACGATGATAGTGATTTCAGATTTTAATAAGCAGCATAAAGGTTGTAATGTGTAACACTTTGGGCAACTAGTCATTTTGATACCTGTGTGATGGTCCAGCCTGTGGGCATCGAGTGAAGAGAGGCTGAATGGATGATAAATAATCATTCCCACTTTTTACCCTGTATTTAACTGATAAAACCAGCTGACAGTAGCAGTATTCTTACTTTAGTTTACCGTTAATCAGCCTGTCACTGATGGACGGACTTATGCAGTAGATAACTTGCTTCCCCCCGCGCCCCCTCCCCTCCTCTCACAGCTTCTGTACGGCAGCTTCTCAGGATCAGGGCCGCCAGGGGGCGCTAATTTGCCAATTCTCCACACAGTGATCGATAATATACATAAAAAAACGCCGCGCATTTTATATTTTTTCCAACTGCTCGATCCGCCCCCTGTGTGATGCCACCCGGTCTGCCCGTGCCCAAAACCGCCACTGCCCCAGCGGCTGCAGAACTACGAGCTTGGACTCTTCCGCTTGGTGGATGTTTACGGTTTGTTTCTCAGAGTTTGATGGTCAAAATGAAGCCGCTGGTTTTCATGTTCCTGGTTGGAGTTCACTGCGCTGCAGCGGGTAAGTTTTTATCTTTACACACATTCATATATTTGTTTTTCTGTCATTGTTCAATTTGTTTGACGTCGGTTCATTTTATTCACAGTTAATAGTTACTGTAATAGTTCACATTTACTGATATAAAATAACATTACACACATTCTGAGCCGCTTAATGTGTTTTTTTCTTAGTTACTAAAAATGAAATAAAGACCCTTTGTGTAATTTACAGCCACAATTGTATCCTATATATATTTGTTTGTGATCAATAAGTCAGGTACAGATATTGTATTTTTTATGAACAATTCATGATGCCCATTAAGCATTAGAGTGCTGTGACCCCTCCAAGATGGACAATGCTCAGCTCATTATAGAGGCGGGGAGCTCAGCTCAGTTAGCGCTGAACCTGGAGGTCCACGTCGCTCGGCCTCGCCTGGTGCAATGTTATTTTCATGTAACAATGTTTAAATGAACACTTGCTGTGTTCAGTTTACATAAACGTTCTCTCCTGTGTTAAAATAAAAGATTTAATTTTTATTACTCAGTAAAATTTAAAGAATAAAATAAGTTTCAGCTAATTTAACATCCAGCACACTTTGAATGAAGGACTTTCAGAAATTGAAAATCTATGAGTTTAACAAGAAGAAAATTTTTTTTATTTGTTGAATATTTAAAATGATCAATCGTCATACGAGGCCTGTTGTTTTTGTTCTTACTGAGAAACAGCAGAGATTGTCTGTGTCTTTAATGTCGTGTAGATCTTCCGGATTCTTTGTGCAGGATTTTTCTTGTTATGTGTAATTTATATAAAGTTGTAGTTCTGTAATCACATCATCTTCTTCTTACAGTGACTCACTCCCTGAAGTATTTCTACACTGGGTCCTCTCAAGTCCCAAACTTCCCAGAGTTTGTGGCTGTTGGTTTGGTTGATGAAGTTCAGATACTTCACTATGACAGCAACAGCAAGAAATTAGTGCCCAAACAGGACTGGATGAACAAAGTCACAGAAGATGATCCACAGTACTGGGAGAGAGAGACTCAGATCTACATGGGTAACCAGCAGTCCTTCAAAGGCAACATTGAAACTGCAAAGCAGCGCTTCAACCAGACTGGAGGTTTGTGGATGTTTCTTCTTTTCACTGGTATTTGTTCATTAACTTTGTTAAACACACTCATTAAACACGTCTCACAGTAAAAACACAGTGTGTGCCTGCAGCTTCATAAACACACTTGTGTAAAGTGCTGAAATCATTTGTCAATAAATGAACTGATCAAGAGAAAAGTCATATTGAAAATGAAGAGTTTAAAATAATGATGTGACTACTTCTATATTAATAAAAACACCCTGCAGTCTCCAGTGCACCCTGGAGCCTCACAGCTGACATCAGATCACTTCTATACATCAGTTAAAGTCTGTAGAAACTCAGACTGACAGTTGGTCACTTGATGATTTTTTTGAGGGCAGCAGTGGCTCAGTGGTAGAGCAGGGGTGTCCAATAACCTGAAGGTCGGCGGTTCGACCTAGTCATTGTTGTGTGTCCTTGGGCAAGGCACTTTACCAGTAAAACCAGAACCAGTAAAATCTGCCAGCAGTGATCAGCTTCATGTGTTTTCATGTTTTAATCAATCTCCGTCTCGTGCCTTCTCCGGCCCTGTTCCAGCTGTGCAATGTGGGCAACGAAGGAAAGAAGCAGCAAAGATAAACATGGAGACATGTCTGTGTCTATAATCTGATAATGAAGCATAGCAGGTGGAGGCTGCTCTCTGAACATGGACTCAGACCGTCCTTCAGTGGAAGCTTCTAGAAGGAGCTCAGGACAGTCTGCAGTCTGAGACAGGAGGAGGACGTTGTTGGACTGATCAGCTGTCTGCAGAGTCTCAGAGGACGTGATGTTAAATCCATGACAGCAGTGTAGATCAATACTGGCTGTGGATGGATCCACTGAGCTGATCACAGGTGGAGGTGTAGATGTTTGCTGTTGGTGTCTGTTGATCTGTGGCTCTGTGGTCACAATAACTGCTGTGATCTCTGACTCACTGCTGAGTCTCTGTCTGTCTCTCAGGTGTTCATGTTTGGCAGAACATGTACGGCTGTGAATGGGACGATGAGACTGGAGAGGTCAATGGATATGATCAGCATGGTTATGATGGAGAGGACTTCATATCATTTGACCTGAAGACAGAGACATGGATCGCTGAAAAACAACAGGCTGTCATCTTCAAACAGAAGTGGAACAATGACAGAGCTGAAATCACAAACAATAAGAACTACTTCACCCAGATCTGTCCTGAGTCACTGAAGAAGTATGTGAACTATGGGCAGAGCTCTCTGATGAGAACAGGTAGAGTCACATGACCTGATTAAGTGTGATGAAGACAACATTCATCTTCCTCAGTTTCTTATGTGCTTTGACATTATAATGAAGAACCCTCTGTGTCTCCTCCCTCCGTCTCTCTCTACATATTGATCAGCACTTTTTCATCATTTCTGTCTTTCTGTCACATTTGTATCTGCCTCAGATTCTCTGGATCACTTTCACTCTGTTCTCTCCTCACCTCTGCTCTTCATCTCTCTCCCTCCTCATCTCTCTTTTCTTGTCTCTTATTATCTCTACTATCAACTTTTTTCATATGTGTCATTATATCTATCAAACTAATCATTACATCAGTGTGTAGTTATTAACTTCTTTGTCTTTTCCCTCAGTTCGTCCCTCAGTGTCTCTCCTCCAGAAGAAGTCCTCCTCTCCCATCAGCTGCCACGCTACAGGTTTCTACCCAAACAGTGCTGAACTGTTCTGGAGCAAAGATGGAGAGGAGATTCATGAAGGTGTGGACAAAGGAGAGATCCTCCCCAACCATGATGGAACCTTCCAGATGAGTGTTGAGATGGATTTCTCATCAGTTCCAGCTAAGGAGTGGAAGACATATGAGTGTGTGTTTCAGCTCTCTGGGGTGAAGGAGGACATCATCACCAGACTGCGAGCGGTGATCTGGACCAACAGTAAGTCTGAGATTGTTTCTCGTTTAATCAATTGAAATGTTGGATGAAGAAAAAAAGTGGAGTTGGTTGGTGTTACAAGGGTTGATGGAGTTGAGGTGGTGTACTGACGTACTGATGACATTCAACATCACTCTATACTATATGTAATATATATATATATATATATATATATATAAAATATATTAAATATCCCATGGTCCTAAGTATTCAGAGCCTTTGCTGTGACACTCATATATTGAACTCAAGTGCATTTCTTCTGATCAGCTTTCATTTGAGTCCTGTGTTTGATGATACTGATTGGACTTGATTAGGAAAGACACACACCTGTTTGTATAAGACCTTAATTCTAAGTGGTATGTGTGGAGAACCAGGCACTGCTCATCACCTGTCCAAAACAGTCCGAACACTGGGTTGCAATCGAGTGAAAGATGAATGCGGCCAAGTACAGAGATATCCTGGATGAAAACCTTCTCCAGAGTGCTCAGGACCTCAGGCTGGGTCGAAGGTTTACCTTCTAACAAGACAATGATCCTAAGCACACAGCTAAAATAACCAAGGAGTGGCTTCACAACAACTCTGTGTTTCTCCCTGACTTAAACCTAATTGCTTAATTGCCTAATACTTAAACATCTCTGGAGAGACCTAAACATGGCTGTCCACCAATTTTTAACATTTTAGCAAATGGCTGCAGTATAACAAAGAGAACAACTCAAGAGGGGTCTGAATACTTTCCGTTCCCACTATAGTTGAATTAACGGTCCTAAATACGGACCGACTGTTAATACCCACTGTTTCCTGTGCACTGTGGTGACTTCCTGTACATGACATCAGCAGTATCACAAAGTTTCACAGAGCAGAATGACCTCAGTGTGTCACAAAGGACCAACGTGTCATCTGTTTATAGCACAGCCATCATTTTATGTTTAAGGCCTCGTTTGGGCAGCAGCCTGCCTGAGGACCTGAGGGCAGCAGGTAGTGTGGAGATTTTTAAAAGCAAACTAAAGACATAGGGAGAACCTTCCTGCTGACAGTCGGCCGGGTAGAGGATTCCTGTAATGTGGTCCAATGTCTAATCACAGGCGAGCAGTCAGTGCAGCAAAAGTACAAAAAGGGTTAAGTAAATGATGGTCCAAAAACACACTAGAATCATACACAGGGTTCACAGAGAAATACTCATACTAATGCTAGAAGGTGCTAGAAGAATCCACTAAAGTAGCTTAATCAGTCAAAAGACAAACACACACATGATATACAGAGGGGAGGGAGAGACAATGAGACACAGGTGAGACACATCAGGGCGGAGCAGGTAATCACCAGGAGGAGGAGAGAAGATAAGACACCTGAAAGGAGAGGGAGAGCAGTGACTACAAAACCACACAGTCAAACTAGAACTATAAACGCAACAAAACTACAAAATAAAAAAAGTATACAAAGTGTGGGGCTCTGTTTTGCAGACAAACAGTTGTTTGTCTTGTTAGTCTCTGCACATTAGACCCCTCTGTCCTCTGTGATTCATAAGGTTTACAGAAGAAGGGTTAAATGGAGAACAGATTTTCCAGGTTGTGTTTGTGAAGGTAAATTGATCTTTGACACTGTGTTACAGCCCAGTGTAACTTAGTGCGACACTGTCACCATGCAACCACTCACTGATCTGTGTAGGAGGCTCCATAGTGCTGACAGACATATAAAGTAACTGTCTGATCAACGTGTCAACGAGTCAAACCCACACAACAGGGCCTTTAATTTGAAAAAAGACACAAACATACACAAAACAAAATGTAATGTAAATTCTGTCTTCTGCAGAGATCGATCACAGCATAGGAAATGGAGTACGATTGGGACTGCTCCTCCTCCTGGTAGTTTGTGTCACTGCAGTCCTGATCTGGAAAAGGAGAAAACTCTGCAGCTCAGGAGGACGTGTGGTGTGACCTCCATCTTTATTGCATATGTACTGATCTGGATGGTGTGAGCGGCTTCATGAGTTGCTACATGTTTAGTAATGAACAAGAGTTTATTAATCAAAGTAGAGTATTAAGTTCTTCCTGACCTACCTGGTAAAATAAATCAAAAATAATATGACAGCTTTCTGTTCGAGTGTGTCTCTGTTTTTAATCAATAAAACAGTTATTGATTTAAACACATTTGTGTCCATCTGTGATTGTGTGTTTTTCACTCTTCAATGCTTCAAACACGTCAGGTATTGTCCACTAGGGGGCAGTGTCTCAGTTGTATTAGGGAGTGAAGTGTGCACTGAGATGCTGATGTCAGAATGTCACTCATTTGTTTACATTATAACATTCCGTTATGAAATATATTAAGGTTTGAAGTGCAATAAAAACAGGCACAGCTTTAACTTGTGTTATTTGAAACAAACACCTCTTTATTTAATTGCTATGACCTTTTCACAACATTAACTAGTGAACAATGAAAAAATATGAATATATACAAAATAATAGGTAATTAAAATATTTATCATACTTGATCAATGGGACTTATGCTCCTGAACCTCAGCACACAGCGTCTGCACATCGGGGCTGTATGCGGTACCTTCATCTTCACACAGGATTGTAAGCTGTCATCTGTGAGGCGTGTGCGATGTTTGTTTTTATATACAGTTCATGTTGGAGAACACCTGCTCACATACATATGTGGATCCAAAGATCGACAGGACTCCAAGCGCAAACTTTTTCATGTTCACATAAATGTCGGGGATAGCATTCCAAGTTTCGAACATAAGTTTGTCTGATTTGGGGAGGTTTTCAATGTCACGCCATTTGTGATTCTGAGCAAGAGCAGCCTTCTGATGTGAAACAGCTTCAAGGTCCGCTATCAAGTGCTTGAACATGGACACCCAGATGTCTTTGTCGGCAATGTCAGCCAGTTCCATCTCAAGATCAGGTGGACTCACACCTGGAAATGCTGCCATATTCAACAGGGATGGATCGAGGCTTAGTGGAGTGACAGGGAAGGATAATGTGGGTTTTTCCTCTCTGAACTCACTGAATCGTTTCCCAAATGATGTTTGCATTGCGATGACTGCAGAATGTAAATACTCCAAATTCATCGTGTGAGCTTCTTTGAACTCTCTCAAACTGGGGAAGTGTGACAGTGAACCTTTCTGTAAATCTCTAGCAAGCACTGTCAACTTGCACTTGAATGCCAAAACCTCCTCCAACATGTGCAGGGCTGTGCCTCCTTTACCCTGAAGAGCTGTGTTCAGCGTGTTCAGGTGCGCTGTCATGTCCACCAAGAAGTGTAGCTTTTCCAGCCACTCTGGCTGTTCCAGCTAATGAGCCCTTTGCTGCGCAGGACTTTCTGTCCAGCAACTTCTGCAGTAAAGCCAAAAAGCCCTTGTGTGCTCCTGTCATACTTGGTGCCCCGTCTGTAGCCGCTGACAACAGTTGAGAAGTGTTTATTCCTTTGGCTTTTATACAATTCAAGACAGCCTCACAGACATCCTCCCCCCGTGTTTGGCCTTTTAATGGTATTAACTCAACCATTTCTTCCTGTGGCCCAGCAGAGTTTACATATCGGCAGAATAGAGCTATTTGTTCAATATCACCTTTGTCTTTAGATTCATCACAGGCGATTGAGTAGGCCACAGCTGAATTGATGTCTTTAATTTGTTGTCTGGTGATGACTTCAGTCTTCTGTCTTTGACAGTCTTTGCAGAGAGGGGCATATCCTCTTGTTTTTAAAGTCTGTGAATAGATGTTCTGAAATCTTAATGAAGGATTCTTTTATATATTCTCCATCTGTGAATGGCTTCCCATGCCTGAGTATTTCCAGAGTGGCAACAAAACTAGCATATGTACTTAACTTTGCTGACTTCATCCACTTATTGAAGTAATTTTTGCTCAGATCAGCCTTCCGCATCAGTTCCGAAACAGCTTTTTTTCCTCTCATCTCCATCCGGATATTTTTGAGCAAAGGCTGCGTGTTTGTTCTGCAATGTCTTGAGACATTTGACTTTTTGTTGTTAGCTAGTTTCTCATTACATATTAAGCACATTGGTAAACCGTTCTCATCAGCAGTGAAAGCAAATGAATCTACCCATGTAGCATTGAACGTTCTGTTTTCTTTTCCTTGAATTCTCCATAGTTGGCCTACCTGGGGTCAAAAAGGTAAAGAAATCGCACACTGGCGGGTGTTGCATCCTGTTTTATTATATATGACTTGATTTGCATTGGATTTATCTTGAATGTTTATTATTGTTTAGAATTTTATTTGATTTTTTTTTTATTCTTCTAAGCCATTTCCCCCTGAAATTAATAAAATGTTTCTGACTCTGATCATCTCTTGGACTGAGGTCCTTCTCCTAAAACGTCCGGGTGGATATGTGCCATTTTTTTCCCTTTCTGCACTATTGTTATTAAAAGAATGGATTTTTGAACATTTGTGAAATCGGGCACGCCCCTAGTTAATGCGACATAACAATACTAACAAACAGAAAATATTCATAAATATTCAGGTTCTGATTAAGAGAAAAAAGCACTAGGGGGTGGGGATGGATTCCAGACGCTTTGTGATGCTCTAACAAAGGCTGTGTATGAGCCAACCTTGATCAATGGGGCAGACAACAAGGGGTGCATATTAGGTTATTAGCAAATGGTGATCAAAGCAGTAGACATTGTGGCAGGATATGAGGATTGTGACTGAGATTCTGCATCAATATCTCATGGCTATTCTTATTTCTGTTTTATTCTCTTTTATTTTTAATTCTAGTTTTTATGCTTCTCTAGTAGCACACTCTGCATTGTCTTATTATTTGTTCTGCTGCTGTAACAAATCAATTTTCATCCAGGGATCAATAAAATCGTATTTTAGGGGAAATTTCTGGAAAACTGAGAGACTTATTTATGAAGTCGTATGATCTTAATCACAGGGACAGGACAGAAAAAAATGTCGAATCACCTGTTCACACTCCAGTCCGCCAGGTGGCGGTAATGTAATTGCAAGTTGGCAGCCAACCGCCAATACACTGAAGAAGAAGAAGAGAACGAGGAAGTGGAAGAAGAAAACAAAGACGAGCACAGCGACAGCAGAAGCTGAACAGAAGTGTAACTACTGTGAGTGTTTTATCACATCTGAATGGCTGCTGCTGAGTTTCTGAGAGGTTTTATCAGCGAGCGGCTAATACTCCGCGAGACAAAGAGCGGAGAACGCGCTCCACGGGTGGTAAAAGACAAAAAAAGGTATTTTCCGCACTGAGGTACCATACTCCGCGAGACGTGTGTGTGCAGAACTCCTCATACTATACGTATACTACAGGGAATTTCTTGCCACCGGGATCACCACTTTTACTATTCTGCACACGGCGTTTTGCCTTTGCAAATCTGTCGCGCAGGTAGCGCCACTTTTTGCGACACACACTCTCTTCTGTGCAAAGTATCGTTGCTATCTGCTTCCAGGAGTTGTTGGCCATCAGCGTGTCTTTGTAGGTCCTCAGCGATGTATTGTAGAGATGCTCGTATCGCCTCACTGCCTCGGCAAGCTGCTCCTCAAAAACATCCATTGTTGAATTAATTAAATCTGTTGAATCAGCGCTGTTTATACACCTACCTATATACCTGGAGAGGCTCTTGCGCTTCTCCACTTTCATCACGCCCACAATAAATTCCGACCAATCACAGCATGGTTGCCGCACAGCCTTGAAAGACAAAAGTTCAGCCCGGAACAGCGGCGGTCAGAGACAAAAAGTGACGTCATTTTGTGGGCGTAACGTCTGCAGGGGTGAAAAAGTTCTTTGTCTCGCGGAGTATGGATCCAGCTTTAACTGCTGCTGCTGCTGAAATATTGGGAGTGTTTGAACAAACTATCGTCCAGTACGAGGAAGAGATGGACCGTCAGCGCAAACTGCTGGATCTCCTCCTGAAGCCTGAGATCAAGTTACACAGAATAGGTATGTAAACATGACAATGTCACGGAACAACAACGTCTCTGTTTGAAAAGAGTGCACATTCAACACATAGTGTTTCTAACAGGAGGACACTGACTTCATGACTTGAAGCTACAGATGTGTCCCTCCAGCTTTTCTCTCTCTGCTTCAGCTCCTCAGAGCTCTGTGCTTCGTTTATTTACTGTTGAAAACTACGGAGCAGCTGCTGTTATTTCTGAAGGGTGAAAGATTTGATTCTGCACGGTGTTATCATGCAGTGTGGGTTCACATATCTAGAAGTGTGTCCCTAACATGAAGTATTCATTCTTTTAAGTGTTTATTACTCTATACTATAATGTGTTTTTATTACTGTTTATGTGTTGAGTAAGTTTTATAGAAAATCAAATTAAGTCAAGGATACTGAAGAAGTGTGGAATTCCATTGTTCTCATATAACTTAGTTTTGTAACTCACTCCCTCCCCCAGTTGCTCTGGTTCATATCAAGCTAAGGTTGTAAATCCAGATCTTGACAGGAGGAATGTGTTTGTCTCCTGAGTGCTTCCTAGAGCCCAGTTTACCACCCCCTCCGATGAGTTTCCTTTCTCCTGTCTTTCACCCCCTGATCATCCCCAGATCTGACTCACAACCTATGAGATTTAAGGAATTGAAGTAACTGTGGAGAAAGCAGTAAGAGGTGTAAGCTTTAATGGCGCATCATAAAATCACTCTCTCACTGAAAGTAATTATTCTCCTGGGGGAAGTGTGTTTTCACCTCAGGTTTATGATCACCCACTGCCATTTCCTTCCTGCTTTTCCCCTGATTCTCAGTCCTGACCAGTACCTTATAAGGTCAAATCAACAGCAGCTGAGCTGACCCCATTTGGTGCAGAACTGGGGGAGGACATGTGAAGACCTGAGTGTATGGAGTCTGTCCAACATGAGCAACAGTGAGCAAAACAACATACGCTCTATATCCTTGTGGGAGTGTGCGCACACATGTGTGTGTACACTCTGTGCGCCCTATGTGCAGACAGTATGAAGTTACATTTAATCGGTGAATTAATTAATTATTTGCTGCCTGTCAAATAAGATAAACAACATAAGGCATTTTAGTTTGTTTGATAAAAGAACAAGGTAATGACCTGTTCTATAGGAAATGTGACCTTAAATGACTTCTGCTATGATCTGCTGCTGTATAGAAAATAGCTGCTCCCCTATATAATGGCAGACTTGAAGAGTGTCTGTTCACCTGTTCTGATTCTGTTAGCACACATTATATTAGTGAAAAGCTGATTGAGAATTTTCTGTTCTATTTGATCTAAAGATAGAAAAAAGGTTTACGATTACAGCTCCACTGTGAAGTGGTTTGAAAAACTGAAATCGTAATCAGCTAAAATCAGTAGCAGCAGGTCAAACATATTAACAGATTACTGTTGATCAGAAGCACAATGTGTATATTTAGGAGACCATGCAGTCTGAAACTGGGGAGATGAACATGTTTGTGCTGCTAACTAATTAAACATGATGTGACAGTAAAGGTGTGACCAGTTTTTTACTTCAGCACTCTGAAGGGTTAATGAGAGCTGCTGTGGACTGTATGTGAATAAACTGTATTCTGAATAAATATCTAAACAAAGGCTCTAATGTTACCAAAAAGTGAAACCAACTGTAAAAACAAAAAGCTTTAAGTGTATCATTAGTTTTAGTATAAGAAGGTGCTGAACTGTTCAGAGGCTTGAAGCAGCTTGTAGGAGCAGCTAAACATCTTCAAGGAACTCTAACAAGTCCAGTTGTCCTGCTTCAAGCTTTTCAAAGGAAATGACCTGGATGAATCACTGAGGTTCAGACAAATGAGCTACTGTCATGGAGATCAACTCTCTGTTTTCTTCTGACCTTTGACCTGCAGATGTCCCTCAACAACACAGTTGTCAAGTGGAGGATGTTCTGGCTGACCAGCAGCTCTGTAACCAGAAGAAGAACTCCATTCTGGACCAGGAGGAACCAGTACCTCCACAGGTTAAAGAGGAACAGCAGGAAGTCTGCACCAGTCATGAAGGAGAGCAGCATGAACTGAAAGAGGAGACTGATCCCTCTATAGTAACTGCTGCTTATGATGGACCAGAACCAAACCATGACATGGTTCTCTCTCACAACGCTCCTCAAGGTAAAATGTCTCTAAAATGTCAAACTTGTGGAAAATCCTTTCCATATCAGTCAGTCTCCATCAGAACCTGAATGTTTATATATTCTGTTTGTTAGTACTTTAATGTTGCATTAATTCATTTGGTTGTTCCAGGTTTTAGATGTTTCCATCATCACATTAGTTTTTGTGTCCATTTGTCCCTCCAGGTCTCCCTCAACAACATGACTGTAAAGAGGAAGAGATCCTGTCTGACCAGCAGCTCTGTAACCAGGACAAAAGTTCCAGTCTGGACCACTTTGACCCGACTGTCATCCAATACAAAGAAGAGATCAACCATCAGGACCCACTGAACATTATCCTGACACCTGAGATACAGTTACACAGAACAGGTATGTGAACCTACAAACAAGCAGTGAATCCTGTGACTCCTGTAGGGTTCTAATATAAAATCTGAGCTCTGTGCTACGTTTATATTAGGCTTAGTGACGAAAACTGGGCTCTAGACTAACTTTTTTTCTTAGGTGCACGAGCACAAAAGTTAAGTGCACTGCTTCACAATTAACCAGGCAGAGGTGGGTAGTAACCAGTGTTAATTTTGGCAGCAATTTCTGATTTAGTTTTTATTTTAGTCTTGTGATCAAAATGTCATTTGATTTTAGTCACATTGTAGTCATCAACATTTTTTAACTTATAGTCTAGTTTTAGTCGACTAAATATCAAAGAATTCTAGTCGACTAAATCCACGGCAGATTTAGTCGACTAAAATTCTTTGATATATATTTTTTTCATGAAATAATTAAGGTTTGAAGTGCAATAAAAACAGGCACAGCTTTAAGTTGTGTTATTTGAAACAAACACCTCTTTATTTAATTGCTATGACCTTTTCACAAAAGAACCAGTGAACAGTGAGCTGCTCTCCCTGAATACACTGTTCAGTCATGACCTTCTTCATGAATACTCCATAACTACAGCAAAACACTTCAGTGACAACTTAGAAACAGTGCGCATGCTGTAAAACCATCAGCAGTGGTGTCTTCATTTATACTGCCATTTCCTTCCTGCTTTTCCCCTGATTCTCAGTCCTGACCAGTACCTTATAAGGTCAAATCAACAGCAGCTGAGCTGACCCCATTTGGTGCAGAACTGGGGGAGGACATGTGAAGACCCTAGTGTATGGAGTCTGTCCAACATGAGCAACAGTGAGCAAAACAACATACGCTCTATATCCTTGTGGGAGTGTGCGCACACGTGTGTGTGTACACTCTGTGCGCCCTATGTGCAGACAGTATGAAGTTACATTTAATCGGTGAATTAATTAATGATTTGCTGCCTGTCAAATAAGATAAACAACATAAGGCATTTTAGTTTGTTTGATAAAAGAACAAGGTAATGACCTGTTCTATAGGAAAGGTGACCTTAAATGACTTCTGCTATGATCTGCTGCTGTATAGAAAATAGCTGCTCCCCTATATAATGGCAGACTTGAAGAGTGTCTGTTCACCTGTTCTGATTCTGTTAGCACACATTATATTAGTGAAAAGCTGATTGAGAATTTTCTGTTCTATTTGATCTAAAGATAGAAAAAAGGCCAGATTACAGCTCCACTGTGAAGTGGTTTGAAAAAATGAAATCGTAATCAGCTAAAATCAGTAGCAGCAGGTCAAACTCAATCAAAACCTGGAAATCCGAATCTGGCATTCCTAGTTGGGGTTAAACAGCTTCTATAGAAGACAAATCATATTAACAGATTACTGTTGATCAGAAGCACAATGTGTATATTTAGGAGACCATGCAGTCTGAAACTGGAGAGATGAACATGTTTGTGCTGCTAACTAATTAAACATGATGTGACAGTAAAGGTGTGTTCAGTTTTTTACTTCAGCACTCTGAAGGGTTAATGAGAGCTGCTGTGGACTGTATGTGAATAAACTGTATTCTGAATAAATATCTAAACAAAGGCTCTAATGTTACCAAAAAGTGAAACCAACTGTAAAAACAAAAAGCTTTAAGTGTATCATTAGTTTTAGTATAAGAAGGTGCTGAACTGTTCAGAGAGCTTGTAGGAGCAGCTAAACATCTTCAAGGAACTCTAACAAGTCCAGTTGTCCTGCTTCAAGCTTTTCAAAGGAAATGACCTGGATGAATCACTGAGGTTCAGACAAATGAGCTACTGTCATGGAGATCAACTCTCTGTTTTCTTCTGACCTTTGACCTGCAGATCTCCCTCAACAACACAGTTGTCAAGTGGAGGATGTTCTGGCTGACCAGCAGCTCTGTAACCAGAAGAAGAACTCCATTCTGGACCAGGAGGAACCAGTACCTCCACAGGTTAAAGAGGAACAGCAGGAAGTCTGCACCAGTCATGAAGGAGAGCAGCATGAACTGAAAGAGGAGACTGATCCCTCTATAGTAACTGCTGCTTATGATGGACCAGAACCAAACCATGACATGGTTCTCTCTCACAACGCTCCTCAAGGTAAAATGTCTCTAAAATGTAAAATTTGTGGAAAATCCTTTCCATATCAGTCAGTCTCCATCAGAACCTGATATATATATTTTCTGTTTTTTAGTATTTTAATGTTGCATTAATTCATTTGGTTGTTCCAGGTTTTAGATGTTTCCATCATCACATTCGTCTTTGTGTCCATTTGTCCCTCCAGGTCTCCCTCAACAACATGACTGTAAAGAGGAAGAGATCATGTCTGACCAGCAGCTCTGTAACCAGGACAAAAGTTCCAGTCTGGACCACTTTGACCCGACTGTCATCCAATACAAAGAAGAGATCAACCATCAGGACCCACTGCTGAACATTATCCTGACACCTGAGATACAGTTACACAGAACAGGTATGTGAACCTACAAACAAGCAGTGAATCCTGTGACTCCTGTAGGGTTCTAATATAAAATCTGAGCTCTGTGCTACGTTTATATTAGGCTTAGTGACGAAAACTGGGCTCTAGACTAACTTTTTTTCTTAGGTGCACAAGCACAAAAGTTAAGTGCACTGCTTCACAATTAACCAGGCAGAGGTGGGTAGTAACCAGTGTTAATTTTGGCAGCAATTTCTGATTTACACAGAAGAACCAGAGAACAGTGAGCTGCTCTCCCTGAATACACTGTTCAGTCATGACCTTCTTCATGAATACTCCATAACTACAGCAAAACACTTCAGTGACAACTTAGAAACAGTGCGCATGCTGTAAAACCATCAGCAGCGGTGTCTTCATTTTTAGATAGATTTTGTCACGTGTATCTTTGAACAGAAGTTCAAAGATACACGTGCAGCTCACTCGTCTGCAAATGTCGCTTCATGTTTATTGTGTTTTTAGCGCTGATAGTCGCTCCACGTGGTTTGCAAACCATCTTGTTTGTTGACATCAAACGTGCCCGTGTGTCTGTTCTTCTCCTGTGTTGTGTTACCATGCATGAGTACGCCTTCTTCCAGCATCGCGGGGTCCTTACGCAGAGAGATCACTTCTGATTGGCTCTCTGCCGCCGTCTCCTTATTGGTCCCTCCCTTCCACAAACAAAATTTGCTCTCATTGGATCTCGTCTCCATCAATATTTGCGTCTTGTTTCTATTCGTCAATACACTTCGTCTTCGTTTTTGGCACAGTGCGTTTTTATTTAGTTATCATCGTCTCATTTTTATCAGCAAAAAAAGGTCGTTAACGAAAACTATGACGAAAATGATTCATCAACAAAATTAACACTGGTAGTAACGCTCTACATTTACTCCGTTACGTTTGCTTGAGTAACTTTTTGGGAAAAATGTACTCATATGAGTCATTTTAATGTCTGATACTTTTTACTTTTACTCTAGTAAATTTGTAAGTAAATAACACTACTCTTACTCCGCTACATTGGCCAAACGTGGACTCGCTACTCGATACATGCATCTTTCTGCCTCAGCCAAGTGAAGCAGCGGAAGAATAGCTGTGACCACCTGACCATGTTTTCATTTTATTTATTTTACTTTTGTCTGATTACCATAAATCAATACAAAGAATAAATGTTACTCTAACATTTACTCAGTACTTGAGTAGTTTTTTCACCCAGTACTTTTTTACTCTTACTTGAGTAAAAAATTTGGCTACTCTACCCACCTCTGGTTTTAGCTGTATGCAGATCTCATATAGCAGGTTAATTATACATTTTATTTTTAATAATACTAGGGATGCACCGAAATTAAAATTCTTGGCCGAAACGAAAATGAGGAATCCAAGGCCCAAAACCGAAATACCGAAACAAACCGCTATAACTGTGTACTAACCTGACTAAAATCAAGGCATTGCAAATACACAACTTAATATTAATGTTTCAAAGAATATAGCAATTGAAAATATTTATTTAGCACATTCAAACAATGCACAATAGGGTTGGGCGATATTAAGGTATTAAGGTATACCAGCGGGGCACACAGGTAGCGACGGTATAATTTTTAATACCTTCAATAAAAAAATGCAATCCGCTTATATAGAAGATAAGGATCAAATATTAAATATATTTTATTTGATGCCTTGTGTGGTTGAATCTTCAGTTTTACTTCAGTAGTATAATGTATTTTATGTTTGGAGACGTTTGATAAAGTTTATGAACATGACGTGACAGCGAGGAAGAGAGAGAGAGAGCGAGCCGTAGTCGCACCTGTGACCGGGTCCCTTAGAAGAACACTGCTGAGACGGTATTTAGTTTCTGAGCGGTGCAGGCACAAGCCAACAGTTTGGTAACATCTGAGCCTACATTGATCATTTTAATTGTTTCCATTAGAAAAATTTTGCAGCGGAAAACGTGACCGGCAGGTTTTCAGTTTACCGGACAAGTGTTTTTATTACCGTGCGTAACTTCTAACATAAAGGCTGCACAAGGCTGCGCTCTTAACGTGATAAAATTACAAAAACAAACAGAAACACATCAGGACTGGCTCATACCAGTTTAATACCGTGGTGTGCTGCCAGCATGAAATAAAAAAAAAGTCTGTTCGCTATATGCGTTTTTAAATAACCTCAATAAAAACTATATTAACTGTAAAAGATTGCTTGACATGTGTCAGGCAGTTTCTAATACACTTTACCTGCCGTGAATTGTAGGCTACAGCAGCTGAATTAGAAGTAAACGTGCGTGCAGCAATTGAAGACCCAAGCAGGGTAGATTTAGCTGAAAAGATGAACTCACATGCTACGTTCAAACTACATACACAAACAAAATGTTTGCCTGTGTGCATTCACTATGCTAATGTCATGTTACTTGTTTGAACTGTGGAGGTTGCAATTGTTTTGAACTGTAATGTATTTCTGATCATCACATTCTGTTTTCTGGTTTGCTTTAATCCTCCAGATCTCGCTCACCAATACAATTATGAGGAAGAGCTGATTTTAGTTGATCAGCAGCTCTGTTGCCAGGAGAAGAACTGCAGTCTGAACTGTGAGGAACCAGAACCCCTACAGGTTAAAGAGGGACAGCAGGTTCACTGCAGCAATCATGAGGGAGAGCAGCATGTACTGAATGCAGAGACTCAGCCCTCTATAGTGACTTCTGCTTCCGAAAGTAATCATATCAAATCAGAAATAAGCTGTGACGTGATTCTCTCTCATACCTGTCCTCCAGGAAAAAAAATTCTAAAATGTAAACCTTGTGTAAAACCATTTTCATGTAAGAGGAAAAGTAAGGCACATCAGAGAATTATCACAAGTGAGAAGCCATTTCCTTGCAAAACATGTGGGAAATGTTTTATGCAATCTGGTGATTTAACTCTCCACATGAGAACCCACACAGGCGAGAAGCCATTTTCATGCAAAACATGTGGCAAATGTTTTAGTAGGTCTGGGCATCTAACTCACCACATGAGAACCCACACAGGTGAGAAGCCATATTCTTGCAAAACATGTGGCAAATGTTTTACGCAATCTGGTGAGTTAACTGTCCACATGAGAACCCACACAGGTGAGAAGCCATATTCTTGCAAAACATGTGGCAAATGTTTTATGCAATCTGGTAAGTTAACTGTCCACATGAGAACCCACACAGGTGAGAAGCCATATTCTTGCAAAACATGTGGCAAATGTTTTAGTATGTCTAGTAGTCTAACTTGCCACATGAGAACCCACACAGGTGAGAAGCCATATTCTTGCAAAACATGTGGGAAATGTTTTAGTATGTCTGGTAGTCTAACTTGCCACATGAGAACCCACACAGGTGAGAAGCCATATTCTTGCAAAACATGTGGCAAATGTTTTACGCAATCTGGTGAGTTAACTGTCCACATGAGAACCCACACAGGTGAAAGGCCATTTTCTTGCCAAACATGTGGGACATGTTTTATGCATTCTAGTGATTTAACTGGCCACATGAGAACCCACACAGGTGAAAGGCCATTTTCTTGCCAAACATGTGGGAAATGTTTTATGCATTCTAGTTATTTAACTGGCCACATTAGAACCCACACAGGCGAGAAGCCATTTTCATGCAAAACATGTGGCAAATGTTTTAGTATGTCTAGTAGTCTAACTGTCCACATGAGAACCCACACAGGTGAGAAGCCATATTCTTGCAAAACATGTGGCAAATGTTTTAGTACGTCTGGTAGTCTAACTTGCCACATGAGAACCCACACAGGTGAGAAGCCATATTCTTGCAAAACATGTGGGAAATGTTTTAGTATGTCTGGTCCTCTAACTTGCCACATGAGAACCCACACAGGTGAGAAGCCATATTCTTGCAAAACATGTGGCAAATGTTATATGCGCTCTGGTGAGTTAACTGTCCACATGAGAACCCACACAGGTGAGAATCCATATTCTTGCAAAACATGTGGCAAATGTTGTATGCACTCTGGTGAGTTAACTGTCCACATGAGAACCCACACAGGCGAGAAGCCATTTTCATGCAAAACATGTGGCAAATGTTTTAGTAGGTCTGGTAATCTAACTTGCCACATGAGAACCCACACAGGTGAGAAGCCATATTCTTGCAAAACATGTGGCAAATGTTTTAGACAATCTGGTGAGTTAACTGTCCACATGAGAACCCACACAGGCGAGAAGCCATTTTCATGCAAAATATGTGGCAAATGTTTTAGTATGTCTTGTCATCTAACTCGCCACATGAGAACCCACACAGGCGAGAAGCCATTTTCATGCAAAACATGTAGCAAATTTTTTCGTACTCCTGGTCATCTAACTCGCCACATGAGAACCCACACAGACCCATCTCAGAGACAGACATGAGAGGACAGAGCACAACATCAACGCTTCCTTTTGCTCACAGTTTTGTGAGTGTGAAAAGCGGTGTCTGGGGTCAACAGGGTCTGCTCGTACAGTTGATGTCTGTATGCACAGATTTTGAACCAAGTTTACTTGAAGCATAACAACATATTCCCTGTCACTGAAATCTGTCATGTTGAATTGTGTATGTGTCTACAAAAAATAAAAAGACACATTCATTTCATTTTTTATTGGAGCAGTGTAATAAATTGGCTTCCCCTTGTTAAACTAATCTCTTTAAAACTATTTTAGCTGTCTGTCAGGAGGCAACACATGCTGAGACATATTCAGTCTGAAAAGGTGCGCTGCATCTCTGCACTTTGTCATTTCCTCAAACTGGCATGTAACATTTGTCTAGCCTCTGGTGTATTAGGACGTATTAATTGGCAATAATCTGTCAAAAATCTGACTGTAAGAGTATTCTTAGAAATAACAAGGTATATCATCATAAATTAGTTGAACATAGACAAAATATACAAAACTGGGAAGTGCTAAACAGTACTGTAAAGAGATCTAGAAGAGAAAAAAATTGTTTAAAAAAGTAAAAAAAGTTTATGGAAGTTTGATTTTGACAAATCTACGCTATATCAGGTATTTAAAAAAGTACTTCACACAGACTTTTATTTTGGTAAGTGTAACCTGTTCCTGTCACCTTTGGCTCCCTGCATCACAGATGAGGGCTGTGGCTTGTAGGAATGAACAGACTGTAAGAGAAACAGTCTGACTAAAGCCAGAAGGAGGCAGAAACACCACAGAAGAAGAAGAAAAGAGAAGGGAACGTGTTTGTGGTGACAGTGGATTGGCGTAAAGCTATATGTACATACACATTATAAAATGTGTATGTACATATATACAATAAATCATAACATTCTGATCACTGACAGGTGAGCTGAATAACACTGATGACCTGGTTACCATGGTAACTGTCAGTGGATGGATATATGAGGCAGCAAGAGAACATTTGTGTGTCTAACATGGACTGAGTGGCATGGTCTGGGTACTTCCTGGTTGTTGTTGTTGGTCTTTTTGTCCTTCTTTGTGTGTGTGTTTGAGTGAAGGGGTGAATGTTTTCTGGCTGTATTGGCTGCAGTGCATATTTATGAAAGGATTTGATTCTTCAGCATTGAGCTGTGTGAGTGCTGCTATCAGGAAATCAGAGTTAAAAAGTGAGAGCAGAAATCCCCCAGAGGGCTGGACCTGACTGCTGTCCTGTTTGTGTCTCTGGAGCATGGGCAGCTGCTCCTGCTCCACTCGTCACCGGCGGATTGTTCACACCTGTGATCAGTCATCAGCAGCGTTGGAGGAAGTACTGAAGCTTGGAACTTAAGTAAAACTTAAGTAAAAACTCAGCTAACTGAGCCAGAGCACCGGCATCATGACTGAGGCTCTCTATAGAAACACAGCTGGCAGCGTGACACCCCCTCCATGCAGAGTCTGACCTCACATCAGTCCAGCACTGTGTTAATCAAATGTAACAAGTAACTTCAAACACTGTAGAAATGTAGTGGAGTAGAAAGTACAGATGATAGCTGCAGAATGTAATGGAGTAAAAGTATAAAGTACGCACTATTATTTTTACCTAAGTAAAGTATAAATAGGTAAAAAATGACTTAAGTAAAGTAATGAAGTAAAAATACTTCATTACTAGTTTAGTTACTTTCCACCACTACAAATAATAAATAATATACTAATGCTCCACAAAGGGGAATGTAGAGGGATTTTTGTTTGATACATGCAGCTGGTGTGTGCGCTAACAGCTCTCTGAGAGCTTTAGCTATAGTTCCAAGGGAACTATTTCTGATGTTTTTAACAAAGCAGGTGTGAAAACATTGGGAAATACTACAGGTTCACAAGGAAAATCTACAGGGAAGAACCACAGGAGGAATCACAGGAAGGAACACAGACACACCGACACAGACAAAAGGAACACAAGAGGAAGTAAAACAGACAGAGGGAAGCAGGGACTTTCAGAATAACACCATCTTGATCATGCTGCACCTGATCCTGCCTGCTGTGATTTTTGCCTCATCAGTTCTGTTTGACAAGATTATTCTTGAAGCCAGATTGATGAGAAGTTTTTGAACAATGTTTAACAAAAGAAGAAGGTTTGCTGAGCCAGAAAAAGTCCCACAACATGTGCTCTGACATCACACTGAGCAGACTGCATCACTTTAACTCTAACATAGCAGATATGTTGTTAGGACTGCTGTTTGTTTGTGTTGTTTCTCCAGCTGGCTGGTGATGCGCCCGGCTAACTACACACCTGGCTCCACCTCCCTCATCACCTCTCACCAACTTCCCTTTATCTGCTTGGAGCCCGTGGCAAGTCGGTGCCAGATTGCTTATATGGTGGCATATTATTCAATTATTTATTGCCACATGTATTCATTGAATGATGTATGTATTTATTTAATTTCTCATTTCACACATAGAGCAATAATAAACCATGTTTCACTGCGAGAGACATCTTTGCAGGCAAAAGAGGAGGTCTACAGGAGTGGGGACAGAGTCCTGTACAGGTAGGCTAGAAACCCTCTCACCAAGGAAATCAAGGTGGCAAAAACGGAATACTGAGAAGAGTTGAAAAACAGCTTTTCTGCTAACGACCATGCATCAGTGTGGAGATCACAAACCACAGGAGACGACCTCCCCCACTGCTGACGACCTCAAGACTTTCTACTGCAGGTTTGAGAGGGACCACTTCACACCACTCACCTGCACCACAACGACCCCACTCAGCAGCACCCCTATCAGATACCATCATCACATCACAACCTCCAACACAACGACCCAACTCTGCAGCATCTCCATCATAATGACCACCACAATGACCCCACTCAGCTGATTGATGAACAATGACTTCTGAACTATACCAGTGAATTTAACAGGGACATATCAGACATCTGTCTGTGAGCTCCAGACAAAGTGTGTCATGCAGCAAAACAGCAATAACCACACAAGTTGTTTTACAACAAATGGTTAAAGATGAACAAAGAATATATTATATAAGATTATAAGAACAAATGAAACACTATGATACATTTCTAATATTGTTATTGTGTGTAATGAAATACATGTACGGCACAGAGTAGCTTCATGTTAAAGTGACTCACCTCTGCGGTGGTGATGTTAGTGTCACTCTCTCAAAGTACAACGTCCTCCATCAATCCATCAGTCCTGGAATGATAAAATAAAGATAAGAAGTCATTTTGAACACTTCAGCATGTCTCAGTCCTGGAGGCTGCTGCTTGCAGACATGTTAAACAGCTGTTTACTCTTAAACTGAACTTTCAGGGTTTAAACTGATAAACCCTGAAAACATTAGCTTGACAACTCAAAAGACATGTAAGCAGCAATGAGAGGGATTATCCCACTGTACTATTATATTGCAGGCTTCTATCTGACTCTGTTAGAGTTTGTTCAGTTTGTGTTCAAACATTTGAAGTGAAACAGAAATGCATAGCATGCATCTTTATTAACATCTCTAGATTAGCTGGAGTCTTCATGAAGGTCAAACTCACACAAGTTTGATAGATAGCAAAGGTGGTTTCTATGGTAACCAAACAGAATCCCATTTAAACGGTTACAATTCTACCACTGTTACTTCAGTGACCAATGAAAATACAAAACCATGATTCGTTCAATGAAGTGAGAACAGGAAGGCCTTTCTGTTATCTGAATTTTATCTGAATCACTGTGAAATGATGATCCTGGAAACTAAACTAAATAAAGTGTCCAGAGAAACTCCGACTCCAGAGAAAGTCCAACATAATAATCCAAAATACAGGCTGCTATGTCAAAAATGTCAAAAACATCCTCACATGATATAATTATATAAATACATCAGAAAAATACTGCAAAAAGATCAGCAAGAACAAAGAACAGAGGGCCAAAAGGAACAAACTCAGCAGAGGCTGCAGGAGGACTTATCTGGCCTACAGAGCTCAGCTCTGGTCCTCTGGTTCAAAGCCTTAGTCCTCCACTCACTGTGATCCTTTGTTGTACCAGGTGTAGTTTTGGTGGCTACACATGTGTTCAGAAACTATTCTGTTGAAGCAGCTGAGCTTTACTCCAATCCACTGTCACCACAAACACTTTCCCCTCTCTGTTCTTCTTCTTCCTCTGCCTCTTCTTCTTCTTCTGTGTTTTTTTATGGCAGCTGACATCCATACAGTGACATTTCTGCCTCCTCCTGTCTTTAGTCAGACTGTTTCTCTCACAGTTTGTAGAGAGAAGCTAACATTGTTGCCACTGATTAACCTCAACCACACACACCTGTGTGAGCCACACCATCATTCTAACAGTTACATTGTTACACTGAGTGACAGCAAAGCAGTGAGCCACCTGCTGGTGATCAGCTGCATGTACCAGAAGCAGACCAAGGTTTCTAATATGATGTCAAAGGTGTCACAGAGGAGGATCCGACTGTCTGACATCTGATTCTTCTGTTGACATCAGACACATCACAGTTTGATCAGTTTTCAGATCACACACAGCAGTATCAATAATACTGAGCAGACATTACACACTCCATCAAACACACACACACACACACTGCTCACTTATAATAGGGATAATAAGTAAAGTTCTTTACAATAAATTCACATTCACATTTTTATTATCACTTCACATATGGCACAGTATATATGGCAGTGAGTTAAAGGTGGAATATGTAGTCAGAATTAATACCAAATATTGACACTAGGTGGCAGCACTTGAGCTAAAAAATGTGTTTCCTCCTCTCCTCGACCCCACTGCTGCACTACCAGCACCACTCTCAGTGCTTTTTGTTTCCATTTACTGTACAACATGATTCAACTCAATGTTATTTATATGAAAAACTATGTGTAGTGTTTCTATGTGTTTAGCTGACAAGTTGTTCAGGTTCCATTGGACACATATACTAGATGGAAGCTGACTGATGACTGATCACAGGTGTGAACAATCAGCCGGTGACGAGTGGAGCAGGAGCAGCTGCCCATGCTCCAGAGACACAAACAGCAGCAGCGCTCTGTGACCCATGTCCACTCTGTGTGTCCTCCCAACAGTTTTAAGATTACGATTTAGATTAAGAAACCTTTATTAGTCCCACAATAGGGAAATTGCATTTTTGCAACAGCAGATACAGAAAGCAAAGGATAAGTTAAGAAAAGATATATACATGATAAAATAAACTACCAATAAAATATAGAATAGAATAAAAAAAGTTTACAGAAAACTGTACATAGCGCATCAAAAACTAAATAAATAATTTATTGTACACTGTGGTGTATGAATATTGCACCTATCAGGAGTGTTTATTATACAGTCTGACAGCAGCAGGAAGAAAAGAACTTCTGTATCTCTCCTTCACACACCGAGGGTGGAGCAGTCTGCCACTGAAGCTGCTCTGCAGTGCTGACAGGGTGTCCTACAGGGGGTGGGACTCATTGTCCAGCATGGATGTCAGTTTTGTCAGGATCCTTCTGTCCCCCACCTCCTGGAGCAGAATGTCGTCTGCGAAAGTCCACCACCATCTCCTTGGTTTTCCCTGCATTGATGGTTTCACTGACACCAGTCCACAAAGTTCTGCGTCAGTCCTCTGGGCTGCCAGCTTCACAGTCTCCTGTCACTGAGGCCTGTTCTGTCGCTGTCTGGTGCTGAAATCATTGACCTGCTGTATCCCGGTGGTGCTGTCCAGTGCTGAAACTGCTAGTGGGGCTGCTCCCTCTGCACCATCACCTAATGCTGATGGTTGTGATGAACAGCTGGGGTCTGAGGGTTAGGGTTCAGTAAGGGAAACTACAAAAACAGACTATTGTTTGCTTAAAATTAAGTCAGCTGGAGACAGTGGAGACAGTGCAGTCAGAGTCCAAACAGTGTGTCTGACCTCATATCAGGATGGACTTTATCATTACACAGCTTTCCTTTGACTGCACACAGTGTTCAGACAAACAGGAAGCAGTGACATTGGTTCACTGGTGATGTGAGCTGTTGAATGTAATGTCTGTTTGTGTTATATTGTCATCAGTGCTGATCACACAAACATATAGATGCTAATCTAACAAATCAACCAGTCACCATTACTGTACAGCTATCACTGTCTTTCCTAGGCATCTGCTCTTATTGCAGAAACTTATCTTTGACTATGCTGTCCTCCAGGCCCCTCTGAGTGCTCTTATTTATGGTGACATTACAAAGTCACACATTTCTAGCCCTTCAGTTAGCATTAAAGGCTTCACCCACTCATGGACTGCCTGACCTGACAGAATTGAAATCACACATACCAGAGGTTAAACAATATTCAGCTATACCTAATCTTCTATCTATTGTCATGCTATGAGCGCTTAAACACCCACTCCCTGAGCATTATCGGCTCGTGAGGCCAGCAATTTGCAATACAATTGCTTCTCATAGAGTGTGAAAACTCTGTGCCAAAAGGAACATTGTTCTTGCCACCTTGTGAGCGAGAAGAAAGTTCTTTATTCCTGTGGAGTATGTAACAAGCTTAATTAATCATACTCCTCTGCACTGTCACTTTAGTATAGTCACTGTCGAATGCTCCAATCATGATCCACCCGATGACTATTTGCAGTTTACTTTCCATCTTGCACTACTTTGCACACTTGTACCACATCACGATCCATGTAATACCTGTTACACTGTGTTCATATCAGGGTCTATGTTGTGCTGTTACAACCATTATTCATTACTGTTAGGATTAAAACCCAAGAAAACAACTGTAAGTCACATGCTTTTTTTCCTGCAAGGAGCAGTCACATACACAGACAAAAGTCTTGGAAGGAATACACAAGGTCTTTCCTGAGCAGCTTATTACAAGGAAAAACAAAATCATATATCAAGGTAAAAAAATCTACATGTCACATGTAACACATGGGGAGGATACATGCTGCATTTTCACTGACTTTTTTTAATTTAAGAACAAGAGCAGGACTTCATGTGTGGCTTCTAATGTGGACAGCTAAACTATTGCTTCGACTAAAACGTTTCCCACAGGTTCCGCAAGAAAATGGCTTCTCACCTGTGTGGCTTCTCATGTGGACAGTTAAATTACCATTAACGCTGAAACATCTCCCACATGTTTTGCAAGAATATGGCTTCTCACCTGTGTGGGTTCTCATATGGCGAGTCAAATCATCATTTCGACCAAAACATTTCCCACATGTTTTGCAAGAAAATGGCTTCTCACCTGTGTGAGTTCTCATGTGGTCACTTAAATGGCCACCTTTCCTAAAACATTTCCCACATGTTTTGCAAGAAAATTGTTTTTCACCTATGACAACTCTCTGATGTCTATTACATTTCAGCTGACATGGGAAAGATTTTACACAATGTTCATATTTAAGGGATTTTTTTCCTGTAAAAACATTTTGAGACAGAAGCATGCCACGGCTTGTTTCTGGTTCAATATGGTTACTTTCAGTCACTATAGAGGGCTCAGTATCCTCATTCAGTACGTGCTGTTCTTCCTCATGATTGCTGCAGAAAACCTGCTGTTCCTCTTTAACCTGTGGGGGTTCTGGTTCCTCCCAGGCCAGACGCCAGTTCCTCTCCTGGTTACAGAGCTGCTGATCAGCTATAATCTGCTCTCCCTCCTTATAATTGTGTTGTTGAGAGAGATCTGGAGGATTAAAGGACACAAAAAACAGCATGTGATGATCAGAAGATACATTCTAGTTCAAAACAATTGACGCATGATGTGTCACACTTTTTACATGTAAAATAACAACAACTGTTTAACATTTTTTTTATCATTGACCCCAATATAAATGTAGCACAGAGCTCAGATTAGAACATTGAACCCTACAGGAGTCACAGGATTCACTGCTTGTTTGTAGGTTCACATACCTGTTCTGTCTAACTTTATCTCAGGTATCTGGATAATGTTCAGCATTGGGTCCTGATGGTTGAGCTCTTCTTTGTATTGGATGACAGTCGGGTCAAAGTGGTCCAGACTGGAACTTTTGTCCTGGTTACAGAGCTGCTGGTCAGACAGGATCTCTTCCTCCTTACAGTCATGTTGTTGAGGGAGACCTGGAGGAACAAATGGACACAAAGACTAATGTGATGACAGAAACATCTAAAACCTGGAACAACCAAATGAGTTAATGCAACATTAAAATACTGTCAAACAGAAAACATCATAAACATTCAGGTTCTGACAAAGAGAAAAAAACACTTTAGCCTGATATTTAAAGGATTTTCCACAAATTTGAGACGTTTTACCCTGAGGAGCGTTGTGAGAGAGAACCATGTCATGGTTTGGTTCTGGTCCATCATAAGCAGCAGTTACTATAAAGGGATCAGTCTCCTCTTTCAGTACATGCTGCTCTCCTTCATGACTGATGCAGACTTCCTGCTGTTCCTCTTTAACCTGTGGAGGTACTGGTTCCTCCTGGTCCAGAATGGAGTTCCTCTTCTGGTTACAGAGCGGCTGGTCAGCCAGAACATCCTCCACTTGACAATTGTATTGTTGAGGGAGATCTGCAGGGCAAAGGGTCAGAAGAAAACAGAGTTTGTGATCTCCATGATAGTAGCTCATTTGTCAAAAACTGAACCTCAATGAAGACTAAAGTATGTGCTTCCGAATAAAGAGACCACGCTGGATGTTAGTCTCCCCATCACCCAAACGTCATTCAGCGAATCTGAGCTCCTGTGTTCAGTGTTGCTCTGTGCGTAGGACATGTGCAGAAACACCAAATGATAGTGTCTGTAAATTGTTATAAGATGACAATAACAATTGTGTAAATATTCCTCAACAGGGTTTGTGCTGATGTCACTAGATGAGGGTATATCTACTAGACGTTATTTTACTTCTAATTTGTTAACCTTTGCTGCTTCAACCTTCTGACCATAGTCAGGAAGCACAGAGGAGCGACAGCTCCAGGGACAAGCAGCTTTATCCTCTTATTCTTCACACTGTACATAAACTACTCGTTAAAAAATAACTCCTCTCTGAGCCAACAACTTTCTCTTCTTCTCTCCCACACACACATCGTCACAGTAGGGGTGGGCGATATGGCAAAAATATTATATAGGCAGGAGATGGGGGACAGGAGGGTCCTGGCAAAACTGACCTCCATGCTGGACAATGAGTCCCACCCCCTGCAGGACACCCTGTGAGCACTGCAGAGCAGCTTCAGTGGCAGACTGCTCCACCCTCGGTGTGTGAAGGAGAGCTACAGAAGGTCTTTCCTTCCTGCTGCTGTCAGACTGTATAATAAACACTTCTGATAGGTGCAATACTCACACACCACAGTGTACAATAAATTATTTATTTAGCTTTTGATGCACTATGTACAGTCTATAAACCACTTCTACCTCCACTCACCTGTGCAAAAACTGTTAATATGTAAACTGTTTTTTGATTGAGTCTATTTTATAATGTATATATTTTTTTCTTAACTTATCCCTTGCTGTCTGTATGCTGTTGCAAAAATGCAATTTCCCCATTGTGGGACTAATAAAGGTTTCTTGATCTTGATCTTGATATATCACAATTCTTTAATGGTAAAATCAGTATTTTATCACGATTTGTTTTTACATTGAGACTAATTTGCATGTGTCTGTGTAAATGACTTAAGGCAGCCTACTGTCACTTCTCAAAAATCATCAGTCGATTTAAAAGGCAAACAACAACTCTGATAAAGTGCACTCAGTGTTAGTTTTTCCATAAACATAACACTACAAAACAAAATATCAATGAGGATAAGTTCAAACAGTTTCAAACAATACTCAGCGTTTATTTCAAACAGGTTAAAAAGAAGGCTCTAATGTAATTGTTAAAATATATGGCCATAGGGCTTCTCCCAGGACTGTTCCAACTTCCAAACCCTTTGGCTTGGGGTCCCTCACACGTTCTACTGCAACAACAACACAGGGCTGCCCGCGGAAGTGCCTGAATTGATTTTGGCTTATGCCGAAATATTTAAAAAAATAAACACGGGCCCGATAAATCGGTCGACCTCTACAATAGAGCTCTGAACAAACATCTGAAAGCACTTGACACGTTTGTAGCTTCTAGTCATGAAGTCAGTGTCCTCCTGTCAGAAACACTATGTGTTGAATGTGCACTCTTTTCAAACAGAGACGTTGTTGTTCCGTGACATTGTCATGTTTACATACCTGTTCTGTGTAACTTGATCTCAGGCTTCAGGAGGAGATCCAGCAGTTTACGCTGACGGTCCATCTCCTCCTCGTACTGGACGATAGTTTGTTCAAACACTCCCAATGTTTCAGCAGCAGCAGCAGTTAGCCGCTCGCTAATAAAACTCTCTCAGAAACTCAGCAGCAGCCATTCAGATGTGACAAAACACTCACAGCGAATCAATTCTGTTGAACTTGCGACCATTACTACTTCTTCACATGTGGTGCGCTGTAGCTGCTGTTTTGTTGTTAGCAACAAGCGCATGTTGCCAGGAAGTAGAGCCCTGCTCCAACGCGCATGCTCACGGATGAGGGAGATGCTGGCTGTGTCCCAATTCAGGGTCTGCATCCTTCGGAGGACGCAGCCTACGCGGTCTCAGGAGGCCGCGTCCTCCTGAGGATCCTCCGGAGGATCCTCCACCGTTGGTAAATGGGACGGTCTGGCCTTCAAAGCACTTCCTGATTGTGGCGCGACGTCATAAATTTTGCCCCGGGAAAAACAAAAGCAGCGACAGCGACACAACACGGACTAGACAACAAACGGGACAACAGTGTGGATTTAGACATTTGGAATATTTTAATATATTTATTTGTTGTTGGAGGAAGAGGAGAGGCGGCTCCAGCGGCAGCAAAACCGGTGACGGCTCATTTTCTTCAGGCTGGGAGAGCGCAGTGGGGAGGTGACGGTAAGCTGCTGTTTAACCATATTATTGATCATAATTAATATACCGGTTACTGAGCAAACGCTAGATATATAACCAGTAGATAGACAAATATGATTAAATGTAATTTATATTTGATTCAATTGTAAGACTTGATACAGGGTCTGTTTGTAATTTTAATACTTTAAATAAATAGCTAAATGCACTGTAAACCCGAACAGTACTACCAACTCATAACTATTGCATGCAAAGTAAGTCAAAGTGGGCTAATTAGTTCACCTGACACTGAAACATTAAGTATTCGAACGAATAATTTCATTTTGATTTCACATGGCTTAGTAAGTGTAAGTGAACACTGTCACTTAACTTCAAACGTCTAAGTTAACAGTTGTACGTGCGAGGACGTGACGTCTGACGTCACTATACCCAACCGATCAGGGCACGTACCCAGAAAATTCAAGATGGCTGGATCGTAGCGGTGGATGCAACGAAACGAACAAAGGAGGAACAACAATAATATTCAGCGAAAAACCTGCACAACGGAACAACAGAACGCGGATTTTATCGCCGTGCTGTTGTAAAATTGTGTTATTATCTTTGTTTTGTGTTCTGGGACGCCGACTTCAGGATTTGAAAGTTTCGCGCGCGAACCGGTGAGTAACGTTACAAAAGTTTAGCAAAAGTTCACTAACTTGTATACAGTTATCTTTTGTTAAACGCTGTTTAACGATATTTATGTTTAAACTAAAGCTTAATTAGTGATTATCATCAGTGTTGCTGCTCCTCCCAGGTCGGTAACATTACTTACGACACACACGAGGAAAGAGCCGTTCTTTGACTTGAGAAATATTCAAATATTGTTGAAATGTTTTAATATAAACAGTTGCTGCATATGTAAAAGTTTACGTTTTATTCGGCATCAAAAAAATCACATTATGTTGAGAACGGTCGTCTAACGCAGTTGCCCTCGCCAGTAAGGAATTGACAAAATAATACATATACAATAATATACGTTACACCTTAAGCATCATTAAATTGTGCTCTCTGTTATGTTTAGTGCCATAGAGCGGTTGGATATGAGAAGTTTGTAATTGTGACCAACCAACAGTATTGTTGAGTAAAGTATGTATTTAAAAAATTTGATTATGACGTTCATCATGATTTGGAAATAAATTTGTTCATTCTTTCCCTGCAGGATTTGTGGGACCTCTTCCGCCCCAGTTCAAGGAAAACATGGCTGAAACAATGTACAGCTTCAAGCCATATCCACATGACAAAGAAGTGGGTATGGCTGCTGAAGCTCTAGCAGCTCATCCATGCCTCAGAGAACATGGAAGTAAAAATGGATGGTATGGATGGAAGGTGGCCTTGAAGTTCAAGATGGGGAATTATCGCTCTAAGTTGGCCAGATCTGGTTGTGTGGAGGTCTCTGTCAATGCAGGCAAGAGGAGCCGTACCAACCCTGAAAATGATCATCCTCATTCCAAAATCAAAAGAGCGAGAAGAGCTGAGGTGAATTACCTGCCCAACTTTCCCTGGGGAGAGAATGAGGCAACTTTGGAGGAAATGAGAGTACAGATTGTACAAGAGACTGAAAAGACTGAGAGAGACCAGATGCTAATAGAAGCTCATGCACACAACCTTTGCTCTTCACCGCCAACAAATTGTTCAAGGAAGTCCACAGGTGAGGGAATTCCTGGAGTACTGGCCAGCATTGCGAAGGCAGTCACAGGTAAATATATAGTATGTTAAGTTAATAAAAGCAATTGATATTTAACATTTCATGTAGAAAATATTTGACAACTCCACATTGTTCTTACACCTAAATATTTATACGTGTACAGGTGTTTGCAGAATTCCATCGAATTACAAACGTACATCTACGCAACCAGTTTTACAGTGAACTTGACTGATACACACCAAAGCTAGTTTCGCTGTATCGACAGAAGTCCTCAAGGACAGGAAAGGGAGCAGAGGCACTGCGAGAGATGCTCAGAATTTATGACTTGGAGGTAAGTTTATGTTTGACTTTAACACGGGGACATTGTTGATCATATAATGTGTTGTCATTACAGATCACAAATATTTTTGATAGTAGTCGATTATCCTGCTGAATCATATATATAACTATTTTTAACATTGAAACACTGAAGCATTCCACTGCCTTACCAAGATATTTCTATAATTTGTCTTTTTTCTCAATCTAGGAAGAACGTGATATCAACAGCCGACGCACTCTGGCTCTTCGTGCACTTCCAGTGTATCTCCGGGAGCATGACACTGAATTCTACAAAACCTGGAATGTAAGTATTCACTTTCACTTCACTCTTGCACACACAGACTGATCTCTCTGTTCTTGGCATGACTCTAGCTCATGTTGCTCTCTCCAGTACTCCTTAGGTTTTGTTGTTTGTTTAGTTGGTGTGAACTTGTTAACTACAAACAAGGATTGTGTGGCATCCTTCTGGATTTGTTGTTTTAATTGGTTTTCCTGTGTTTTGCAGGGTGAGGATGACATGGAGACAACTGACATACAGCTAGGGCTCTTCTCTGTGGTCCCTGACTCGACTGGTTCCATCATCCCTGATAACATATCCATTGTGATAGAGGATGAAGTTGTTATGAGCGAGATTCCCAGGTTGGCTGATGCATTTGTGGTGCTGCTTGGTTTAATCTATGCATTACACATGGATTATCCAAAGAAAATCACTCATACATTCACATTCATCCAGAAAGTGCTGATGTGCTTGGATGATAACAAACCTTTGAAACCATGCCTACTCTCCCTGACAAATGATTTGTTAAAAGAATAGAAAAGGTGAGAAATGCACACCTGCTGAGTGCAGGCATTCATGTCAGCAACATGCCAGGCTATGGCTGACAGCCATGTTCTGTTGTTCATTCTTAGATGTGTCTGATATTATAGACCAGTCCATTTAAATGTTGAAAGCACTTTTGCATATGCTGTTTAGAATGAGAGGTTCATTTTTTGTTTATTATGTTGTACTGCCTCCTCATTGATCAGTATACCCTCATTGTTAACGGCAATTCAGTTATTTATTTATATTATAGTTTAATTCTGTTATTTGGTATGTTTTTCCTCTTTTGCATAAAAATTAGATGTTCATGCTGCTACTATGGGAACATTTGTTCATTCCCAATTATTTGAAATTGAAAACATACAAATGTTTACAATATTTCAGTTTTAGTAAGCCTGATATTTAAAAAAAAAAAAAAAACATAAGAGTTGGTAATACCTTTTTAAAAGGTTTTAAGGTGCTGTTTTATACCTTAATAAATTTTTGGAATTTTGACAGAAACACTTTAGTCAAGAACCTTTTATTGCATGGATGATGTTTCTCTTGCACAATCATACATATATGGTTACAGTTCTACAGTTACATATACACAACTTTATCTGCACAATTTGCAGTTATTTTTTGGCATGCCTTTGGGGGGCAGAACCCCTTTTTAGCTGGACCCCTGGTCTATAGCAGCTATTTTGGTTTTGAGCATTACAAACATGTACGTTTTAAGTTTGCAAGTGGTAAATATTTTGAGTTCATTAAGGTATAATATTTTGAGTAGATACTATTGATATAATACATTGTGTACAGTAGATTTTTTCAAGTCCATATAATTTATTTTTATAAGTGTCATTAAATTAAATCATTAAAGTGTGAAGAAGACATAAATATTAAGTTAAGTGAATTAATAAAATGATATTGAACTCAGAATATAGATTAAGTTAACTGCACACATATTCTTCAAGTATTGTGTAACTCAAAAATTTTAGCAGAGTAACTCAAAAGTTTTTATGTAATCAGTTACATCAAAAATTTTGAGTTTACTGAACTTGTTCGGGTTTACAGTGTGTGTAAGAACCCTGCAAATAACCCTGAAAGCACTGCTTTAATGTGTCATTAAGCATCAGGTCTGTCACTGCACCAGAGAATTACTGCTGGGTGGAGGAGAGTGGGGCTCCCTGGCAGGACCAGCTGTCTGTCCTGGAGGAGGTGTACTGACCATCATCACCTTTGGAGGGTGAGGATACATATTTTATAGCTTTTCATATTTTAAGCTGCGTTGGAAGCCGCTCTGTTGAAGTTATTATTTTTATTTTTGCCCTTTTTAAAAACATCTTTAGTAACATGGCAACAGTGGCGCAGTGGGGCAACAGTGGCGCAGTGGGATAGCAGGGTTGTCAAATAACCGGAAGGTTGGTGGTTCAATCCCAACTCCTCCCTAGTCACTGTTGTGTGTTCTTGGGCAAGACACTTCACCCTAGCCTGTGGCGCGCCTTGCTAGTCATTGTATGACTAACGAATTTCCCTCTGGGATTAATACAGTATCTAAAAAAAAAAAAATAAAAAAAAAAAAATGGCAGCTCTGCAAACCCTGATGGACGATGTGGTGGACAGAGGAGACAGACACCCCCCTCCCCCAGATGATGTCCCACTCACAGCCAGAGGACTCCAAGGTCTTCACCGTGGCATCATCCAGTCCAGCAGCACCAAGGACTCCTGCTCAGCCAAACATTTATATATATGTTCTTTGTGAATAGTATTTTCTGCTGATCTTTATAAATAATAAACTGTACATTTTCATAATGCCCACTGGTAAATAGTTAGAAATGTTCAAACTGTGTCTTTGTAAATATTGTACATAACACAACACACACACAATAAATGATTTACTGTGGTCACTGAGAAGTTGTTCAAAAGTTTACTTAAATTATAAATAGGTGATGAAACACATAATGTAACAAGGTTAGAAGAGTTTAAGAACACAGAGACAAGAACGATTTAATATCATCCTTTAATTTAATAAGTAACATTTAAATAACACAGAACATAAAATCACTGCTGTCCAACATCCTCTCAATGAGCTGAGGTCTGTCCGTTCTTTCTCTGCTCTCCCCCTCTCTCTATCTCTCTCCCCCTCTCTCCCTCTCTCTCCCTCTCTCTCTCTCTCCCTCTCTCTCCAGCCTCACATCCTCCGTTATCAGTTGTCAGGTTTTCTTCTGTTTCCCTCTGCTCCTCCTTCAACAAAATGACAACAGGCAGAATGACCGTTTGATATAATAACGATAATATTGCTCCTCACGTGAACTATACTTTATACTATACTACAGTAAACAACAAGAAACAACATTCAATCAAAGCGTTTAGTTTACAGCGCCTCGTATCAACAGGACGTCATGTTTGTAAATATGAAACTCATTTTTTTAATGCCGCTGTCACTACTAGCATTTTAAAACTCTCGAACTACTGCTCTTTAATTACATTTAAATGTGAATTCGGCACTCCTGCCGGTGCCGCTCGCTTGGTCCGTCGTTGTACTATTGGACAAAAAGTAGGCCCGCAAAGCATTGTGGGATATTTAAGGCCACGAAGGATGGTAGCGATGCGTCCTCCAAATTCAGGCAAAAGGAGGACTCATTTGGAGGACGCATTTGAAGGACCCTTCGACTTTTGGCGAATTGGGACAGCCTTCGCGCAGCTTTGTGATGTAAGCGGCCTTAAAATGCGCACTCCGAAGGATGCAGACCCTGAATTGGGACACAGCCGCTGTAAAAGTGATGCAGGAAGGCGCTCGCAGACGTAATCAAAGGTACTCGTCATTCTGAAATTATGAATGAAGTCAGTGTCGCTAAAAGCAGTCACGTCACTATCCCACCACTCCGCACCCACACACATCTCTGTACAGACGTTAGCTGTAGACGCAGCTACTGCTCTCTTCCTTCCCAGTCTTCGCCTTAATATTATTTGGTTGTAATTATGTTAGCTACGATCGGACATTAACTTAAACAAAGCCACACAAGCACACACTGTGTGTGACGTCGTGTCCTCTTCTGCGCATCCTTAGCCGTTCCACATAGACTAAATCCACACACAGGCCACAAAGTCCTCACTCTAGCTCCTGACACACCTGCTCCAGCAGCGTATCACTTTGTTACCATTCAAACTTTCCGAGGATAGTTTCGTCTCGTCCGCACATCCGCTGCTGAGCTACCTCTGCTGGGGCTCGGCAGTGCCGCGTTTAAGGGCCGCTTGGAATCCTGTGTACGCAGCAATGACGAGCCCCTGTCGGGAAGCTCGCCAGTGCTGCATTCCAGGCACACTCGAAAAATGTACGTAATGAAAAAAAGAAAGAAAGAAACATCATAAGTACAAATAACCTGGGTTACAGTGGAAATAAAAAAAACCCTTTTAACAAGAAGAAACATTGAGCAGGACCCGGCTCATAAGGGAGAACCTTCCTGCTGATAGCGGGTGAAGGAGGAAAAGAGGTGATTGTTATAATAAATGCTGACAAACTATGTATAGTGTTTCTATGTGTTTATCTGACATGTTGTTCAGGTTCCATTGGACACATGTACTAGATGGAAGCTGCAGCAGGTTTTACTGATGACTGATCACAGATGTGAACAATCAGCCGGTGACGAGTGGAGCAGGCGCAGCTGCCCATGCTCCAGAGACACAAACAGCAGCAGCACTCTGTGACCCATGTCCACTCTGTGTGTCCTCCAAACAGTCTTCCTCATGTGCCGTCTCTGCTCATGTCTTTATCAGGACAGCAGTCAGGTCCAGCCCTCTGGGGGATTTCTGCTCTCACTTTTTTAACTCTGATTTCCTGATAGCAGCACTCACACAGCTCAATGCTGAAGAATCAAATCCTTTCATAAATATGCACTGCAGCTAATACAGCCAGTAAACATTCACCGACTCACTCACATATGCACACACACAAAGAAGGAGAAAAAGACCAACAACAACAACCAGGAAGTACCCAGACCAACATTCACCCCTTCACTCAAACACACACACAAATGTTCTCTTGCTGCCTCATATATCCACCCACTGACAGTTACCATGGTAACCAGATCATCAGTGTTATTCAGCTCACCTGTCAGTCATCAGAATGTTATGATTGATTGGTTCATGTTACTTGAAATCCATTGGGGTCTCCCTGCCCAGGTTCAAATCCTGCCAACAACGACACATGTTTTCAGATGTGTCTCTTGCCCAAATAACTTCGCAAGGAAGACATTTTGAATTTGGATGGGATGTTATGAGTATGCCAATCCATGGTACACCACCACCACAGAACTCGAGCATAAAACAAAAAAGGTTCTGTCACTAGTTGAAAGTTCTCCAACCATTTCCCATCCTCCTCAACCACAGACTCCTTTTCACAGTTCAGGTCTCTGGTAGACTCCCTGACGCTCAGTGTTCACAGGTGTATCTTCAGCTGTAGTTCAAACATGTTTAACAATCCTGCTCCTCACTTCAATGTCAGCTGACAGATGAGTCACCTGACCACCTGGCTTTTGGTATAAATGTGGCAGCGCTACAAACAGGAAGTGAAGAGTGATGTCATCATGTGAGCAACATTCAACATGCAGGCTTCCTTCAAAGTAGTATCAGCCACTAATTTAATAAGGTAAAAATCTGCATGTGGTTGATAGTACATACAAGAGGAGTAACCTGATGATGTTGCTCCATTTACCTTGACTTTTTCATGATGCATTATAGAGCACAGTCTTGTGGGTAGGAGAAGTTGCCTCTGCACAGAGCTCTCTGGTACTCTGTGTGTTTTGTATCTTCTATGTTGTTTTGGATGCTGTAATCAGATTACATTTAGCCGGGAACAGCTTCTCACTGTGAGGCAGTTCTCTTTCAACGCTTCTCCCACTTTTCACTGTGATATCAAAAGTCTTCCTGAACTTTAGGCTGGAGGAGCCACAGCTCTGTATGGATCTGTGTGTAACAAAGTCTGTAATAAAGACTGTGAAGAAATGGACCAGGGAGGCATGCAGGACCTACAAGACTGTTTGTCCTGCACAGATTTGAGTGTCTTTGATGCTGCAGAGTCTGATCTAAACAAACACACACTGTGACCTCTTCAGTTTGTGTGAGGATGTATGTGCCAACAAAGTCCTTTCACACATACAGCAACAATGAACCACATTTCACTGCCAGAGACATCTTTGCAGGCCAAAGAGGAGGTCTACAGGAGTCCTGTACAGACAGGCCAGAAACCCTCTCACCAAGGAAATCAAGGTGGCAAAATGGGAATACTCAGAAGAGATGAAAACAGCTTTTCTGCTAACGACCATGCATCAGTGTGGAGATCACAAACCACAGGAGACGACCTCAACACTTTCTACTGCAGGTTTGAGAGGGACCACTTCACACCACTCACCTGCTCCATGATGACCCCACTCAGCAGCACACCTATCAGGGACCACCATCCCATTATAACGACCACCACAACGACCCCACTCAGCTGATTGATGAACAATGACTTCTGAACTATACCAGTGAATAAATGAAACACTATGATAAACTTCTAATGTTGTTATTGTGTGTAATGAAATACATGTACGGCACAGAGTAGCTTCATGTTAAAGTGACTCACCTCTGCCGTGGTGATGTTAGTGTCACTCTCTCCAAGTACAACATCCTCCATCAATCAATCAGTCCTGGAATTATAAAATAAAGATAAGAAGTCATTTTGAACACTTCAGCATGTCTCCATCCTGGAGGCTCCTGCTTGGAAAACACCTCAGACTGCAACAATAACTGCAGACATGTTAAACAGCTGTTTACTCTTAAACTGATAAACCCTGAAAACATTAGCTTAACAACTCAACAGACCAAACTCAAAAGTGGTGGTTTCTATGGTAACCAAACAGAATCCCATTTAAAAGGTTACAATTCTACCACTGTTCTACTTCAGTGGCCAATGAAAATACAAAATCATGATTTGTTCAATGAAGTGAGAACAGGAAGGCCTTTCTGTTATCTGAATTTTATCGGAATCACTGTGAAATGATGATCCTGGAAACTAAACAAACAGCCAAAATAAAGTGTCCAGAGAAACTCTGACTCCAGAGAAAGGAATGAAATCATCATTTCAGTGTAATTGTATCCAATGAGTAATGTTACTTTAGACAGAAAGTGTTTGAAGCCTTTGACTTTGTCCACAAACAAATAAAAACATCTGCAGCCACACAGTCCACAACCAATAGAAGACAGAGGAGATGGAATGGGGCTGTTTACACTCCTAGCTGCTAAAGTACATGCATGGATTCATCTGATGACTGACTGCAGGTAAACAGGCAGTAAACAGCTGTTTAACGAGACTCCATCAGAGTATGAATGAGGCTGGGGCCACACTAACAGGACAGTCACAGTCTATTGATTTTTTTATTGATATTTAAGAAACAAGGTCAGGTATACAACACGTTGCTGCAGCTGCCTCTGTGTCTTACCTCTGTGTGGTACTGTTGTGTTATGTACTGCACTCAGTTTTGACTAACTGTCCTGAAGAAACATTTCCATCAGAAATTATTGTGTCCTACAGACAAAGACATCTGTGACATGATGAGCAGCATTGTGCCCATGCAGTGTGTCTGTGCAGACACCATTCAAATGCACATCAGCTGCTGCTGCTAACGTTCCAGTGTGAACGGCTGATCAGCTGGACAAAGGAGACGAATGTGAAACAGCTGCAGCTTATTATCATGTCCATCTGTGTCAAATGTCTCATTGGATACTGGCCAGGCTCAATGCAGACTTTTCACACAAAGACGGCGATAAACAGACAAACGGAGGAACTCTCTGAACATCCGTGTTTTTCTATTTTAGATAACACACACATTTTTCTTTGTGTTTATAATTTATGTTGTCAGTTGTTGAACAAAATCCAACATGTCTGCACTCATCTGACAGTCCAAATTTTACACAACAGCAGCACAACAAACCAGCTGACTGTGTGACTTCAAAAACTTCATGTCATCTTCAGCAGTGACCATTGACGTGACTGAGCTGCTTCACGTCCACCCTGTGACTCAGCTGAAGCTAAATCCTCACACTTACACTGAATGTTTCACTCCTGGTTGGTGATTCTCACAAAATGCCCACAAATCACTGTTTGAACTCAACATCAGTGCAGTTACACAGGACACAATACTGACATGACCAAATATACAACCAATACACAACTATTATTCATGTAAACAATGTCCAACATGGTGCCAGCATGGCCTCCATGTTGGCGGGAGGGTGTTGATACAAACAGAGGGCGGAGCTTCAAAGTGAAATATAAACTTCCTCTCGGTGAATCTGACAGTACGAGTCAGTGTGTGTCTGACTGCTACAGACAACTTTCCAGCAGGACGTGTGGATCCACTGCAGCAGGACTACAGTAAGTTTCAGCAGCTCTGCATTCTTCTTGTCTTTTCCTCTATAACTGCATGTAAATTTAGAAATGTGAGTCCCTAGTTAGTGTAACTAGTTTGTTCCTTTCTAGTGTTTTTGTACATGACCTGGATACCCTCCCTGTGAGTTTGGCGATGCTAGCGAGAGTCGTTAGCCGCATTTGTGTTCAGAGCTTAGCCAGATTCCAGCAAATCTGTGTGAACAGGGTCTAAAATAACAGCTTTGCTAGTGTTTCCATGCAATGTTGGTTAGATTATAGAGGCAGTAGAAAGTTTGTCTGAAAGGTGAAGCAGTGCTGAGAGCTACAAAGTCCACCAGCAGTAAGGACACAGAGGACAGTTCCAGCATCAGACAGTGTACTTTATTCAGAAAACTGCACTGTTCACTGTTTAATGTCCGAAAGTGCAGGAAGTGCCCCTCACTGTTTTGTGTTATTATTTCAAGTTTAAATGTGTAACTGGGCCATAGGCGTCGCTACCATTATACCAGAGGGGGACGTGCCCCCCCCCCCCCCACATTTTAAAATGGTCCGTTTGGACCCCCCCACATTTAGTGAGTAGGAAACTCCACCTAACGCTGTTTCGATTGCTCGTGAAAAACTTCCACTTGGTTCATAAGAACAACCTCACCGCTGAAATCCACTCCATGTTTTCCCGGTTACCACAGCGCTGCAATACCGTTACTATAGTAACGGACCTAACAAAGCCAGTGGCTTTCTTCGAGCGAGTGTAAAACACCGTAAAGAGAACCGTCGGTGCTGGTCGAAGCTGGAGGAGGTGACGTCAGTGTCATCCCACAAAGTCCAGCTCATGCTAAAGCCTTACTGCTTTGTCACATTGCCCCAGGTGACGTTAGGTTGATGTTAAATCAACTTAGAAAAGTTGTGAGGAAGCTAATGTTTACTTTCAGTTGCAGTAGACGGTTTTATTTGTCTGACGACATGTTGTTTGCCTTTTCTGCTCCCTCCCCACACACAATGGACATGAGGAGATTCCTAACAAAGACACGGAGAGTTAGAGTTGTTTTCAGCATTAACCCATATTGTAATAAGGCCAGGTTAGCCCCTGTTAGCCTGCTAGCTTCAGCCTTGCCTAGCCAGTGCACATAGCCACCTGCTCCTATTGTTATCATGTGAAATCCAAACCCAGATGTAGATCTCATCCTGACCCTGGTCCCTGTGGACCTGTGACTGTTGCCTCTGCTTTCTAATTTACTGAACACTGAGTTTTATTGCACTGTTTGATCACAATCATGTGCTTAAAGTTCAACGTCAATTTCAGTTTCATGTTTCACTTTGAGCTGTTACAATGTAAATTGTTACACACTCAGCTTCAGTATCTTTCTGGTGTGTCCTGATAGATAATGGACTTCTCACTAGAAGAATTAGAGTCTCCTGAGAGCCTGGAGGTTATGCAGCTCATCCAACGTCTCATGGTGAGTTATTTCACACTTCAGTAAACTGTCTAAAATGATTGTTTTTGTCATCACATTAACGTGCATGTGTGTGTTATAGGACAACTGTTGTGACCCTGCTGTATCCAGGGAGGACCTCCAGAGGCAAGTTTTAGAGATTGAATGTAAAGTTGTGGACATGTTTACAAGACATGCTCTTAAACACGAGGCCATGGAAAAGGAGATGGCTCTTCTTACACAGCAGTCACAGGAGAACGAAGCAAAACTGAAAGAACTGAACGAGGCCCTCCAACGGCGGCTGTCAGAGAAGAAGGTAACTATTGACATGACAAATCATTTCACACGTTGTTCAAATCATTTCACACTGTGTTTTTTCTTACTCGGATTGATGCTGAGCAGCTGTTAGTGGAGGATTCTGGGAAAGAAAACAAACGTCCCCATAATGGCTGACAACCAACACAGAAACACAGTGTGGCTGTGTGAGAGGAAGCAGCTATTGTTAAAGCAGTGTGTTGTTTCTTTCATGTCTGCATGTTATTTGTATATTTTTGCTGTGTTATTAAAGAAAATACTGTTCTTCTGAAAATTCCTTCTTATTTGATTCACTTTCTTAGCAATTCATTGATTCATATGAACAAGCTCTCAGTCAAACCTCAATCACATGACAACCGTTATGCTAAGCTGTTCTTTTGTGTTACTGACATGCAGACACACGAGTCTCTTCTCATTCCACACTTTAGCATTTAATAACATTTAATACTTACATTAAATATGACAAGTCACTACATCACGGTGTTCTTTAATCGTGGTAAAACCATCATTGATCACATCACAAATGAAAACAGTCCCTTTGAATTAGGACTCCTTCTGGAGACGAAAAAGCTGAGCATAAGATAAGATAAGACAAGATAAATACAGAGTATAAGAGTATAAGTGTCACTATAATCCAAATCAGAGTACAGTACGCAGTATGAGCACAATATATGATACATGGATACAAATATGGAGATATAAGCTAAGTGCTAAGTAAACATAAATATAGACCAGTGGAGGGAATGACAGTGATGCCTGACATGATCATCTAGCTCTTCTCCCTACAGAAAGGGTCTGATGGCCACTGGCAGGAAGGACCTCCTGTGGCGTTCTGTGCTGCTCCTAGGTAGTCTCAGTCTACCGCTGAATGTGCTTCTGTAGGACAGCAGTGTGTCATGCAGAGTTGTTGCAGAATAAGAAGCAGGAGCTCATCGCACTGTGAGCTGATGTTAGTGACTCTACGCTCAATAAGAGGAGACTTATTGAACAACAGTCCACATCTGCCTCCTAGCTGATGTTACAACACTAAATACACTGTGCTGACGTCATTTCATCACAAAGTGTCTGTAAAACAATGATGTCAGATGTGAAAAGAGGTAAGGAAATGCTCAATATCATCTTATAAACTTCAAACTATCAGTCAATTTTTGCAATTCTGGTTCTGTTTAGCTTGTGGGCCAAAAATAACCCATTCAAAACAGAAGCTGTGGACCATATAAAATCTGACATCCAAACAGGACTACGCAGTCCATCAAATGACACCATCATATGTAGCAATGAGGTCTGAATGATTTCAGCTGAGCTGTGCAGGTCCTCTAAAGCCATCATTTACCGGTAGTCCAAATTGTTATGTATTTTGGTCCCTACGGGTAACCGTAGTTACATTGTACATAAGCATGTAATGTTTTGAGTATGCCCCTGTATGAGGATGAGTTGAGCTCTGCCAAGTTGCTAGACAGAGGCTAATAAATTGTGTCGTTTCTAAGAACTATTTTCTTTATTTCTCTCACCTGAAATAACGATGGAAGATATAACACAGATTGTTGTTGTTCTGTACATTCTTGTGAAATATGAGAACTGAGGTCACTATCTCACATCTTCAAAAAAAAAGTCAAAAACATAACTGTAGACAGGCAAACTCTGAAGCAGAGTCTTTATTGCAGATCAAAAATGATACGACAAGAAAACCTGAGTCAGCAACCGGTTGCAAAAACAAGGCATAATCCCTTCCTTCTAACGCCATCAAGCCCCTCCTTGACTGCTACTCATCTTTTAATCTTCTGCCACTGTTCATCCATGGCACCTGGCCATTCATTGAACTGGTTGCATAAAAATAATGTTTTTTTTCGACATACACACAAATCAACATGACAGATCTCAGTGTCAGCTGTCAGTTCACATTCAATTAAGTACACAGTTCAATTCAAGTACACAGAAATAAAACCTATAAAGGAACATTTTTTAAACAAATGGTTCAGTTGGTCACACCTGTTTGGCAATCATTTGACTTATTTGTGTGGGTTCTCTTGTGGACAGTTAAAACACTATTTTGTCTAAAACATTTCCACCATAATTTGCAAAAAAATGGCTTCTCATGTGTGAGTTCTCATATGGACAGTTAATTTACCTTTTTGACTAAAACATTTCCCACATGTATTGCATGAAAATGGTTTCTCACCTGTGTGGGTTCTCATATGGATAGTTAAACTATCATTTCGAGTAAAACATTTCCCACATGTTTTGCAAGAAAATGGTTTCTCACCTGTGTGGGTTCTCATGTGAGTAGTTAAATGGCCATATTGACTAAAACACCTGCCACATGTTTTGCAAGAATGTGGTTTCTCACCTGTGTGGGTTCTCATGTGAGTAGTTAAATGGCCATATTGACAAAAACAACTGCCACATGTTTTGCAAGAATGTGGTTTCTCACCTGTGTGGGTTCTCATGTGAATACCTAAATCATAATTTTGACAAAAGCATTTGCCACATGCGCTGCAAGAAAACTTCTTCTCACCTTTTCTACCAGGTTTACATTTTACAGATTTTTTTCCTGGAGTAGAGTTGTGAGAGACAATCCCGTCACAGCTTGGTTCTAGTTCAATATAGTTCCTTTCATTAGCAACAGTCAATATAGAGGGCTCAGTCTCCTCTCGCAGTTCATGCAGCTCTTCCTCATGACTGCTGCAGAAAACATGCTGTTCCTTTCTAACCTGTGGGAGTTCTGGTTCCTCCCAATCCAGGCTGCCGTTCCTGTTCTGGTTACAGAGCTGCTGGTCAGCTAGAATCAGCTCTTTCTCCTTAAAATTGTGTTGTTGAGTGAGACCTAAAGTGTTAGAAGAAACAAGAAAACATTTTTCACAGTTTTGATCATTGAGCTTAATTTTAACGTTGCACAGAACTGAGTAGGATCCTGCATGAGTCACTGGATTCACTGCTTGTTTATAGTTTCACATACCTGTTCTGTGTAACTTTATCTCAGGTGTCAGCAGCAATGGACAAATAGACAAATTTGTAAATGAAACAAATGGACACAAAGCAGAACTCTCAAGTTTTCAAGTTCAAGCTTAGAGTGAGTTTCCCATTGCGCCTTTGGTGTACTGCTGTATCACCAACATTGTTATTTAATACTAATACTAATACTAATTCTAACATCTCAAATACCATTGTGGTTGATAGAAAATATCTATGATGTACTTTTTGTAGGGCTACAACGATTACTCAAGTACTCCAGTAATATTGGAAGGCAAAATGCATTGACAACTCATTTAACATTCGACAACTCATTAGTGAGGTCATTGAGAATGATTCTCTTGTGGCGCAGTGGGATGATCAGTGTTTTGGGTGCAAGAGGCCCTGGGTTCGAAACGCAAGTGAGCCGTTTGCAGGTCAGACACATAGACACACAATATTTTCCACAAGTTTGACATTTTAGAGACATTTTACCTTGAGGAGCGTTGTGAGAGAGAACCATGTCATGGTTTGGTTCTGGTCCATCATAAGCAGCAGTTACTATTGAGGGATCAGTCTCCTCTTTCAGTTCATGCTGCTCTTCTTCATGACTGATGCAGACTTCCTGCTGTTCCTCTTTAACCTGTGGAGGTTCTGGTTCCTCCTGGTCCAGAATGGAGTTCTTCTTCTGGTTACAGAGCTGCTGGTCAGCCAGAACATCCTCCACTTGACAACTGTGTTGTTGAGGGAGATCTGCAGGGCAAAGGTCAGAAGAAAACAGAGAGTTTATGTGATCTCCATGACAGTAGCTCATTTGTCAAAAACTGAACCTCAATGATGAGTTAATATAGTTTTTATTGAGGTTATTTAAAAACGCATATAGCGAACAGACTTTTTTTTTTATTTCATGCTGGCAGCACACCACGGTATTAAACTGGTATGAGCCAGTCCTGATGTGTTTCTGTTTGTTTTTGTAATTTTATCACGTTAACAGCGCAGCCTTGTGCATCCTTTATGTTAGAAGTTACGCACGGTAATAAAAACACTTGTCCGGTAAACTGAAAACCTGCCGGTCACGTTTTCCTCTGCAAAGTTTTTTAAAATGATAAATGTAGGCTCACACGGTACCAAACTTTTGGCTTGTGCCTACACCGCTCAGAAACTAAATACCGTCTCAGCAGTGTTCTTCTAAGGGACCCGGTCACAGGTGCGACTACGGCTCGCTCTCTCTCTCTCTTCCTCGCTGTCACGTCATGTTCATAAACTTTATCAAACGTCTCCAAACATAAAATACATTATACTACTGAAGTAAAACTGAAGATTCAACCACACAAGGCATCAAATAAAATATATTTAATATTTGATCCTTATCTTCTATGTAAGCGGATTATTAAAAATGATACCGTCGCTACCTGTGTGCCCCGCCGGTATACCTTAATACCTCAATACCGCCCAACCCTATTATGCATTGTTTAAATGTGCTAAATAAATATTTTCAATTGCTTTATTCTTTTAAACATTAATATTAAGTTGTGTATTTGCAATGCCTTGATTTTAGTCAGGTTAGTACACAGTTATAGCCATAAGCTATTCTTCCGCTGCTTCACTTGGCTGAGGCAGAAAGATGCATGTATCGAGTAGCGAGTCTAAGTTTGGCCAATATAGCAAAGTAAGAGTAGTGTTATTTACTTACAAATTTACTAGAGTAAAAGTAAAAAGTATCAGACATTAAAATGACTCATATGAGTAAATTTTTCCCAAAAAGTTACTCAAGTAAACGTAACGGAGTAAATGTAGAGCGTTACTACCCACCTCTGCCTGGTTAATTGTGAAGCAGTGCACTTAACTTTTGTGCTCGTGCACCTAAGAAAAAAAGTTAGTCTAGAGCCCAGTTTTCGTCACTAAGCCTAATATAAATGTAGCACAGAGCTCAGATTTTACATTAGAACCCTACAGGAGTCACAGGATTCACTGCTTGTTTGTAGGTTCACATACCTGTTCTGTGTAACTGTATCTCAGGTGTCAGGATAATGTTCAGCAGTGGGTCCTGATGGTTGATCTCTTCTTTGTATTGGATGACAGTCGGGTCAAAGGGGTCCAGACTGGAACTTTTGTCCTGGTTACAGAGCTGCTGGTCAGACAGGATCTCTTCCTCTTTACAGTCATGTTGTTGAGGGAGACCTGGAGGGACAAATGGACACAAAGACTAATGTGATGATGGAAACATCTAAAACCTGGAACAACCAAATGAGTTAATGCAACATTAAAATGCTAACAAACAGAAAATATAAACATTCAGGTTCTGATGGAGACTGACTGATATGGAAAGGATTTTCCACAAATTTTACATTTTAGAGACATTTTACCTTGAGGAGCGTTGTGAGAGAGAACCATGTCATGGTTTGGTTCTGGTCCATCATAAGCAGCAGTTACTATAGAGGGATCAGTCTCCTCTTTCAGTTCATGCTGCTCTCCTTCATGACTGGTGCAGACTTCCTGCTGTTCCTCTTTAACCTGTGGAGGTACTGGTTCCTCCTGCTCCAGAATGGAGTTCTTCTTCTGGTTACAGAGCTGCTGGTCAGCCAGAACATCCTCCACTTGACAACTGTGCTGTTGAGGGAGATCTGCAGGTCAAAGGGACAGAAGAAAACAGAGAGTTGATCTCCATGACAGTAGCTCATTTGTCTGAACCTCAGTGATTCATCCAGGTCATTTCCTTTGAAAAGCTTGAAGCAGGACAACTGGACTTGTTAGAGTTCCTTGAAGATGTTTAGCTGCTCCTACAAGCTGCTTCAAGCCTCTGAACAGTTCAGCACCTTCTTATACTAAAACTAATGATACACTTAAAGCTTTTTGTTTTTACAGTTGGTTTCACTTTTTGGTAACATTAGAGCCTTTGTTTAGATATTTATTCAGAATACAGTTTATTCACATACAGTCCACAGCAGCTCTCATTAACCCTTCAGAGTGCTGAAGTAAAAAACTGAACACACCTTTACTGTCACATCATGTTTAGTTAGTTAGCAGCACAAACATGTTCATCTCTCCGGTTTCAGACTGCATGGTCTCCTAAATATACACATTGTGCTTCTGATCAACAGTAATCTGTTAATATGATTTGTCTTCTATAGAAGCTGTTTAACCCTAACTAGGAATGCCAGATTCCGATTTCCAGTTTTTGACTGAGTTTGACCTGCTGCTACTGATTTTAGCTGATTACGATTTCATTTTTTCAAACCACTTTACCCGAGCCTGTGTGCCCCAGTGTGGGCATTCAGACACTAATAACTACTGTAATTGTTAGAAAACAGACCATACACATCATGAAAGTGCAGTGTTATGGAACAACAACATATTGCAAACTTACCAGTGTTTCCCTGCCATTATATAGGGGAGCAGCTATTTTCTATATAGCAGTAGATCATAACAGAAGCCTTTTAAGGAACACACATACACACACACATCAGCGGATAGAGCGCGTGTTTTGCTCACTGTTACTCATGTTGGATAGACTGAACTCCATTGACTACGCTAAACTAAGCTAAGCTAAGGTTTGTGCGCGAGTGCATTTGACCGGCATAAAATCGTCATATCTCTGCTGATCTGCGGACGCCAGTCATGGCCGATCAATCCGTTCATCTCTGATGCTAACTGAGAAATAACAGCAGCTGCTCCGTAGTTTTCAACAGTGAATAAACGAAGCACAGAGTTCTGAGGAGCTGAAGCAGAGAGAGAAAAGCTGGAGGGACACATCTGTAGCTTCAAGTCATGAAGTCAGTGTTCTCCTGTTAGAAACACTATGTGCTGAATGTGCACTCTTTTCAAACAGAGACGTTGTTGTTCCGTGACATTGTCATGTTTACATACCTGTTCTATGTATCTTGATCTCAGGCTTCAGGAGGAGATCCAGCAGTTTGCGCTGACGGTCCATCTCTTCCTCGTACTGGACGATAGTTTGTTCACACGCTCCCAATATTTCAGCAGCAGCAGCAGTTAGCCGCTCGCTGATAAAACCTCTCAGAGACTCAGCAGCCATTCAGATGTGATAAAACACTCACAGCGGAAAACTTCTGTTGAACTTCTGCTGTCGCTTTGCTCGTCTTTCTAGTCCCTCTTTCCCCTCCTCCTTCTTCTTCAGTTGATTCGTTTGAATCAAAGTCTTGTTATTCACATTTATTTCTTCTTTTTACTTTGATTTCCGTTGCTAGGCAATCGAAGTCTTGTTATTAGTTTGATTGCTGTTGCTAGGCGTATCTTCAGCATATATTGACTGATTTCAGCCATGCAACTATTAAAATGTTCATCTTACAGAGGACATTTCATGTCAACTTCATGTTATTTTCTAAATGTTATAATATTTTAATTATTAATAAAAATTCAAAAGCCTCAGACCTTTCATATGGTATATTCACATGCTATTCTTTAAGGTCATGACTTCATACCGCTCGTGTCTTCAGCTGTTTCTTTTTCATATCTTCATAATATTCAAAGATTTTCCACTGTTCAAAATAAGAGCTTCATCTTTTTAAATTCTTAACCGTGTTTCAGCAAATTATATTCATTTTGCAGATTCTCCAGAAATTTAGAGCATCCATCATATCAGCATTCAAAGCAATGCTTCAGCTGCAGCAATCAAACTTGTATTTTCTTAAGGAAATGCTTTTATAGCACTAACAGTTACATTGTTACATTGTTACAAAGCAATGAGCCACCAGAAGCATGTACCAGAAGCAGACAAAGATTTCTAATATGATGTTAAAGGTATCAAATAATGACCAAAACTCAACACATCCACTCTTCATGTTACAAAAATGGCAATATGTATCATACACAAGGTGCACACACAGATCCATTTTTTCTCCAGTCAAGAGTATTAATAATCCTTCATCTTGTTACATTCTGCACAGCACAGATCCTGTTTAAAGCATATAATAACTTATTACCAACATTCAGAAACTCTTCACTCTGAGAGAGACATCTAACAGTCTGAGAGGTTATGGCAACTTTAAAGTCCTGATGGTGAGAACCACCAGGAAGAGTCTGTGTGTGTCTGTATGTGGAGTCAAAGGGTTAAAACTAAGAATTAATTATATTAAATTATTGATGATTATAGTATATTGTGTGATTCTGTTTCTATGCATAGATTCATCCTATGGTGTTGTTGTATGTATGTGCTTACAGTATGACAGGAAGCAGCTATACTGGTTATGTTCTATGAATGATAGAGACGGGGTGGAATCAAATCAGTTCTTCTTCCTTCCACTCCCTTTCAAGCATATAGTGCAGACTTTATGTACAAGCATGTATCCAGGGTCAGTTCTGCAGGCTTGTTACACTGGCCCTTACACAGTCCTAGAAAAAGTAAATGACCATGATTACATAGTTGCCACACCAGACCATAGGCAGAAAAGCAGGCTGTGCCACATTTGTATGTTGAAACCAGACTTACAGCAGCTGCTGGCTTCACAGTCTCCTGTGACTGAGGAGAGGCCTGTTCTGTCGCTGTCCGGTGCTGAAATCATTGACCCGTGCTGTATCCTGGTGACTCTGTCCAGTGCTGAAACTGCTACTGGGGCTGCTCCCTCTGCACTGCTGTCTAATGCTCATGGTTGTGATGAACAGCTGGGGACTGAGGGTTAGGGTTCAGTAAGTAAGTAAAAAGTCAGCCAGTCACCATTATCTGATCTGAGGAGGACAAAGGCTCCAGTGACCCCTACCAGCAGCAAAGGGGTCAGTGTGGAGGTGGTGGAGGAGTACAAATACCTGGGAATGTCCTTGGACCACAAACTGGACTGGAGTAAGAACGTGGACACTGTTTACAGGAAGGGCCAGAGGCCTCTACTTTCTGAGGCAGCTGAGGTCCTTCAACATCTGCAGGACAATGCTGAGGATGTTCCATGTTCTAATTTATCTTTTATTTCTATTTGTCTATAACAAAATAGAATTTCCCCACGGGGATAAGATCACAGACTCTCCCTCACCCTTGGGTGCACTCTCTCTCCTCTCCCGCAAACATTTAGCTACTGTCTGCTAACATAAGTCCGTCCATCATTGACAGGCTGATTAATGTTAAACTAAAGTAAGACTACTGCTCACTGTCAGCTGGTTTTATCAGTACAGTGAAATATTTTTTTTTTGTCTGAATAAGCAAAATTGCAGTTCTAAAACACACTTTTTTCAAAACAGTATACACAATTCTCTGCTTTTGGTACAATTTTCATGCAGAACATATCTTGTTTTCACAAGGAACACACTGCCAAATATTCAAATATGCACACTGACTCATCACAAGGGCAAACAATCATCACACAGTTTTACAAAGAGGAATCAAAGCTTTAGCATACAAGGGCAACAGGTGAGCACCTCTGTTTTGGAGCAATGGATTGGTGTGTGTACTCTCACTAGAAAATTGCAGTACTGCATATCAATACAGTACTCAATGAGTACAGTAGTACGGTAGCTACCTTTGGCCCCTACAACACCGCCCATCTGATCACATTCTTGGACACCTTACACAACACACTCATTCCACCAGATCAGGTAGATGGCCCAGAGCAGCTCAGGTACGTTGTCATTTGGGATAACGTAAGTTTCCACAGGGCTGCTCTGGTTTGTAACTGGTTCACTGCCCACACACGCTTTTTAGTTGTTTATCTCCCTCCATATTCTCCATTCCTCAAGCCTATTGAGGACTTTGTTTCTGCCTGGAGATGTGTATGACCAAAATCCACAAACGCGTATACCTCTTCTCCAAGCTATGGAGGAAGCATGTGGAGATATGGCAGCTGATGATTTTCATGACTGGATTCGCCATGCTAGGCCAGGGAAAACATTGCTTAAATAATAAAATGTTACTGTGTATGTGTGTGTTCTGAGTATAAAAACAATATTCTCAAATATTTTACAACACACTTATGTATGTACTGTCTGTTGTCAGTGTAACACTGAACCAAAAAACCAAGTCATTGGAAAACACTCCATTCGTCACAGTGTTTTACACTGAGCACATCAGTGTTCAGCTGGTTCTTATAAATGTCTAATCATATGATGGTTTGTGTGTGTCATTTGAAAACATAAACCCATTTTGAGAAGAAATAATATTGTTTAGAATGTAATGTTTCATTTTGCAGGAGAATTGAGGGGTTTTGCCCATTGTGTGTGTTATTTTGGATTTGTATGTAGCGTTCTGACAATGAGGCATGCTTTCAGAAAATGTGTGTAAACAATTGAGAAAAACTGTAAGAATCATAGTTAGTGTCGAATCAACTGTTCACACTTCAGTCCGGTAGGTGGCGGTAATGCGCCTTGGAAGTTCGCTGCCGACCGCCAATACTCTTAGAGCAGGAAGGAGGGGGAAGAGGAAAACAAAGACTAGCACAGCGACAGCAGACGTTGAACAGAATTGTTACTACTGTGAGTGTTTTATTACCATCAAGGTTTTTTTATTTGTGTGTAGAGTTTTACACAAATAGCACATAGTTACAGAAATGTGCTTAAGCAATCAGAAAAAAACTGTAAGAGACGTGTTTGAAAATCTCAGCACTCAAAGACACAAGTGGCAGCTGTCCATAGTGCTGATCAGGACCCTCACAGTGATGCAGTCAGGCTCTCTGTCTGATGTGTGTTGCTGCATGCACACAGGAAAATTATATTCTTCCTCATCTAGTTGTTGCAGAATAAGAAGCAGGAGCTCATCACACTGTGAGCTGATGTTAGTGACTCTACACTCATCTTCATCAGTCAATTTTTGGAATTCTGGTTCTGTTTAGCTTGTGGGCCAAAAATAACCCATTTTAAAACAGAAGCTGTGGACCATATAAAATCTGACATCCAAACAGGACTACACAGTCCATCAAATGATACCATCATGTGTAGCACTGAGGTCTGAATGATTTCAGCTGAGCTGTGCAGGTCCTCTAAAGCCATCATTTACCGGTAGTCCAAATTGTTATGTATTTTGGTCCCTACGGGTAACCGTAGTTATGTTGTATGTAAGCATGTAATGTTTTGAGTATGCCCCTGTATGAGGATGAGTTGAGCTCTGCCAAGTTGCTAGACAGAGGCTAATAAATTGTGTCGTTTTTAAGAACTATTTTCTTTATTTCCCTCACCTGAAATAACGATGGAAGATATAACACAAATTGTTGTTGTTCTGTACATTCTTGTGAAATATGAGAACTGAGGTCACTAACTCACATCTTCAAAAATAAAGTCAAAAAGATAACTGTAGACAGGCAAACTCTGAAGCAGAGTCTTTATTGCAGATCAAAAATGATACGACAAGAAAACCTGAGTCAGCAACCGGTTGCAAAAACAAGGCATAATCCCTTCTTTCTAACGCCATCAAGCCCCTCCTTGACTGCTACTCATCTTTTAATCTTCTGCCACTGTCCATCCATGGCACCTGGCCGTGTGTGTGTGCCTACAAAATTCAAACCTTCGTAGAAAAATAAGTCAGGTATTATAGAATTAATTTGAATTTATTAATTGACAATGGTCTACAGACAATCAGGGTGCAGTGTTACATGCTATGTTAAGGAAATGATACTGCAGAAATGCAGTGCAATTGATTGAACATGTCCCAGCATGCTTTACCTCCATCACATTCTGAGAGACAGCTGATATAGTTTTAAAGAAATTATTTAACAGTTCATTCAGGAAACCAATTCATTGAACTGGTTGCATAAAAAAAAAATGTTTTTTTCGACACACAAATCAACATGACAGATCTCAGTGTCAGCTGTCAGTTCACATTCAACAGTACACAGAAATAAAACCTACCAAGGAACATTTTTCAAACACATGGTTCAGTTTGTCACACCTGTTTGGCAAACATTTGACTTATTTGTGTGGGTTCTCTTGTGGACAGTTAAAACACTATTTTGTCTAAAACATTTCTACCATAATTTGCATGAAAATGGCTTCTTCTTCTTGGCTCCTTCACCTTTTCTCAATCACATAGAGGATTTTTTTTTCTTCATGGAGGTGGAAAGTTTTTGACCATCAGCCACATGGACCCGTCATACCAAGCGGTTTCATCCCTGGTGTATCACCTGCGATGTTGACGAAAACACGAAAAAACATGTAGCGTAAACTGTTTTTACGCTACATGTTTTATGCAATGCATGTACCTTGTGAACTGAAAACACGTGTTTTTGTGTGACAGAATGATTTCATTTTGAGTCAGATTTCCAGTGTTTCGGTAAGGTTAGTGTGTTAGTGAAAGATGTATTGTATTTTGAAACAAAGAGTTAGTGTTTATTTAACAGAATGTGTTTTTGAGAATGAAATTAACCCTTTGTCCGATTGTATTTTGTAGGTGTGTGTCTGTGTTAAGAGTTTAGAAAAAGTATCTGAAGAATGGCTAAATGCTTGTTAGCAATTGAAAAAAAAACTGTAAACTAATTTTTGAAAAAGCGTAATATTTTAAAAACTATAAGTAGCTGAAAAAGAAGTTAACCCATCATGTCCTCAATAAGCTGAACATTTTGACACTTGAATAGCACAAAGTATGCTCAAGATATGCTGAGCCAAAAAGTGTACAGAAGAAAAAAATCACAAGAAAAGAAGTAGAAGAACTAAAGTTTGATTGCTCTGCAATCAAACTAACAATACAGCTACAGTGAGAATTTACAGTGGAAGTGGTGCTTAGCCTCTGGTGCTCAGTTCTGCATTTATACCTTTTCACTTCAGGAAGCTATATTATAGTTATTATACTATATGTAGCATGAAGCAAGTGGGGTGAGCTTTTGTAATAAAAAAAATAAAAAAACAAGCACAATAGAAGAAGACGGCAGCATGATCGGAACCCCCATCTGTGTGGTGGATTTATTCTGACCCATTGGCATTTTAAAGCCCAGTGTGAACGCTCCAAAGAACTATTCACCTTTTCTCAATCCCATAGAGGAGTTTTTTTAAGGCATGGAGCCACATGACCACCCCTTGATGCCATGAATGCTGCCTGCAGGGACACTGCAGTTGAAGACTGCCAAGCATGGATCCGTCATACCAAGCAGTTTTATCCCCGGTGTATCGCCTTGGATGACATCAGATGTGATGTTGACGAAAACATGTTTTTAGTTTAGTCTGTGATAGTCCAGGTAGTTGTTAGGCTTGTGTTTTGTTCTTGGGTTTTTGTTTAGTTCTTTGAGTCTTGTTGTCCTTGTGGTGTTTGCCTCGTCTTGTGCTTCCTGTTTTATTTTGACAGTCCTGTCCACCTTGTGTATTGTCTTGAGTTTTACTTCCTGTGGTTTCCCTCCTCGTGTGATTACCTGCCCTGCCCTAATGTGTGCCACCTGTGTCTCGTCTTGTGTATATAGTCCTCCCTGCACTCGGTGCTGGTTTGTTTCGTCATTCATGGAGTTAGTGTGTCTCATCATTGTGGGAATGTGTTTGTGCCTCGCCACTCCTGACTACGTGAACCTTCTGGTGACTATGCCCACTATGTTTTGAACTTTAAACTTTTGAGTCTATGCTAAGCCACGCTACGTGTGATATTTATTTGTATTTTTGTACTTTTTGCCCTCCTGGCCTTGAATATAGAACTGCCTTTTGATTTTACACCACTCTGTGCCTCTGCAACTGTGTCCGCACTTCACAACTCCTGACAAAAGCAGAGAGTTGTGTTTACAGTTCAGCAAAAAGAGTGCTGTGCAGTGGATTATATTTACACATTTGCAAATTGTGTGTTACAAAAGTGCGAATTGAGTGTAAAGCAGTGTTTTTGCTTTTAGTTTTGCAAACTCAGTGAGTTTAACTATATAACTATTAATAGTTTTAGAAATTGTGCTATAAGAATCATTGTTGGTGTTTAAGCATTCAGAAAAAAACTGTAATTCCACCAGAGTTAATGTCACTCGACAATGGGTAAATGTATGTTTACCCATTTCTCACATTAGTGAATGTTCTATACCCATACATTCTTTCCAGCATCTCTTTGCTTGTAGACATAACACAATAGTAAATACAAGAATGCTATAATGGCTGTTCTCAAATGTTACATAAGCTTCAGTAAGCCTGTGTGTGCACTTGCACAATGTGACTCACATCTTTACACATCTGTGATTTAGTGTGTCTTACAGTCAACTTATCTGTGTGAGGATGTGCGTGTGTCAGGGTGGGATCATGTAATTTGATTAATGTATATAGTGATGACAAAAGATGGGGCACTGATACAAGTTTTAGGCCCCAGCTTAATATGATATGCTGTAGTGATATCTGAGAATCTGAGTATGGAAAAAGTCTGGAATTTTACATTTGAAAATGTGTAGGAACCCTGTAATTGGCAGATACCATTTTTGGAAATCATTGTGGCATAACACACACATTTCTTAATAATACAGAGAAAGCTCTTTATTGCTGACTGTTAGTATGTGTCTGTGGTTTATTAGTAATGGTAACATATATCCATATATGTAAGGTCTGATTCTTATGTCACAGTGTACACTTTTCAACACTGAAAGTAAAGATTGAAAAGTAAGTCAAGAGGATGTCCACGTGTCTGGGATGTTGGCTCAGGTGGTAAAGGGACTTGCTGCACCCATCATTATTTCTTCTTTCTCTTTTATTAATTCCATTGAATTTAGTTCCAAAAAGTATTGAAAAGACTGTGAATAAAGCTGTTAAACTGTGAAATCTGAACTTTGTTAAAACCTGACATTCAAGGCAAGTTTGCAGATTGTATTACTTCATGTAAGCACCTATTTACACGATATACCATCCATACAAACCTGAACAATAGGATCTATTAGTAATGTCCATGTGCGTTAAAGAGAAAAAACACACAGAAGAAAAAAAGTGAAGGGAAATGTGTTTACTGGATTTTTATATTTAGATTGGATTATTTTCCATGTTCTTTGACTCAGTCTTTACACATGCTGTCCTAAAGGACACCATGTTCTGCTTCTTCTTTTTATAATCATCAAAGTTGATAACCTGAAGTGTCTTAAACATTTAACAAATAAATTCACTAAATTGTGACAATTAAACTAAAGAAATGATGCTGTTATGCTATATGACCAGCAGGTGGCGGAAGAGACTCAGAAACAAGGAGCCTATAGGCCGACTAGCTTGGCTGCTGACAGTTGGTATGGCAGGAGCCTCTCCATATGATCCTTAGATACTTACCTTTAAATCTTCTGCCTGACTTTGTATCAACGTGACATCATCATCTTATTTTCTTTCAGGGCTTCTTGGTACTTTTTAAGTCTTCTTGGTGGATTGAAATATTCTCATTGTGCAGTTACAGCATCACTGAAATGAATTGTTGATCTTTGTTGTTAACAGGAACATGGGAATCTGAAGCAGTCTGTCCTGTTTTTATATCTGATGTCTCGATGTGTGGCTCACCTGAACATCTGATAAGAGACTAAAACTATCAGGAGGACGCTGCCAAACCACCACAGACAGTTTGTCCTGCAACAACAGCAACAAGTGTTTGTCCTCACAAGTGTGTGAACTGCAGGAGAAGCACGCTTGTGATAAGCACTGCAAAACATGCCCCATGATCTGCATGAGCCTCTGACTTCTGTGGCTGGGCCAGTGGTTTGCACTTTTGTCCACTAGGTGGAGCCACATGCTCAGACAGGCTCAGCTCTGCCTCCTTTCCCATCCACAAAGCATGCTTCAAAAACATGTGTATGTGTATAAATGTATATGAACAGTAGTTTATAACACATGTGTGGGTGTGTGATGACACAGTTTTCAGTCTGGTTAGTAACAAGTTAGTCATTAATAAGTTCAATTAGTCCAAACCCTCATCTCTCCTGTTCTCCAGCCTTCCTCACCACCACCAGGTCTAGACACACACAAACGCCAAACTGTGGTAATACCAGATATCATGGCATCATCAACTCTTCATAAGAATTCTTTTCTTTCTTTTTATATCTTTTCTTTTCTATTAGCAGTGATCAGTCTCATCGGAAGCTCCTCCTTCATGGTGTGGTTACAACCCACAGCACCCAGCAGTCTTATCTGAGGGCAGCAGGGGCTGATGGGAGTTTTGAGCAGCTCGTCCTCGTTTGGCCTCAGCTGCATCAGAGCGTCACTTCTCTGTGAGTTCACCAGAGGAAACATGCTTCTCCTGCCGGCTGCTGCTCTCTGCTGTCTGTGTTCAGGTGAGTGTTTCCAGCCAATCAGGCGCCGACGAGCCGCACCTGTAACAAACACTGACCTCCACCTGTCTCTGCAGTGCTGGTTTCCATGGCAGCAGATCTGATTCAGGACGACGCCTCGCTGACCAGGAGAGTCGGTGGACATGTGTCCTTCAGCTGTGGAGGGATTCAACAGTGTGGCTATGTGTACTGGTACCAGAAGAAAGACAAGGACACATTCAGAGTGATTCTTGATATTAATAAGAGAAATGGTAACATCGATAAAGGTTACAGCAGTCATCCTCAGAAAGACGATTTCTCAGCTGTAAAAACACAGAAGGGCTGGGAGCTGGAGCTCAAGACAGTTAAAGAGGATCATTCAGCCACCTACTACTGCTCCTGTTGGACTGGGTCCCACAGTGAGAGATTATGCGAGCAGCCTGAACAAAAACCAGCAGAGAACAGAAAACCACATCAGCTTCATGTTTCACCTCCATCTCAGACTCAAACACACTCAAAGAGCTCTGAAGCATCGAAAGCTGCACAAATCCATGTTTGATCCCAACAAAGGAAGGAATGAGTCCATGTGACCAGAGGGGACGCTGACTGGGAGTCTTCCAGTCGGAGCTTCACATGTTAACAGAGGAAGTTTAGAATCAGCAGGAAAAAGCTGATGATGAAGACGCTTCGATGGTTTTTACAAACATGGAGATTTTCAGTGTCTCTGTTTTACACAGACGTTCCTGCAACATGGAATTCTGACAGAATTCTGCCTCCTGATTGGATCCTTCACTCAGCAGGTTTTTGTATGAGCCTGTTTCACTGTGTGGGATGTGAAGATCTTTGGTCCTGGAACTAAACTGATAGTAACAGGTAAGAACTAACATTTATTTTTACTGTTGGAAATGTTGAAGCTGTTTAAAGTCACTTTCTTCATGAACTGTTTCTACTGAATCACATTTTTATTATTTTTATACTTTGTATAGAATTTATCACACAGCACACAGACAAAAAAAATTTAATAAAAAAAATTAAATTGAGTTATTGTTTCTGCAGAATTATTTTAGTGTTTCATCATTTCAGTATTTTTTTCATCAGTAATAAATTAAAATATAAAATAAAGAAACCTGATGTGGTGCTACAATAAGAGGAAATCATTTGTACATATAAAAGATAAAAGATGACACATTTAAGATAAACATTAATATGTTTTACGTGTTAACACAGGTTCCATATTCATCAAAATTATACAACATAAAAATAAATATTTTGCTTTTGTAAATGAAGTAAATGATGGTAAAAATATGTTATATATTTTTACCATATATATATGTTAAATGTGATCTGGTAAATATTTTATCTAGCATGTCCATCAATAATATTTAATGAACAGAAATGTATAATATTTGACATATCCACACATACTGCCTGTGTCTGCTTCAAGTTTATTTATTTAATGTTATTTATATTTCATGCTGTATTTATTTCATCCCTAATATGCAAATCGCTTCTTAAGATACAAATCATGAACGTACACAGTCCTTCTCTGGTTAACTATAAACTTCACTACATCCAGTGGTAAAACAGACGTGAGCCCTTTTGCTGCTGCTGTCAGCTTCAAGGAGACATAAATACAGCATGAACTGAATCAAAATGAATTAAAATGGAGGAAACCTTTATTTGACCCGCAATGCAGACATTAAATAAATAAATGTAATATTAAATAAATACATGAGGCAATAAATGAATGGATAACATGCCACCAATATGCAGTGTGGTGATTTAAATCATGTTTCATACATAAATCTGACCAATTAAAACAATTTACAGATTTTTAAGTGATTAAATAATATGTATTATATATGACAGATTCATTATAAAGCAGTTTTGTCATTTGTTACATGTGTGTAAACTTTATATATAACTTCATATTATAACAGTGGATTTGTCATAATAACCAGTTGTAGGTCAGCTACAGTTTATAGTTAAATGTCAGAAGCTCTGTCATAAATAAAGTTTTATTTGCTTTTAGCTTCCTTTAAGATTCAGACTTGCTTGTTCTTATGTGACAGAACATTTTAGTCATCAGATGCATCATGTGACATGTCCTCCAACATTCCAAGACGTGCATGTTAGGTTCATTGTCTTTGTCTTTCTGTGGCAGCCCTGTGATAGACTGGCCACCCATCAAAGCCTGTCTCCCACTGACAAATACAATAGACTCCAGCCCCCCATGACCCTGTATACTTGTATACTTGTATACAAGTTCAGGAATGATTTAAATTCCCTATCCCCCTCACAGCATGACGGAGCTGCTGCACTGACAGGCTGATGATTGTGTGTCTGTGTTGTGTAGCCTCAGAGCAGCAGGTGGTGAAGCCTGTGGTGAACGTGTACCCAGCAGCACCCACAGGCCGTCCTGAGGGGAGCAGCTCCCTGCTGTGTCTGGCCTCAGACATGTTTCCTCCTCTGGTCCGCTTCTCCTGGAAACGACAGAAGGAGAACGGCTCGCTGGAGGAGCTGCATCCTGCTGAGGGAGAGCAGCTGGAGCTCAGAGAGACGGGACACAGCGCCGCCATCTTGTTTGTCCAGCAGCAGGAGAGCAGCAGTTATAAGTACAGCTGCTATGTCAAACATGAGGGGGGCACAGTGAAGGCCCAAACAGAGCAAGGTAATGAACATGTTCATGAGATGTTGAGCAGAGAGCAGAGGACCTTTGTAAATATGTGACTCTTCTGTTTCAGAGCTTCCAGCTGCAGCTTCCTGTCCTCCAGAGAGAGAACCTGCAGACCTGCCAGCTGTGCAGCTCACTGACTGTAAGACCCATTCAGGATGAAGATGTTCACATCCCAGCACAGTCAGAGAATGACCTGTCTGTCTGTGTGTCTGTCTGTGTGTCAGGGTCCTTCCAGTCTCAGTGCAGGGTGAAGCTGCTCCTGCTGCTTTACACTGTGCTGATAGTGAAGAGTCTGCTGTACTGCTGTGGACTCTCTCTGCTGATGATCGGCTGACTGCTCGTCCTCCATCACATCATCCATCACTGTCCTCAGAGTCCATCAGTGATCACATGATGCTCTTTTTTTCTCTTTGTACTAAAACTTTGAGTCAGTATAAAACTGAATCTGACTTCCTGTCTGCTTCGATCTTTCTGCATTTATACTTTACTTTTTATCACAAAGTGTCTTCACATTATTTCACTGTTGTTTCACAGTAAAGCTGATCCATCATGTTGCAGCCTGGCAGTCATGCGACCATGGTTGTTAAGCAGCAGGTGCAGAACAGGATGTGATAAAAATCAAAGAATGAAACCACACGGCTGTTGTGTGTGTTCAGCGTGGTGTATGTGTGTGTTAATCCTCTTCTATAAATCTGCATTCCGACGACTGCTGTTTCCTTCACAGTGACATAAAATGAGAAAATGTTTGAATGTTTTATCTGCACACATGTGCTCTCTGTGATTTGATGATGAATGAATGGTTTCAATGTGAGTAGATGAGGAAATTAACCTACAGCTGTCTTCAGACTCTCTGCAGCTCTGTCACTTTCTGATATTAATAAACTCTTTCAGATCTGATGTTTTGTATCCAAACACATTTTCTGTGATTAATTAATTGTTGAAAACACTGAGTGCAGACTGATCAGTTTAAAGAGCATGCAGTGAGCAGGAAATGAGGCAGGTTGAGGACTTCCTGGAATGATTCTGTAACCGTCACAGTGAAACCCACAGAAACCCACAGAGCCGTCTGATTGGCTGCTTTCCATCCTAATAACCACTGAGATCACACTGATATCTGCAGCTGTTCCTCCATCTCTCTCTACACTAATAATCCTCTTGTTAATAAACAGTAGATGTAGCATTAAGCATCACTGCCCTCAAGTGGTCACTGTCAAGTACTACAGTGGGGAAAAAAAGTATTTAGTCAGCCACCAATTGTGCAAGTTCTCCCACTTAAAAAGATGAGAGAGGCCTGTAATTTTCATCATATGTATACCTGAACTATGAGAGACAAAATAAGAAAAGAAAATGTAGAAAATCACATTGTAGGATTTTTAATGAATTAATTGGTAAATTCCTCAGTAAAAGAAGTATTTGGTCACCTACAAACAAGCAAGATTTCTGGCTCTCACAGACCTGTAACTTTTTCTTTAAGAGGCTCCTCTGTCCTCCACTCGTTACCTGTATTAATGGCATCTGTTTGGAGTCGTTATCAGTATAAAAGACACCTGTCCACAACCTCAAACAGTCACACTCCAAACTCCACTATGGCCAAGACCAAAGAGCTGTCAAAGGACACCAGAAACAAAATTGTAGACCTGCACCAGGCTGGGAAGACTGAATCTGCAATAGGTAAGCAGCTTGGTGTGAAGAAATCAACTGTGGGAGCAATTATTAGAAAATGGAAGACATACAAGACCACTGATAATCTCCCTCGATCTGGGGCTCCACGCAAGATCTCACCCCGTGGGGTCAAAATGATCACCAGAACTGTGAGCAAAAATCCCAGAACCACACGGGGGGACCTAGTGAATGACCTCCGGAGAGCTGGGACCAAAGTAACGAAAGCTACCATCAGTAACACACTGCGCCGCCAGGGACTCAAATCCTGCAGTGCCAGACGTGTCCCCCTGCTTAAACCAGTACATATCCAGGCCCGTTTGAAGTTTGCTAGAGAGCATTTGGATGATCCAGAAGAGGATTGGGAGAATGTCATATGGTCAGATGAAACCAAAATAGAACTTTTTGGTAAAAACTCAACTTGTCGTGTTTGGAGGAGAAAGAATGCTGAGTTGCATCCGAAGAACACCATACCTACTGTGAAGCATGGGGGTGGAAACATCATGCTTTGGGGCTGTTTTTCTGCAAAGGGACCTGGACGACTGATCCGTGTAAATGAAAGAATGAATGGGGCCATGTATCGTGAGATTTTGAGTGAAAACCTCCTTCCATCAGCAAGGGCATTGAAGATGAAACGTGGCTGGGTCTTTCAACATGACAATGATCCCAAACACACCGCCCGGGCAACAAAGGAGTGGCTTCGTAAGAAGCATTTCAAGGTCCTGGAGTGGCCTAGCCAGTCTCCAGATCTCAACCCCATAGAAAATCTTTGGAGGGAGTTGAAAGTCCGTGTTACCCAGCGTCAGCCCCAAAACATTACTGCTCTAGAGGAGATCTGCATGGAGGAATGGGCCAAAATACCAGCAAAAGTGTGTGAAAACCTTGTGAAGACTTACAGAAAACGTTTGACCTCTGTCATTGCCAACAAAGGGTATATAACAAAGTATTGAGATGACATTTTGTTATTGACCAAATACTTATTTTCCACCATAATTTGCAAATAAATTCTTTAAAAATCCTACAATGTGATTTTCTGGATTTTTGTTTCTCATTTTGTCTCTCATAGTTGAGGTATACCTGTGATGAAAATTACAGGGCTCTCTCATCTTTTTAAATAGGAGAACTTGCTCAATTGGTGGCTGACTAAATACTTTTTTTCCCCACTGTACATGTTGTCTGTGAAGGTGAGAGTATGAACCAGAGGTACAATGTAAATGCCTGCTTGTCACCAAGGACACGTCACCATCAAAGCAGGAATGAGGATCAAGCTGAGAACCTTACAGTTAGTGGACTACCACTCTTCCACCTGAGCCACAGCTGCCTGACCTGTGATGTCATCACAAGGCCAACGAGAAGCAACACGGTCAGTAAACAGTGATGTCACAACCCAACCAAGCAGCTCTCTTTAACACAGCAACTGACCTGTGATGTCATCACAAGACCAACAGCTCTCTTTAACAGACCAAGAGAAGAGAGATGTCACAAGCAGACCTAACAGGCCTGTTTAAGACAAGTGGAGAATGATGTCATAATCAGAGCAACACAGGAAGTAAAGACATGTATGAATGACTGTGGTCAACGAAAGAAATGATTGAAGTCAATAGAAAATGAGAGTAAATGTTGCTGCTGTCCTTCACTCTGACTGGAGACAGGAGCTGTATAATCATCATTCTAACAATAAGAAGAAAGCAGCACACCAGTCACGTGATCATGTTGTACAGTAATGAGTGGAAACAAAAAGCAGGAGAGGAGGAAACACAACTTTTAGCTCAAGTGCTGCCACCTAGTGTCAATATGTGGTATTAATTCTACTACATATTCCACCTTTAACTCACTGCCATATATACTGTGCCATGTGTGAAGTGATAATAAAAATGTGAATTTATTGTAAAGAACTTTACTTATTATCTCTATTATAAGTGTGTGTGTGTGTGTGTGTGTGTGTTTGATGGAGTGTGTAATGTCTGTTCAGTATTATTGATACTGCTGTGTGTGATCTGAAAACTGATCAAACTGTGATGTGTCTGATGTTGACAGAAGAATCAGAGGATGCATCTAAATGATGATGTCATATGGTCCCTAAAAATGAGTCTCAGAGGCTCTGTCTCCTTCCTGCCTCACCTGCAGACAATCCTCCAATCAGACGCCTGTTTCCACGGCCCTCATCAGCCCTGCACTGTCAGCACATCTGCATGTAGCTGCCTGCTGTGTGGACTCTGACCTCTTCCTGCTCTCTGCTTTGTCCATGTTTACATCAAACAGCATCAAGTGTCCTCCTCCCTCCTTCTGGACACACACAGCATGACAGTGTACAGCTGTGCTCCTCCATGCACACACACTGAATCTACTGAATGTCAGCACAGGTCAGGAAGAGAATCACATGTCAGACAGTCAGATCCTCCTCTGTGACCTTTAAAGGTGAGGTAAGAGAAACATATTTGTCAACTGTCCACACTCCAGTCCGGCAGGTGGCGGTAATCCACCAGTAAAGTGAAAAAGAAGAAGAAGAGGAGGAAGAAGGAGGAAGAGGAAAACAAAGACGAGCACAGCGACAGCAGAAGTTGAACAGAAGTGTAACTACTGTGAGTGTTTTATCACATCTGAATGGCTGCTGTTGAGTTTCTGAGAGGTTTTATCAGCGAGCGGCTAACTGCTGCTGCTGCTGAAATATTGGGAGTGTTTGAACAAACTATCGTCCAGTACGAGGAAGAGATGGACCGTCAGCGCAAACTGCTGGATCTCCTCCTGAAGCCTTAGATCAAGTTACACAGAATAGGTATGTAAACATGACAATGTCACGTAACAACAACGGCTCTGTTTAAAAGAGTGCACATTCAACACATAGTGTTTCTAACAGGAGGACACTGACTTCATGACTTTAAGTTAAGCTGGGTGAAGACACTCACACATTACCATTGTGTGCCTCATCAGTTGTTGAGCTGAGCATTATCGATGTAGCCCAAGTTGATAAGTTTTCATTTATTGCAGTTCATCCGTTCAAACGTGACCTGAACAACAACAATATGAGTTTTTGTTCACAACCAAAAAGTATAGCGGTGTCAACAGAGGTTTTTGGTGTCTGCTCATCTGCCTGATCAAAATACTGCAGCACTAAACAATCCAATACAGACAATAGCTGCTTAGAATTCCTCAGAAGGTTTGTGGCTCCTGTCTGCCAATGACAGACACAGACAGCAGTAATATTTAACAAAGTCCATGATTTGGTTCTTGGGGGTCAGGAATCAAGACTATAGCACAATTACAGCACTTATAAACTACCTGATCACAGCTAGCAGATGCTAATTGTCTAATGATCCCGTTATCAAACCTCCAGTGGTTCAAGATGTGATCATGTTTCTTTTTTTAACTTTTGGCTTCACAATATATTCATTTCCACACAACAGAGGCCGTTGAACATGCTGTTACATACTGGCCGACATCACTATTCTCATTGTTACTCCTGAAATGATGAAAAATTGAATTTTGGGGAAGAAAAATTCCTGGTTTGTACAAAAAAAACGTGTTGAGATACACCTACATTACATCAATATCACACCAAGGTGACAACCAGTTAATTCAGGCACTAGTTAATCCGACACACTAGCCGATCAGACAGATACTGATTTTATCAGCGCGTGCCTGTGTGTGTGTGTGTGTACGTGCACGGGGCAGCTATTTATTGTGTTTGATAAAAGAACAAAGTAAAGACCTGTTCTATAGGAAAGGTGACCTTGAATGACTTCTGTTATGATCTGCTGCTGTATAGAAAATAGCTGCCCCCTATATAATAGCAGGGAATGTCTGTTGACATGATATTACTGAAAAGCTGATGGTATTTCTATGTTCTATTTTCTGTATATAGAAAATACATCTCTCTGTGTGCTGTGAACCTTCTGACCTTTTGCCCTGCAGATCTAACTCAACAACACAGTTGTCAAGTGGAGGATGTTCTGGCTGACCAGCAGCTCTGTAACCAGAAGAAGAACTCCATTCTGGACCAGGAGGAACCAGAACCTCCACAGGTTAATATTTCGGAGTTGACCATGTCGTATAAGACATGAAAGCATATATCTTACAAAGTCGCTCATATATCAGGAATGGTAATAGCTAGAGATGTTTTTTCACTTCAGGCTTTCCGCGGAGCTATCCGCCATATCTGTGTGACGTAACCTGGCTGTATTATTCTACAGGCAAGTCAGTGTCCAATCGGACCATCGAGTGATATCACAAGGGGCTCAAATATCCAATTGTAGAGCCTTGTGCCTCTGACGTGGTGTATCAAAGATGTCTTCTGAAGACAAGATAAGTATTTCCCCTGACTAGCTGAGTCGTCTACACGTCTGAAAAGCGGCTCTGAATGCAATAATAGACGCGTAGACCGGGAAGTACATTGTTCTGCATACCCCTGTTATATACTGTTATTCACTGTTATTTCTTACTGGAAACTTTTATTTGACTTGTTAGCGGTGCTATGTTTTGTTACGCTAACCCGGAAGTTACATCGAATACGTTCCAGATGAACAGGGGAGCTCGCTCTCAGACACTCACAGTAAACAGCGCTTCTTTCATGTAGCGCAGCTTCATTTTTCAACTTTTGCCACACAACTATTGCAGGGACAAAAGAGACATTTACAGCGTGACTATTTCTGAAAGAATAAGAAAAGATTAAACACTGTGACGCTGTTTCCGAGTCACTGGCAGAAGTTTTTTCCACAGATGAACAGCTGGATTAGTGGTTGATAGGTGCAATATTCACACACCACACTATACAATAACTTACTTATTTGTTCTTTTGATGCACTATGTACATTTTATTACAAACCACTTCTACCTCCACTCATCTGTGCAGTAATAGTTAATCTGTAAACTCTTTTTTAATTGTATTGCATAATATTGGTAGTTTATTTTATTATGTATATAGCTTTTCTTATCTTTTGCTTTCTGTAACTGTGCTGTTGCAAAAACGCATTTTGCCCAAATAATAGCACAAATAAATACAATTTTGCACAAATAAAGGTTTTCTTAATCTTAATTACCTGGAGCATCTGGAACCATCTGAAAAATAATATATAGTGACAATAAGAAATGAATGATAATAATGTGTAAATATGTATTTTGTTATACCTATTTGTGTTTCTTACATTTATTTTATAGAGAAAAGTGTCCAAGTCGCAAATTAGCTCTCTAGGGGCTAAGCCCCCCCTATCAGTCAACCCTAGTGACGTCCATGCGAAGAGGGATTCCAGGAGAGAATCAACAGAAGGAGAAATACACCTGATCTGGGTTGAAACCAATTTGTGGAGAATTCAAAAGGCCATAGGCCACGGGGTCGACTCATGTTATCAATACGCACAGTGGGTAGAAGCTCAATGGAGCTGATCCGAAGATGACTAAGCAGGGATTTCTGAGGAGGAAATCATCCAGCATGTGAGCATAGAGAGAACTCTAGCTTCTTCAGCAGAGTCTGGCATAAGGATTTTGACGCAAGATTGAAGATGCGGGTACTAATGCAAATGAAACAAACGGTGAATAGGATTAATATATCCTCTTCTCCACTCTCTGATCCGCCAAAACCCCTCCGGCACCAGCATCCCCCCAAATGCAACATCTCCCCTCCTTCCTCCACCCAAATTTTGTGTCACATTCACTTGATAAGTAACAAGGAAAAGAAAGCCGCAGACACCCACAATCTGTCTCAGACCATACACAGGACAAAGGATGAAGTAGATTACATTTAGCGCTCCCAAATGTTACGTCTTTGGCAGCTAAATGATTCTGAATTCATCACTTTATTCAAAGGCATTTTCGGTGACACTTAGTTGTATGTAGGGCTGCAACGATTACTCGAGTAATATTCGAGGGCAAAATGCATCGACAACTACTTTAGTACTTGATGACTCGTTTACTGACGTCATCGGGGATGATTCTCTTGTGGTGTAGCGGGATGATCAGCATTTTGGGCGCAAAAGGTGCCGAGTTCGAGACGCGGGTGAGCCGTTTACACACGCACACTTACTATTGTTTCCTTTAAAACAACCACCCCTGCTGATCACAAAGCGTCATATTAACAACAACACCTTTTTATATCTGATGTCTTGATGTGTGGCTCACCTGAACATCTGATAAGAGACTAAAACTATCAGGAGGACGCTGCCAAACCACCACAGACAGTTTGTCCTGCAACAACAGCAACAAGTGTTTGTCCTCACAAGCGTGTGAACTGCAGGAGAAGCACGCTTGTGATAAGCACTGCAAAACATGCCCCATGATCTGCATGAGCCTCTGACCTCTGTGACTGGGCCAGTGGTTTGCACTTTTGTCCACTAGGTGGAGCCACATGCTCAGACAGGCTCAGCTCTTGCCTCCTTTCCCATCCACAAAGCATGCTTCAAAAACATATGTATGTGTATAAATATATATGAATAGTAGTTTATAACACAACATGTGTGGGTGTGTGATGACACAGTTTTCAGTCTGGTTAGTAACAAGTTAGTCATTAATAAGTCCAATTAGTCCAAACCCTCATCTCTCCTGTTCTCCAGCCTTCCTCACAACCACCAGGTCTAGACACACACAAACGCCAAACTGTGGTAATACCAGATATCATGGCATCATCAACTCTTCATAAGAATTCTTTTCTTTCTTTTTATATCTTTTCTTTTCTATTAGCAGTGATCAGTCTCATCTGAAGCTCCTCCTTCATGGTGTGGTTACAAACCACAGCACCCAGCAGTCTTATCTGAGGGCAGCAGGGGCTGATGGGAGTTTTGAGCAGCTCGTCCTCATTTGGCCTCAGCTGCATCAGAGCGTCACTTCTCTGTGAGTTCACCAGAGGAAACATGCTTCTCCTGCCGGCTGCTGCTCTCTGCTGTCTGTGTTCAGGTGAGTGTTTCCAGCCAATCAGGTGCCGACGAGCCGCACCTGTAACAATCACTGACCTCCACCTGTCTCTGCAGCGCTGGTTTCCATGGCAGCAGATCTGATTCAGGACGACGCCTCGCTGACCAGGAGAGTCGGTGGACATGTGTCCTTCAGCTGTGGAGGGCTTCAACAGTGTAGCTACAGCTATGTGCACTGGTACCAGAAGAAAGACAAGGACACATTCAGAGTGATTCTTCGTATTGATAACAGTAATGGTTACATCGATAAAAGATACAGCAGTCATCCTCAAAGAAATGATTTCTCAGCTGTAAAAACACAGAAGGGCTGGGAGCTGAAGCTCAAGACAGTTAAAGAGGATCATTCAGCCACCTACTACTGCTCCTGTTGGGTTGATGTTGGAAGTTCCCACAGTGAGAGATTATGCGAGCAGCCTGAACAAAAACCAGCAGAGAACAGAAAACCACATCAGCTTCATGTTTCACCTCCATCTCAGACTCAAACACACTCAAAGAGCTCTGAAGCGTCGAAAGCTGTACAAATCCATGTTTGATCCCAACAAAGGAAGGAATGAGTCCATGTGACCAGAGCGGACGCTGACTGGGAGTCTTCCAGTCGGAGCTTCACATGTTAACAGAGGAAGTTTAGAATCAGCAGGAAAAAGCTGATGATGAAGACGCTTCGATGTTTTTTACAAACATGGAGATTTTCAGTGTCTCTGTTTTACACAGACGTTCCTGCAACATGGAATTCTGACAGAATTCTGCCTCCTGATTGGATCCTTCACTCAGCAGGTTTTTGTATGAGCCTGTTTCACTGTGTGGGAAGTGAGGATCTTTGGTCCTGGAACTAAACTGATAGTAACAGGTAAGAACTAACATTTATTTTTACTGTTGGAAATGTTGAAGCTGTTTAAAGTCACTTTCTTCATGAACTGTTTCTACTGAATCACATTTTTATTATTTTTTTACTTTGTATAGAATTTATCACACAGCACACGGACAGAAAAAAATAAATTAAAAAAAATAAAATTGAGTTATTGTTTCTGCAGAATTATTTTAGTGTTTCATCATTACAGTATTTTTAATTAGTAATAAATTAATATATAAAATAAAGAAACCTGATGTGGTGCTACAATAAGAGGAAATCAAATGTACATATAAAAGATAAAAGATGACACATTTAAGATAAACATTAATATGTTTTACGTGTTAACACAGGTTTCATATTCATCAAAATTATACAACATATAAAAATACATATTTTGCTTTTGTAAATGAAGACATCAATATGTAATAATTATAATTATTACATATTATTAATTATTATAATAACTCATCATAATGTGTATGTTAAATGTGATCTGGTAAATATTTTATCTAGCATGTCCATCAATAATATTTAATGAACAGAAATGTATAATATTTGACATATCCACACATGCTGCCCGTGTCTGCTTCAAGTTTATTTATTTAATGTTATTTATATTTCATGCTGTATTTATTTCATCCCTAATATGCAAATCGCTTCTTAAAATACAAATCATGAACGTACACAGTCCTTCTCTGGTTAACTATAAACCTCACTACATCCAGTGGTAAAACAGACGTGAGCCCTTTTGCTGCTGCTGTCAGCTTCAAGGAGACATAAATACAGCATGAACTGAATCAATATGAATTAAAATGGAGGAAACCTTTATTTGACCCACAATGCAGACATTAAATAAATAAATGTAATATTATATAAATACATGAGGCAATAAATGAATTAATAATATGCCACAAATATGCAGTATGGTGATTTAAATCATGTTTCATACATAAATCTGACAAATTAAAACAATTTACAGATTTTTAAGTGATTAAATATTATTTATTATATATGACAGATTCATTATAAAGCAGTTTTGTTATTTGTTACATGTGTGTAAACTTTATATATAACTTCATATTATAACAGTGGATTTGTCATAATAACCAGTTGTAGGTCAGCTACAGTTTATAGTTAAATGTCAGAAGCTCTGTCATAAATAAAGTTTTATTTGCTTTTAGCTTCCTTTAAGATTCAGACTTGCTTGTTCTTAAGTGACAGAACATTTTAGCCATCAGATGCGTCATGTGACATGTCCTCCAACATTCCAAGACGTGCATGTTAGGTTCATTGTCTTTGTCTTTCTGTGGCAGCCCTGTGATAGACTGGCCACCCATCAAGGTCTGTCTCCTACTGACAAATACTAGACTCCAGCCCCCCATGACCCAGTAGTACAGAACAAGTTTAGGAATGATTTAAATTCCCTATCACCCTCACAGCATGATGGAGCGGCTGCACTGACAGGCTGATGATTGTGTGTCTGTGTTGTGTAGCCTCAGAGCAGCAGGTGGTGACGCCCATTGTGAGCGTGTACCCAGCAGCACCCACAGGCCGTCCTGAGGGGAGCAGCTCCCTGCTGTGTCTGGCCTCAGACATGTTGCCTCCTCTGGTCCGCTTCTCCTGGAAAAGACAGAAGGAGAACGGCCCGCTGGAGGAGCTGCATCCTGCTGAGGGAGAGCAGCTGGAGCTCAGAGAGACGGGACACAGCGCCGCCATCTTGTTTGTCCAGCAGCAGGAGAGCAGCAGCTATAAGTACAGCTGCTATGTCAAACATGAGGGGGGCACAGTGAAGGCCCAAACAGAGCAAGGTAATGAACATGTTCATGAGATGTTGCGCAGAGAGCAGAGGACCTTTGTAAATATGTGACTCTTCTCTCTGTCTCTGCAGTCTCTCCAGAGGAAGAACCTGCAGACCTGCCAGCTGTGCAGCTCACTGACTGTAAGACCCATTCAGGATGAAGATGTTCACATCCCAACACAGTCAGAGAATGACCTGTCTGTCTGTGTGTCTGTGTGTCAGGGTCCTTCCAGTCTCAGTGCAGGGTGAAGCTGCTCCTGCTGCTCTACACTGTGCTGATAGTGAAGAGTCTGCTGTACTGCTGTGGACTCTCTCTGCTGATGATCGGCTGACTGCTCGTCCTCCATCACATCATCCATCACTGTCCTCAGAGTCCATCAGTGATCACATGATGCTCTTTTTTCTCTTTGTACTAAAACTTTGAGTCAGTATAAAACTGAATCTGACTTCCTGTCTGCTTCGATCTTTCTGCATTTATAGCTTTACTTTTTATCACAAAGTGTCTTCACATTATTTCACTGTCGTTTCACAGTAAAGCTGATCCATCATGTTGCAGCCTGGCAGTCATGTGACCATGGTTGTCAAGCAGCAGGTGCAGAACAGCATGTGATAAAAATCAAAGGATGAAACCACACGGCTGTTGAGTGTGTTCAGTGTGGTGTATATGTGTGTGTTAATCCTCTTCTATAAATCTGCATTCCGACGAATGCTGTTTTCTTCACAGTGACATAAAATGAGAAAATGTTTTATCTGCACACATGTGCTCTCTGTGATTTGATGATGAATGAATGGTTTCAATGTGAGTAGAAGAAGAAATGAACCTGCAGCTGTCTTCAGACTCTGCAGCTCTGTCACTTTCTGATATTAATAAACTCTTTCAGATCTGATGTTTTGTATCCAAACACATTTTCTGTGATTAATTAATTATTGAAAACACTGAGTGCAGACTGATATGTTTAAAGAGCATGCAGTGAGCAGGAAATGAGGCAGGTTGAGGACTTCCTGGAATGATTCTGTAACCGTCACAGTGAAACCCACAGAAACCCACAGAGCCGTCTGATTGGCTGCTTTCTGTCCTAATAACCACTGAGATCACACTGATATCTGCAGCTGTTCCTCCATCTCTCTCTACACTAATAATCCTCTTGTTAATAAACAGTTGATATAGCATTAAGCATCACTGCCCTCAAGTGGTCACTGTCAGGTACAACATGTTGTCTGTGAAGGTGAGAGTATGAACCAGAGGTACAATGTAAATGCCTGCTTGTCACCAAGGACACGTCACCATCAAAGCAGGAATGAGGATCAAGCTGAGAACCTTACAGTTAGTGGACTACCACTCTTCCACCTGAGCCACAGCTGCCTGAACAGTGATGTCATCACAAGGCCAACAAGCAGTAACACAGTCAGTAAACAGTGATGTCACAACCCAACCAAGCAGCTCTCTTTAACACAGCAACTGACCTGTGATGTCATCACAAGACCAACAGCTCTCTTTAACAGACCAAGAGAAGAGTGATGTCACAAGCAGACCTAACAGGCCTGTTTAAGACAAGTGGAGAATGATGTCATAATCAGAGCAACACATGAAGTAAAGACATGTATGAATGACTGTGGTCAAAGAAAGAAATGATTGAAGTCAATAGAAAATGAGAGTAAATGTTGCTGCTGTCCTTCACTCTGACTGGAGACAGGAGCTGTATAATCATCACTCTAACAATAGCACACCAGTCACATGATCATGTTGTACAGTAAATGAGAAAAAAAAGCAGGAGAGGAGGAAACACAACTTTTAGCTCAAGTGCTGCCACCTAGTGTCAATATTTGGTATTAATTCTGACTACATATTCCACCTTTAACTCACTGCCATATATACTGTGCCATGTGTGAAGTGATGATAAAAATGTGAATGTGAATTTATTGTAAAGAACTTATTATCTCTATTATAAGTGAGCAGTGTGTGTGTGTGTGTGTGTGTGTGTGTGTTTGATGGAGTGTGTAATGTCTGCTCAGTATTATTGATACTGCTGTGTGATCTGAAAACTGATCAAACTGTGATGTGTCTGATGTTGACAGAAGAATCAGAGGATGCATCTAAATGATGATGTCATATGGTCCCTAAAAAGGAGTCTCAGAGGCTCTGTCTCCTTCCTGCCTCACCTGCAGACAATCCTCCAATCAAACGCCTGTTTCCACGGCCCTCATCAGCCCTGCACTGTCAGCACATCTGCATGTAGCTGCCTGCTGTGTGGACTCTGACCTCTTCCTGCTCTCTGCTTTGTCCATGTTTACATCAAACTGCGTCAAATGTCCTCCTCCCTCCTTCTGGACACACACAGCATGACAGTGTACAGCTGTGCTCCTCCATGCACACACACTGAATCTACTGAATGTCAGCACAGGTCAAGAAGAGAATCACATGTCAGATCCTCCTCTGTGACCTTTAAAGGTGAGGTAAGAGAAACATATTTGTCAACTGTCCACACTCCAGTCCGGCAGGTGGCGGTAATGCGCCAGTAAACTGAAGACGAAGAAGAGGAGGAAGAAGGAGAAGGAGGAAAAACAAAGCAGAAGCTGAACAGAAGTGTAACTACTGTGAGTGTTTTATCACATCTGAATGGCTGCTGTTGAGTTTCTGAGAGGTTTTATCAGCGAGCGGCTAACTGCTGCTGCTGCTGAAATATTGGGAGCGTTTGAACAAACTATCGTCCAGTACGAGGAAGAGATGGACCGTCAGCGCAAACTGCTGGATCTCCTCCTGAAGCCTGAGATCAAGTTACACAGAATAGGTATGTAAACATGACAATGTCACGGAACAACAACGTCTCTGTTTGAAAAGAGTGCACATTCAACACATAGTGTTTCTAACAGGAGGACACTGACTTCATGACTTGAAGCTACAGATGTGTCCCTCCAGCTTTTCTCTCTCTGCTTCAGCTCATCAGAGCTCTGTGCTTCGTTTATTCACTGTTGAAAACTACTGAGCAGCTGCTGTTATTTCCCAGTTAGCATCAGAGATGAACCGACTGATCGGCCATGACCGGCGTCCGCAGATCAGCAGATATGACGATTTTACGCCCGATAAATGCACTCGCGCACAAACCTTAGCTTAGCTTAGTTTAGTTTAGTTTAGCGTAGTCAATGTTCAGTCTATCCAACATGAGCAACATGGTGAAGACGCTCGCACATTACCACTGTGTACGTCGTCAGTTGTTGAGCTGAGCATTATCAATGTAGCCCAAGTTGATAAACAGTACAGCACTGATATGATCCATTACATGTTGGCTGGTAGCTGAATTCCACGCAGTGCCGTGGTGCACACACCTCCACAGACCACAGCCAGGTTAAGACGTGACAGCTTAACATCCACAGAAGTTTTGTGGCTCCTGTCTGCCAATGACAGACACAGACAGCAGTATTATTTAAACAAATTCCATGATTTGGTTCCTGGGGGTCAGGAATCAAGACTAACTCATTTACAGCACTTATAAACTACCTGATCACAGCTAGCAGATGCTAATTGTCTAATGATCACACAGAATGTTCCCGTTGAACATGCTGTTACATGCTGGCCGACATCACTATGTTCATTGTTACTCCTGAAATGATGAAAAATTGAATTTTGGGGAAGAAAAATTCCTGGTTTGTACAAAAAAACGTGTTGAGATACACCTGCAATACATCAATATCACACCAAGGTGACAACCAGTTAATTTGGGCACCAGTCCATCACACTAGCAGATCAGACAGATGCTGATTTTATCAGCCTGTGCCTGTGTGTGTGTGTATGTGCACGGGGCAGCTATTTATTGTGTTTGATAAAAGAACAAAGTAAAGACCTGTTCTATAGGAAAGGTGACCTTGAATGACTTCTGCTATGATCTGCTGCTGTATAGAAAATAGCTGCCCCCTATATAATGGCAGGGAAACACTGGTAAGTATGGAATATAATGTAACAACAGTAGTTAGTAGTGTGTGAATGTCCCACACTGGGAAGCCTAATATTTTGTTATTGCACCCTAAGTTAGACTTGCTGAATGTCTGTTGACACGATATTACTGAAAAGCTGATTGTATTTCTATGTTAGAATTTTCTGTAAATACATCTCTCTGTGTGCTGTGAACCTTCTCTCAATAACACAGTTTTAAAGTGGAGGATGTTCTGGCTGACCAGCAGCTCTGTAACCAGAGGAAGAACTCCATTCTGGACCAGGAGGAACCAGAACCTCCACAGGTTAAAGAGGAACAGCAGGAAGTCTGCACCAGTCATGAAGGAGAGCAGCATGAACTGAAAGAGGAGACTGATCCCTCTATAGTAACTGCTGCTTATGCTGGACCAGAACCAAACCATGACATGGTTCTCTCTCACAACGCTCCTCAAGGTAAAATGTCTCTAAAAGGTGAAACCTGTGGAAAATCCTTTCAATATCAGAACTTAACATTAGAAGTGTTTTTTTTCTCTTTGTCAGAACCTGAATGTTTATGATATTTTCTGTTTGTTAGTATTTTAATGTTGCATTACTGCCTCACCTGCAGACCAATCCTCCAATCAGACGCCTGTTTCCACGGCCCTCATCAGCCCTGCACTGTCAACACATCTGCATGTAGCTGCCTGCTGTGTGGACTCTGACCTCTTCCTGCTCTCTGCTTTGTCCATGTTTACATCAAACAGCATCAAGTGTCCTCCTCCCTCCTTCTGGACACACACAGCATGACAGTGTACAGCTGTGCTCCTCCATGCACACACACTGAATCTACTGAATGTCAGCACAAGTCAAGAAGAGAATCACATGTCAGACAGTCAGATCCACCTTTAAAGGTGAGGTAAGAGAAACCTATTTGTCAACTGTCCACACTCCAGTCCGGCAGGTGGCGGTAATGCACCAGTAAACTGAAGACGAAGAAGAGGAGGAAGAAGGAGGACGAGGAAAAACAAAGCGACAGGTTTTATCAGCGAGCGGCTAACTGCTGCTGCTGCTGAAATATTGGGAGCGTTTGAACAAACTATCGTCCAGTACGAGGAAGAGATGGACCGTCAGTGCAAACTCCTGAAGCCTGTCCTCCTGAAGCCTGAGATCAAGTTACACAGAACAGATTTGTCCTCCAGCTTTTCTCACATTAGTCTTTGTGTCCATTTGTCCCTCCAGGTCTCCCTCAACAACATGACTGTAAGGAGGAAGAGATCCTGTCTGACCAGCAGCTGTGTAACCAGGACAAAAGCTCCAGTCTGGACCACTTTGACCCGACTGTCATCCAATACAAAGAAGAGATCAACCATCAGGACACCTGGGATACAGTTACACAGAACAGGTATGTGAACCGTGCAGGGGACAGTTCACCCCGGGTCTCCCAAATGGAACGGACAAGGGGGGAACGGGGATGTCTCCCTCTCCTGATAGTGTGCGTCATTGTGTGTTTGTGTATGAGGAGTGAGAGCTCTTATCAACAGTAGTAAAAATCATTTCCCCCCATGTGGGGTGGTGCAAATAAATGGAAAAAAAAACACACAAAATTTTTAATAGAAAAGGTGAATGTGGACTGGATTTTTTTAACCTTTATTACAGTCTTGGTCATGTCAAACATCAGTAAAAAAAATGACTTTGTTGCATTATTAGTTAGTAAGTAAGTTAGTAAGTTAGTAAGTAAGTTAGTAAGTAAGGAAGTTAGTTAGTAAGTTAGTAAGTAAGTTAGTAAGTAAGTAAGTAAGTTAGTTAGTAAGTAAGTAAGTTAGTAAGTTAGTAAGTAAGTAAGTAAGTTAGTTAGTAAGTTAGTAAGTAAGTTAGTAAGTTAGTAAGTAAGTTAGTAAGTAAGTTAGTAAGTTAGTAAGTTAGTAAGTTAGTAAGTAAGTTAGTAAGTAAGTTAGTAAGTTAGTAAGTAAGTTAGTAAGTTAGTAAGTTAGTAAGTTAGTTAGTAAGTTAGTAAGTAAGTTAGTAAGTTAGTAAGTAAGTTAGTAAGTTAGTAAGTTAGTAAGTAAGTTAGTAAGTTAGTAAGTTAGTAAGTTAGTTAGTAAGTTAGTAAGTAAGTTAGTAAGTTAGTAAGTAAGTTAGTAAGTTAGTAAGTAAGTAAGTTAGTAAGTAAGTAAGTTAGTAAGTTAGTAAGTAAGTTAGTAAGTTAGTAAGTAAGTAAGTTAGTAAGTAAGTTAGTAAGTTAGTAAGTAAGTTAGTAAGTAAGGAAGTTAGTTAGTAAGTTAGTAAGTAAGTAAGTAAGTAAGTTAGTAAGTAAGTTAGTAAGTTAGTAAGTAAGTAAGTTAGTAAGTTAGTAAGTAAGTTAGTAAGTTAGTAAGTAAGTAAGTTAGTAAGTAAGTTAGTAAGTAAGTTAGTAAGTAAGGAAGTTAGTTAGTAAGTTAGTAAGTAAGTAAGTAAGTAAGTTAGTAAGTAAGTAAGTAAGTAAGTTAGTAAGTAAGTTAGTAAGTAAGTTAGTAAGTAAGGAAGTTAGTTAGTAAGTTAGTAAGTAAGTAAGTAAGTAAGTTAGTAAGTAAGTTAGTAAGTAAGTAAGTAAGTAAGTTAGTTAGTAAGTTAGTAAGTAAGTTAGTAAGTTAGTAAGTAAGTAAGTTAGTAAGTAAGTAAGTTAGTAAGTTAGTAAGTAAGTTAGTAAGTTAGTAAGTAAGTTAGTAAGTTAGTAAGTAAGTTAGTAAGTAAGGAAGTTAGTTAGTAAGTTAGTAAGTTAGTAAGTAAGTTAGTAAGTAAGTAAGTAAGTTAGTAAGTAAGGAAGTTAGTAAGTAAGTAAGTTAGTAAGTAAGTTAGTAAGTAAGTTAGTAAGTAAGGAAGTTAGTTAGTAAGTTAGTAAGTAAGTAAGTAAGTAAGTTAGTAAGTAAGTAAGTAAGTAAGTAAGTTAGTAAGTAAGTTAGTAAGTAAGGAAGTTAGTTAGTTAGTAAGTTAGTAAGTAAGTAAGTAAGTAAGTAAGTAAGTAAGTTAGTAAGTAAGTAAGTAAGTAAGTAAGTAAGTAAGTAAGTTAGTAAGTAAGGAAGTTAGTTAGTAAGTTAGTAAGTAAGTTAGTAAGTAAGTTAGTAAGTAAGGAAGTTAGTTAGTAAGTTAGTAAGTAAGATTACTGAAAGACTACTTTAAACATAACCAACACTTCTAAAACCCTCAACCTCTCACCACCTTTGGTAACATAACCCCCTGTTCACGAACCCCCGAAACTCGGGGGGCCAGGACGCCCCCCTCTTCTCCTCCGGTCCTTCCGGACTTCCGGATCTTCTGTCTTTGTTCTTCACCCTCCAGGAATCGAACCTGGCTCTTCAAGGGCACAAATCACTCCCTTTACCCCTTGCTTTACCACCTGAGCCACTCGCCCAGGCATTTGGACCTCCTCTCAGTCAGCCTTTCACTCTTCACAGTCCACCACTCACTTAACCCTCTGAGCCATTCATTCAGATGCTTGGACTTCTTCTCGGCTCATATACTCCCTGAAACTACTGTTTGCCGTTTTGTCTTGTATTTCATACCTCAAGCTGCTCACTTGTGCTTTAACCTGCCCCTCAGGGACAAATAAAGGAATTCTGATCTCTTTGTAAACCTTGTTACTGTCATGGATGCATTTCAAATAAATAACATAAAAAGATCCTTGCTGTTCTAAAATGCACACCCTGAGTGTTATATTAATGCGCACCCTGATTTGAACTGTACATGATTGTTTACACAAATAAATATCAGTAAGAAAAAAACAGCTGAGAATAAAACTAAATGTTCATTCAACATTTATTTATTGTTTACACACATGGATGTTACAGTTTGTAATTATATCTTACATACATAAGATCCACAACATATCAAAAGTAAAGGAGAAAAATAAAAGGAGTTAAGAAAATAACATCACTAAGTATCAATAAATCCTGGAAACCAAAATCATTTCTCCCACAGAGAAACATTGTTCACTGTCACCATAACAACAGTTACAGTACAAAGATCCATAGATTAGACTGAACCGTAATCGATCAGCAGAGTTGAGAAAACATGTTAACTTGGTTAGGATGATTCAGTTAGCTGTAGTGAATTTTAACTTATTATTGGCTGAAGGAGCAAGAAAAAAAATCAGACTTTATTCTTTGTCTGATTGATGTGATGGTTTTTTTTTGCTTTAAAACATAAATATATGAAATGTTGATTCTCAAACCTGTGATGCGTTGAACGCACCTCGTGCTGTTTTAATCTATGGCAAAACGGGCACACTGGCACTTTGATGGTTAATCACTTCAGGGGAACAAATAAGGCACAAGCATGCACGCACACACACACACCTGTTCACCTCAACAATCTCACACACACCTTAACTGACACAGCCCTCTATTTTTTTAAATCAATATATGAACAGCCCAACAGTATATTTGTCTATTCAAATGTACTGAGATCAGCTGACACACACACACACACAGACTTACAACAGTTAACTTTTTTTTTTTTTGCCTCAGTCAAACTAAATGAATGATCTTTTGGTTCTTTTCAGTCACATCATATTCTGAATTATAGCAACAACACAACGCCAATATTCAACCACTGATGATGATAATGATGATGATGATTTGGCCTTTGAGAAATTAAAAGACAACAACTTAAAGAGCAGTTTTGGCCACAAAGCTAGGCGGAGACCAGATGATGCTGGTCCAGCAAGGTCTGGGTGAAGTTGTTGATCGGCCCAATGGCGCTGAGAGACATGGCGTTGTCCCGCCCCCACAGCAGGTTAGGACCAAACACAACAGCCAGGTTACTGTTGGTCATCTTGTTCACCTCACTGTTGGCTGACACCTAAACACACAAACATACACACACAGCTGTCAGAAACAGACGCACAAATGTGAAAGGAAGCGTGGTGTCAGAGCCGTACCTGTGCCAGGAATGAGGTATCGCAGTGATGCATAGTTCTCCTCAGACAGAGACTCCACGAGCGTCTTCATGACGGTCACCTGACTGTCACTGGATACAGCTGCAACCTATCAAATGCCACTGTGAATAACAATCCTAGAGAAACCACTGATTATTCAACTATATTCATGACTTCTTGGACTAATGGTCTTGACGTACAGGCCAAGTTGAAGATGTCGTTGTAAAGCTGGCAAGTTAGCAGCAGCTCGGGCAGTTCCCTCAGGAAGGTCTTCAGAATCACAGCAGCCAAGTGGACGTCTTCCATGTCTCTGAAATTCACTGCCTGGCCTGAAACACACAAAGCCGCTCAGCTGTAAGCCTTCTTTCTTCTACTTCATCTGAAAGAGCAAAAGCTGCACAAAACTCTGAAACACTAAAGATTCTGCAGGACGATGCTGAGGACGTTTTATGAGTCTGTGGTGGCCAGTGCCATCATGTATGCTGTTGTCTGCTGGGGCAGCAGTCTGAGGGTGAGGGACATACACAGACTCAACAGAATATTCAGGAAGGCCGGCCATGTTGTGGGAGAGGACCTGGACTCTCTGACAGAGGTGCGTCAGAGGAAGATGTCCAAAATAAAGACCATACTGGACTGTCCCTCCCACCCACTCCACACTGTGCTGACCAGCTACAGGAGCTCGTTCAGCAACAGACTCCGACTCCAACGATGCACCACTGCCTGCCTGTCTCAATCAAACTACTGAACTCTGAACTGTAACAGTCACTCAGACACTGTACATTCATGTCATGCTCTTTACCATGTAAAGGTTTTTATACAGTAGTAAATATGTTCTTCTTTACATACACCTCAGGGATGTAAATGCTATAATAATAAAAAAATTAATGCTAAATATTTCAATTTCAATTTATCTTTGATTTCTATTTGTAACCAAAAAGAATTTATAATAAATAAAGTAATTCTGATTCTGACTTCTCAGCACTGCTAGGAAGCCATGATTAACTCACATGTGAACGAAAGTCACATGACTTTTTACTTTACTTTTTACCTGAGTTGTACTTGAGCTGCACCTCCAGATTCAGTGACTGACAGTGAGAGTGGCACCTCAAACACCTGGTCAGGGAGGGGAGGGCTGCGAGGAGGAGACGTGGGAGGCTGAGCGGCCGGCTTCAGAGACGCTCTCAATTTGTTGTCATACCTGTGACACAGACAGAGTCATAACATGGGCCACAGTAGAAACCATGCAGTAGAAAATCAATGTTTTTAAATGTCCTTACTCTCTGACACGAGCAGGAATCACCAGCTGGTCACACTTGACCACATCCTCCAGCTCACTCAGGTAGCTCACATAGTTAATCTTCCTGCCAAACTTAAAACTAAAACAGAGGCGGACACAAGGTCAGCTTAAAGAGATTTGTGGAAGTGTGTACACTACATTAGATGCATGCACAAGTTGCCCGGTGTTGGCACAATATTTAGGGACTTTCCTCGCCTGGCACTCTTTGTGTTTTACTGCTCATTAAATAGTCATCTTGTAATCCACAATCAAGTAATATACATCTTTTTTTTCAGGAGAACCTGGGCTTTCATAATATTCAGGCTATAGTGGTGTTATATGACTATAAAAAAATTCTAGCACCAGAAAGAGAAAGAAAAAAATAATGCGAAAAATAAATTTCATACATATCTATTTAAAAAACACAGGAAACTGTAATAAAACTCTCCCCAAACATTATCAACATGTAGTTTAGGGTGTTAGGGATAAGTGTGTAAAAATGAAGGTTCTAACTATAGTACAAATGTAATTTATTACACCATAAGTGAAAAAAGTGCCATTCACTCCATTGATTTTGATGCCACTGTTACAGGTCTGCCTCACAGCTGGGCTGTCAGCTACTCTAGGAATATCCTGTGTGTCAATTGAGCTTTATTTTCTTGATACAACTCATTGTGCAGACTGCTGATGGGCTGAGGTGTGAACTTAGGCCTTTCTGATAGGGGGGGAGGTGACCCCTGTTCACCCGGAACGTCTTCAATGTAACTTCCGTTGCTATGTTGCTATGTTTTGTTAGCAAAACATAGCAACATAGCAACGCTAAAAGATCAAATAAAACGTTTCCAGTAAGATATATAAGTGTATGACAGGGGTATACAGAACGACGCACTTTCCGGTTCAGATAACGGTCCGCCACGCGTCTATTATTGCGCTCAGAGACGCTTTTCAGCCATGTAAACGTCCCAGCTAGTCAGGGGAGAGAGTTCTCTTGTCCTTCAACCATAGCTGGTGGTTCTCTTGTCCTTCAACTAGCTGGTGGTTACGTCAGAGCACAAAGGCTCTACAATTGGATGTTTGAGCCCCTCCTGATATTGCACGATGGACCGATTGGACACTGACTTGCCAATAGAATATTACAGCCGGGGTAGACATAGGTCCCCGAAAAGCCTAAAGTGTGTGTTCTTTTCGAGGAAAAAAACAGAACGTCTCTACCTATTACCATTCCTGAGATATGAGCGACTTTGTAAGACATACGCTAATTGGTTGGATACGACAGATGCCTCCCTAACATCTATGACCTGGAACAACCAAATGAATTGATGCAACAATACTAATGCGATGATCAGAAAATACATTCTAGTTCAGAACAATTGCAGCCTCCATGAGTCAAGGATTCACTGCTTGTTTGTAGGTTCACATACCTGTTCTGTGTAACTGTATCTCAGGTGTCAGGATAATGTTCAGTGGGTCCTGATGGTTGATCTCTTCTTTGTATTGGATGACAGTCGGGTCAAACTTTTGTCCTGGTTACAGAGCTGCTGGTCAGACAGGATCTCTCCCTCCTTAAAGTCATGTTGTTGAGGGAGACCTGGAGGGACAAATGGACACAAAGACTAATGTGATGATGGAAACATCTAAAACCTGGAACAACCAAATGAATTAATGCAACATTAAAATACAGAAACAGAAAATATCATAAACATTCAGGACAACATTTCAGACAGAAGACAGGAGCCACAAATATTCTGTGGATGTTAAGCTGTCACGTCTTAACCTGGCTGTGGTCTGTGCACCACGGCACTGCGTGGAATTCAGCTACCAGCCAACATGTAATGGATCATATCAGTGCTGTACTGTTCATTAACTTGGGCTACATCGATAACGCTCAGCTCAACAACTGATGACGTACACAGTGGTAATGTGCGAGCGTCTTCACCCAGCTTAGCTTCAAGTCATGAAGTCAGTGTCCTCCTGTTAGAAACACTATGTGTTGAATGTGCACTCTTTTCAAACAGAGACGTTGTTGTTCCGTGACATTGTCATGTTTACATACCTATTCTATGTATCTTGATCTCAGGCTTCAGGAGGAGATCCAGCAGTTTGCGCTGACGGTCCATCTCTTCCTCGTACTGGACGATAGTTTGTTCAAACACTCCCAATATTTCAGCAGCAGCAGCAGTTAGCCGCTCGCTGATAAAACCTCTCAGAAACTCAGCAGCAGCCATTCAGATGTGATAAAACACTCACAGTAGTTACACTTCTGTTCAACTAGCGAACAAACTACTTCTTCTTCACATGTGATGTGCTGTCGCTGTGCTCGTCTTTTTCTTTCCCCTACTTCCTTATTTTCTTCTTCTTCAGTTTATTGGCGGTGGGAGCCACCTTGTAAGGCGCATTACCGCCGCCTACCGGACTGGAGTGTTACAGCAGCAGTACAAGTAAGACAATGCAGTGTGCTACTAGAGAAGCATAAAAACTAGAAACAGATAAGTAACAAATAACCTAGAATTAAAAATAACTGTAAGAATTATTTTATCTTTTAATTAAAATATAATTAAAAATAAAAGAATACAAATTAAGAATAACCATGAGATATACAGCTAGGCACTCTTCATGTGTTTTCATGTTATCATTATGTTCCATGTTATCTGTTCCAGAGACAAACAGCATTGGGGGTCAACGTTGTGTGGAGATGTGGAGCCAGGTGAAAACCCAGAGCCCAGACACTTATATAGCTGTATATGTATATATGTCATTTGTATAAAGACACAAATCTTTGACATGTAAGCAGCAGGCCTGTCCACCTGACCTTTTATATGTCCCTCTGGTTCTTTTCTGACCTTTTCCATCTGTTCCCGTTAAGCACACTCAGAGTAATGTGTCTCACTGTGCTTCATCACACAATCATCACCTGTGTGTGTATTTACGTTTGTGCCTCGCCACTACCTGTAGCTTATGTGTGACGTATCATGGAAGTTGTTGTGGCTGTACTGAAATGAATGATAAGTTAATGCTGTCTGTTCAGAGCTGTCAGTAAGAGCTTGTTTAACAAGTGTGTTGTTGTTCGGCTGTCCCGCCGAATATTACACTGTGTATATATGGGGAATATATACATGCTGTTCACAGCTCAGTGTCTCAGTGTCTTCACTCTTCAGTCCATCAGTCCAGTCTGATCCTTTTTATGAGAGTCTGTGTCTGAGTCCTGCCTGCTTTTTGACTATGGAGCTGATTATTCCCCGTGTTTGGACCTTTTCAATCCTTTTCTCCTCCTTGTCCAGGGAGTAATCCAATGTAGAACCACAACTGGAAACTGTAGTGTAGTTTGTTTTATCAGTTTTCATGGTGCATATGGTGCTCTCAATGCTAATGCCATTTGTGGTGCTTTGATGATGCTACGAGAATAAACTCCACCTGTCGAGGCTGCGCCTCATTCTTCGAATCCAAAGGTGCTGCTACAACAGCTCTGATGGATTGATAAAACACTGTCTCATGCACAATAAAATGAGGAAAGACTGAGTCAAACTTACACCTCCTCACATCAGGTTTTAACCTCTGCTCTCCACCATGGTCCACCCTGCAGGAAGAAACACAGTCAGAATGATTTTCTGTCCAACATGAGTCCAAACTGCTGATCAACATGAAGCAGAGTTCCTCAGTTTGTCAGAGACACACAAACAGACTGAAACTCATCTGTGTCAACTCCAGAAGAGTCTCTCCTGATCTGCTGTTTTTATTCATGTCCTCCATTCTGTGAAATATTGCTCTCTGTCAGTGCTTTACTTGTAAAATCCTCTTCATGCAGCAACAGTGTAGGTTTGATCTCAGCATTGTGCATTTATCCAAAGCAGCAAACAAGCCACACTGTCTCTGACTGTCTCTTTCACTCTATATGCAAACACAACCCTGGTTCACATGTGTCATGGATGGAAGAGTTTTCTGACACAGTTCAAATAAATACATTCACTCATTCATGTGTGTAGTTTTTACATTGATAATATTGTAGCATCTCACTCAGTGAAGCTGCTCACTGCTCTCTGTTTCTGACTGAAATAACTCCTCCTTCTACCATTGTGTTGTTGTCTCCTTTGAAGCTTCACATGTGGATTGTTTCAGGAACATTTGTTTGTGGGATAATTCAGTGGTTCTTACAGCTGAGGAAATTAATAAGTAGGGCATCATTTTGTATTTTCTCTGCACTAAATATAGCTGAAAATCAGTCACATTGTAAAAACTGCCAGATGTGTTTTTATATAAAGAAAGTGTAAAAACAAAACTGAAGTTCGGGGTCGACCATATCGTATACGACATGTCTTACAAAGTCGCTCATATCTCAGGAATGGTAATAGGTAGAGATGTTCTGTTTTTTTTCCTCGAAAAGAGGACACTTAATGCTTTCTGCTGTAATATTCTATGGGCAAGTCAATGTCCAATCGGACCATCCAGCGATATCAGGAGGGGCTCAAATATCCAATTGTAGAGCCTTGTGCCTCTGACAGGACCATCAAATATGGTTTAAGTGACAAGAGAAGTCTCTCCCCTGAATAGCTCGGTCGTCTACACGGCTGAAAAGCATCTCTGAACCCAATAATGCGCAGCCATTTAATTTAAATGTATTTTATTTTATTCATTTAGTTTTTTCAAAGTAATAGTTGTTTCTTTGGAGATTGAGATGCTCTCGTGACATTAAAACTTTTAATATTTTGTCAAAATATGCGTCACGGTCGCGTGCTGTAGCAGCACCTGTAACACTGGACAAACTGGTGTTCGACAGCCTACATGGAATGAGATTCCCGACACTTAAATGAACATGGAAACGTTTGCATTTGGAGTCCTGTTGATCTTTGGATCCTCATACTTGTGCGAGCTGGTGTTTTCCATCATGAACTACATTAAAAGTAAACACCGCTCCAGCCTCACAGATGAGCGCTCGCAGTCCTTCGTGAAAATCAAAGCGACGTCTTCCAGCCCTGAAATGGACACGATACACTGTGCAGTGAAGTTCAAGAGCAGAAATCACATTAACGAGGTGAAAGAAATAATTGAACACACATTTTTATATCGGACCCTGAACTTACGTGTTTTATATTCAGGTTGACGGTTGACTACTGTAGCCTGCGGCATGGAGGAAATGACGGCGCACTGAAATCAAAATAACATTTTGCACAACATTTAGTGCTATTGTTTATTTAAGTTTTACCCAGACCCACCCACTGAGGTCTGTAACCACATATAAACCATGTTTCCCCACCAAACAGTTAGAACTGATGAAGCTGCTTGGATGAGCAGCGAAATGTCTTCAAGAAAACTCTACAAGTCCAGGCGCCTTGCTTCAATCTTCTCTACGTATTTTTCCAGCTAATCATACATGGCTCAAATATTAGCAGCTCATGTACTGGCACAGCTTCATGCAGCCATTCACAGTACACCAAATGTGTCCACATAAGAAGGAACTCTGTGACGACCTGCTGGGTGTAACCACACTTAAAACATACACAAGAGGAAACATGGTAAGAAAGAAAAGAGAGGGGGGCTATACCCCAGATGAAGGAGTAGCATTGCCTCCTGAGAGAACTCCTGGAACATGTTGAGGCAAATGCCAATGACCTGCTACTGCACAACAATGTGAGGTGGCCGAGTAAAGGAAATGCACTCGTCTTGAGTCGGAGAGCACGATGAGCATGATGAGCACAAGACCAAAATTGTTGCCTTTTATCATGAACATTACATCACATCTTAATGAGCTGCAGCTTGAACTCATTCATCTGCAAGGAAATGCTGCATTAAGAAAGCATTTTGAAACAACTGACCCTGCTTCTTTCTGGCTACAGACTGTGTCTGAGAGTGCCTAAACAAAGTAAACCACAGTAGTTTCATACTTAAACAGGCCCGATACAACTCAAACTTGTTACGTTTATTACGTTAAGGAACTTTTTATTAGGACTTTTTTTGTTAAGCTCTTTTTGGCACAATGTTCATCTCGAGTGTGACACAATTTAAACCAAACGTCAAATTGGCATATAATTGCTATATGCCCGACCCCAAGCCTCTGTGCATACAAACCATATACACTCCAAACAAAGCTTCGTACCGTTATCGATGCTATTTTCATGCACAACACGTGCAGTGTCCAATTTACCGGACACATCTCCACATTACGGCATTCCTGCGAGGCTACAGTGGCTATCCGAGTACATACAAACTAGCCTACAACGCCCTTACACCAACACACATCGCTTCACTTTCACTCAAGATTTACATTACGGATCTATCACTAATTTAACGCTCCTCTTCACTTCTATTTCTCCAAAACACATACAAAAGACACAAATAACATTCTACATAATCACATTGATGCCACTACAATTGACTCAATAAAACCAATAGTAATGTCAGAACCCAACTCACGCTGAGGAACCCCTCCTGCTGACAGGAAGATAGGCCAACTAGCTTTCTCACAGATCCACACTGCAGTTCCACATCGACACGGGCCTGCGGAAAGACACAAACGGTCAGCTTAGTCATCGTACCTCTTTTGAATAACATCTTCCACAGGACTCACAAACCCCAGAGTGTTTGGCTTTGTGTGGCAGGCATTGCACTTCATAATACATACATACATACATAATACATAATGCATTTCAAACATTTACCATTTTGGAGACACCCAATGACTCTTATGTCTGCACAAACAATGGCATACATTTTTAATCCACATACAGATTGTATGTGATGATTGCAGCTTCATGGCATGACAACATTCACACACTGTGTGTACAACCTTTAATGACAACTAAATAGTAATACACTCCAGATCCCCCACTCCCTGTGTAAAACACAAAAATATAACACATGCAATCATGTAAACTTCAAATCTGTCTATTTATCAAAACATACTACATTCTTCCAAACTCACAAATATGAGCAGAAGACAAAAATTTCCATCAAACACTTTTATTCAGTCATTTCACAACATGGCATTAGTACAAAAGGAAAGGTCGCAGGCTGGAACACACTGAGGCCAGGGGAGTGACGTCACCGGAACATCTGGAAGACAAGAGACAAACATGTCAGTGACTCAGTCATTAACCAACGCAAACATACACTGCACTTACAATAAACAGCTCCACTTACCATTCCTTGTTAACGGCGCCCCAATTGTCGACCACGTCACGCTCGTTTCTGCAAAGGCAAATTCTGGACACGGCTGTATTGACTGAAATGGATGCATTACATAAAGCACTTCTAAATCAACTCCTTTTACTTTGTCGTAACGCAAACCTGGCCAAAACTGTCTGGGTCAAGATCAGCCCTGTGGTACAGAAGACCATTGTTAAACAGGTTAACTTTTGTCCCCCAGCTCAGATTCTGGTTTTTACTCCACCTCCCACCACCCTGGTGTAAGGTGGAGTTGGGGTGGCAGTGGGTACCTGACCAAAACCGAAAAAGCACAGGTTTCTGGAATGATGTGACCCTGCAATGCTGCCACAAAACGCAAGGGGCGGGACCAGAAAAGGATCTCTGACCCCACCTCTCACCTGTCCAGGTGAAAGGCAGCACGAAACCTTGTTGACAACCCAGCAGCAATCTGCCACACCATGACACATTACACACCACACGTTGCGTTTGAATATCATGTTGGTCACAGAAACTGTACTTGCATTTCCACAGTTCCCTTGTGCAAGTACTTGATTCATACATTGCTGTGACACCATTGTTGTTTTGAAATGCCACAAAATTATTTCCCAGTTATCCACAGCTTTGATCCGGGTTTGGATGCGTTTGTTGTTGCAACTGTGCGTTTTTCATCCTTGCCATTTACTTTAGCAGTCATGTTAAACCGTGTTTGTATTTGATTTGTCCACAATGTCTCCTTGCTGTCACCGTTTCCACGCATATGTTACATTGAGAAATTGTTGGTGCCTGTTGTGCGACACATTTGGCGTTCCTTGCTCCTTTTTTGTTGTTGTGTACGCTCTCAGTCACAGTCAAGTCACCCAAACCACACAAAACACACCTCAACCACCACAAAACTAATAGACAAATCCACACAAGCTCAACTCCAACTATCAACATGCTGGCATTCTAGGTTCTAAGCTACAAAATCCACAGTCCTGACCAAGCGGCAACCTTCGGGGCTCAAAGTGGAAGCCCATGCGGAGGTGTCAAATCTTGTAATTCACGCTGCAACAGCTGGGGGTTGGCTCCAAAAGCGAGTCATTTCCCATAGACTCCCATGTTAAAATGGCCGACTTCACAGCAGAAATTAACATGTTTACGGCCTGGTACAAAAAACCACTCTGGTCTCAGATGATAGGTTCTCTTCTAGTGTCAATTGTAGGGGGGGGTGAATTTTTTTACAACCCACTTGTTTCAATTGTATTCGGACTTAAAATTACGCATAATTATGGGCGTTGCCGCTTGAGTGACAGACAGTTGCCGTATCACAGCGTGAGTTTCCTGCTCCCACGATCGCCCGCCCCCCTAAACCCCGCTCGTGCTCCCCCTCTTTGTCCATATTTGAGAGTTCTGGCGGACGTGACGCGGTCATCACGGCGGCGGTCATCACGTTCCGGAACCTCCCACCGAGCCTCAAAACGGCTCTTCAGAAACAAACGGGTGATGTCACGGAAGCTCTGTCCATAGTTTTTACTGTCAATGGTCCTGACCCTACATTGCACAACACAATACCACCCAGACCCTCAGTCAGTCAATAGTCAGGGCACGTTGGTGCACGCCGAATCCATCCGGAACCAAATTCCTGGTGAGATTTCCAACACAGAGAGTCATTTGAAATTCTGCCCGTCAGGGTTCTGGAGACAGGGCAAAACACTCCAAGTGTTCGGCCAAACCTAAAACAAGTCCTTTCAAATTTCAAAACCCCTGAAAAACAAGTTAAACAAGTACAGTTTCAAAGGTTTTACAGTACCTCGGCGTCTGCAATACACTTTTGGTGCGGTCAGAGAGAATACTAAACCAGTTGCTGTAGACCACGCTGGCAGGCAGAGGCGACGATGCACAGATGCTTCGGGGTGATCTTCATCTGCAGAGGAGAGGATAGACCATTTTAAGACAGTAACCTTCCTTTTGTTAATTGCCATTGACAACTGTGACACCAAGTTCATCACACCTGGTTGAAAATAAACTGCAGTGGCCACCGAGTCCCTCACTATTTTTTCGAGGCCTACGGGGGACAAAACGGTAACAAAGCAATATTGTAAGTTGCTCGGGTAGGATGCATTACCATGACTTGCAGACTGTATGCCTCCTACACATCCAGGCTTCTAAGGTCACACAACAGTATCGCACCCATCTTCACTGGTAGGATGTGCTACGATGAGTTGCAGACACATCACCGGCAGAAATCCATGATGAATCAGTGGTCCTGTGAGGGCAAAAAAAAAAACATTGGTAAGCAAGCTTCTTCACTGAAAGGATGTGTTATAAGTTGCAAACACACTACCTTACATGCAGAAATCCAGCCTTCCAGGTGACGAATCAGTGGCCCTGTGCAGATAAACAAAAATCACACTAGTAAGCAATAATCTTCACTGAAAGGAGGTGTTATGATACTGTTAAAAACAGTACTTTACTGGCAGAAATCCAGCCTTCCAGTTGACAAATCAGTGGTGCTGTGCAGCTAAAAAATATAATAAAACACATTGGTAAGGAAGCATCTTCACTGAAAGTGTTTGTTAACATGAGTTCCAAATATACTACCATACTCTCTTCCACCTTCCAGGTCACGAATCAGTGGTCCTGCAAAGCAAAAAAGGCACACAGGAGCATGGGAAGTGGCACTGGTAGGATATCTTCACAAGTTGCAGACATATTATATTATATTATATATATTACCGCACTTGCAGACATCCAGGTGTCCGCTCAGCAGTTCTGTGGAACAATAAAGTCACAGAGTGATAAGCAGGCATCTTCACTGGAAGCATGTGTAGAGAACAGTTGCAGACACGTTACCTTCCTCGCAGAAATCCGGCCTTCCAGGTAACAACGTCAGTGGTTCTGTGAAGATGAAAACAGCCATGACACACATATTTCCTCCAACAACCCACTGTTCTGTTAAAGCCCTCCAGTGCTCAGACAGGAACCTCCAAAAAGCCCATTTACAGCTAAATAATAATATAAAGCACCCATAGTGGCTGTGAGGACTGGACAAACACAGCTGTGCTGACACTACATTATCAATTCTATACATACAGGAGAAATGCACAAAAGAAAATTACATTTTACCCACGACTCCCAGTCCCATGACACTGGGACATCGGTCATAGTATACAGTACCTGTAGTAGCTTGGACCCACCTCTGCAGTCTGTGCATTGTACCCGAGCTCTGCGCCATGTGCTCTGATTATCACAGCTTTCAGGTGTGTCTCTGGAACTGGCCCATTTCCCCTGTTGACCACTAGATGGCGACAAACATTCTTAGTTTGGAAGCATTGACTTTATACTGATACTAACAAAACATTTTAATTAAACACTTCTTAGTATCAACTGAACAAATTAATACTGATGCCTTCTTATCTTTGTGTTCCCTCCTTCAACTCTGTAATGAAGTCCAGATCATCTGCAGTTATTCACTCTCATTGTGGAAGCACCAGCTATTAATAACTAAACAAACAAGATAAAAAACAAACAGTTAAATCATTGTCTTATATGTTTTTACAATGTAAAAACTAAAACAAGCAAACGGCACCTGTTGTTCTCAATCTGCCATATTTCTCCTCTTGACTACTACATGGCGACAAACTTTTTAAGTTCAAAAGCATTTACTTGACACTAATGTTTATAAAGCACTTTCATTAAAAACACTTTTATACCACCAATTTCTGTCTCACCTCACTGTTATCTTCAATGAAGTCCAACTCATCTGCAGTCAAGCTAACAGCACCTGTTGGAGCGCCTCTCTGTGTGCAATGTGCTCCGCCATGTTTGCTTTCAGGCCTTTCTGTGGAACTAGGCCCGTCTCTCTTCTCTTTCAGTGGATGTTTACACCAAAGCTGCTGCTACACCAGTAAATTAGCTGAAACAGCCGAACTTCTGCGGAATAACACCACTGCATCGCTCACCTGCTTCAGGTTGATTTAAAAATGGCGCAGATACGCGGGCCGCTTATCACTTCCACTGTGAACTTCTTCTTCTTCTTCTGTTGCCGAGTGGCAACCGTTTGAGGTGCATTACTGCCACCTACCGTTCTTCTCACCATTCCTTTGAACATAAAAACCGGGAAAAACCTCTTCCTAAACACTGACTGTGTTTTTATATTTTTAATTTATTTATTTAGTCAAAGGTACACAGGATGTTGCTTTTATTTAGGGTAAAGTGCATCAATCACACAATTGGTTTTTATACATATAAACAATATATAAATACAGAGGAATGACTTAAACCCTTTTAGTGCCTGCTCAGAGCTGCAGGTGACTTCCTTCTCACAGTCCTTCAGTCTTTCTATTTAAACAACAGACATATCAGACCCCTACTCAGACAGTACTAGTTGAATGGCTGAATCGCTGCACCAACAAACGTATGGAAGAAGAAGAAGAAGAAGAAGAAGAAAGAGGGTGAAGAACAACAGTGCCTTGCAGCAGTCAAACTAATGATCATGTGATGCAGGGTCTGCTATGTGATTCTGCACCCTTTTCTGGACTTTTTCATGACTTCGGCAGTCTGTATTAGTCCCTCTAAACATAAAGCATGCTGTGTGCAGTAGGCTATGAAAAAAAATAAAAAATTAACAACAACAGATAAAACCTTCAAGCTATGCTGCGAAACCCTCAGAAGTCAAGAGGGCAGACCAACACCCCCCTTTCTCCAAAGCCCTCTGAGACTTCAGATCTTCTGCCTCTGGTCTTCAGCCAGAAATTGAATTTGGCTCTTCAGGAACACAAATCACTCCCTTTCTTCCCTTTGTCATCCTGAAAGATCTTCATCTTAAGCTTTCTAACAGAAGGTCAAAGGTTTTGTGCCAACACTGACTGGTATTTAAAACTGTTCATAATTCCCTCCACCCTGACTAAGGCCCCAGTTGCAGCTGAAGACAATCAGCCTCAAAGCATGATGCTGCCACCACCATGCTTTACTGTTGGTATGGTGTTATTTTGGTGATGTGCAGTGTTGTTTTTGCGCTAAATATCCCTTTTAGAATTATTTTTTAAAATATTTGGTTAAATAAATATAAATAAATAAATTGGTTAAATCCGGACACAACCACATTCCCCAGTTATAAACTGTTTTTCAATTGCATTGTACAGGTTATAGGTCACAGGAAAGGTGGAAAAAGGTGTGAAATTATTTATCTTGCTGTTATTTTTTTAGTTTTTCACAAAAACCTGCCATTTCAACAGGGGTGTGTAGATATATATATATATTTTTTTTACTAAAAACTAAATTAAAGGGACAAAAAACCTTTGAACATATACAAATCATAAATACATAATAAACTAAAAAAGACAGAAAAAAGAAAAAAAACATTCTGTGTTATAATTTCAAAATATTACACCTACAGCGGTCACTAGATGGCAGCACAGCCACACAATACTCACATACGTTCTCTGTCTTTTTCATCAGCTGCCTCAGTGTTCACCTTTGTTTTCACATCACTTCAATGACAGCTGTGGAAATACACCAGTCGCTGTTCAGCAGCAGCATCTACCCACAGTGGAAGTGCGAGAACGTTTCATCAGCAAAAAAAAGACTTCTGGTCACATGTCTTCTGATCAGCGAGTCAGAGATTTTAGATTTAGGACAGAAACATAAGAGGACACATTTCTACCAATACAAAGTGGCTGCCTCACATGTGGAAGTCTGAGCCACCTGGTGGACGAAAACACAATCTACACCTCCAACAGATCTGATTCCAGATCCCTGTCCAGCATGTGTAATCATCGAGTCCAATTTATATTTAAATTATTTTTCATGTTCTTTGACTCTGTCTTTACACATGCTGTCATAAAGGACACACCATGTTCTGCTTCTTCTTTTTATAATCATCAAAGTTGATAACCTGATGTGTCTTAAACATTTAACATGACCAGCAGGTGGCAGAAGAGACTCAGAAACAAGGAGCCTATAGGCCAACTAGCTTACCTTTAAATCTTCTGCCTGACTTTGTATCAACGTGACATCATCATCTTATTTTCTTTCAGGGCTTCTTGGTACTTTTTAAGTCTTCTTGGTGTATTGAAATATTCTCATTGTGCAGTTACAGCATCACTGAAATGAATTGTTGATCTTTGTTGTTAACAGGAACATGGGAATCTGAAGCAGTCTGTCCTGTTTTTATATCTGATGTCTTGATGTGTGGCTCACCTGAACATCTGATAAGAGACTAAAACTATCAGGAGGACGCTGCCAAACCACCACAGACAGTTTGTCCTGCAACAACAGCAACAAGTGTTTGTCCTCACAAGTGTGTGAACTGCAGGAGAAGCACGCTTGTGATAAGCACTGCAAAACATGCCCCATGATCTGCATGAGCCTCTTACTTCTGTGGCTTGGCCAGTGGTTTGCACTTTTGTCCACTAGGTGGAGCCACATGCTCAGAAAGTCTCAGCTCTTGCCTCCTTTTCCATCCACAAAGCATGCTTCAAAAACATATGTATGTGTATAACTATATATGAACAGTAGTTTATAACACAACATGTGTGGGTGTGTGATGACACAGTTTTCAGTCTGGTTAGTAACAAGTTAGTCATTAATAAGTCCAATTAGTCCAAACCCTCATTTCTCCTGTTCTCCAGCCTTCCTCACCACCACCAGGTCTAGACACACACAAACGCCAAACTGTGGTAATACCAGATATCATGGCATCATCAACTCTTCATAAGAATTTGTTTCTTTCTTTTTATATCTTTTCTTTTCTATTAGCAGTGATCAGTCTCATCTGAAGCTCCTCCTTCATGGTGTGGTTACAAACCACAGCACCCAGCAGTCTTATCTGAGGGCAGCAGGGGCTGATGGGAGTTTTGAGCAGCTCGTCCTCGTTTGGCCTCAGCTGCATCAGAGCGTCACTTCTCTGTGAGTTCACCAGAGGAAACATGCTTCTCCTGCCGGCTGCTGCTCTCTGCTGTCTGTGTTCAGGTGAGTGTTTCCAGCCAATCAGACGCCGACGAGCCGCACCTGTAACAATCACTGACCTCCACCTGTCTCTGCAGCGCTGGTTTCCATGGCAGCAGATCTGATTCAGGACGATGCCTCGCTGACCAGGAGAGTCGGTGGAAATGTGTCCTTCAGCTGTGGAGGGCTTCAACAGTGTAGCTACAGTGAGGTGTTCTGGTACCAGAAGAAAGACAAGGACACATTCAGAGTGATTCTTTATATTGATAATGATGATGGTGACATCTATCGAGGTTACAATCATCCTCAGATAGATGATTTCTCAGCTGTAAAAACACAGAAGGGCTGGGAGCTGGAGCTCAAGACAGTTAAAGAGGATCATTCAGCCACCTACTACTGCTCCTGTTGGTTGAGTGGAAATTCCCACAGTGAGAGATTATGCGAGCAGCCTGAACAAAAACCAGCAGAGAACAGAAAACCACATCAGCTTCATGTTTCACCTCCATCTCAGACTCAAACACACTCAAAGAGCTCTGAAGCATCGAAAGCTGCACAAATCCATGTTTGATCCCAACAAAGGAAGGAATGAGTCCATGTGACCAGAGGGGACGCTGACTGGGAGTCTTCCAGTCGGAGCTTCACATGTTAACAGAGGAAGTTTAGAATCAGCAGGAAAAAGCTGATGATGAGGACGCTTCGATGGTTTTTACAAACATGAAGATTTTCAGTGTCTCTGTTTTACACAGACGTTCCTGCAACATGGAATTCTGACAGAATTCTGCCTCCTGATTGGATCCTTCACTCAGCAGGTTTTTGTATGAGCCTGTTTCACTGTGTGGATGAGAATCTTTGGTCCTGGAACTAAACTGATAGTAACAGGTAAGAACTAACATTTATTTTTACTGTTGGAAATGTTGAAGCTGTTTAAAGTCACTTTCTTCATGAACTGTTTCTACTGAATCACATTTTTATTATTTTTATACTTTGTATAGAATTTATCACACAGCACACGGACAGAAAAAAATAAATAAAAAAAATTAAATTGAGTTATTGTTTCTGCAGGATTATTTTAGTGTTTCATCATTTCAGTATTTTTTCATCAGTAATAAATTAATATATAAAATAAAGAAACCTGATGTGGTGCTACAATAAGAGGAAATCATTTGTACATATAAAAGATAAAAGATGACACATTTAAGATAAACATTAATATGTTTTACGAGTTAACACAGGTTCCATATTCATCAAAATTATATATATTTATTTATTTAATGTTATTTATATTTCATGCTGTATTTATTTCATCCCTAATATGCAAATCGCTTCTTAAAATACAAATCATGAACGTACACAGTCCTTCTCTGGTTAACTATAAACCTCATCACTACATCCAGTGGTAAAACAGACGTGAGCCCTTTTGTTGCTGCTGTCAGCTTCAAGGAGACATAAATACAGCATGAACTGAATAAATATGAATTAAAATGGAGGAAACCTTTATTTGACCCACAATGCAGACATTAAATAAATAAATGTAATATTATATAAATACATGAGGCAATAAATGAATGAATATCATGCCACCATATGAACGATCTGGCACCGACTGGCCTTTTGTTATGATGACTATTATAGTAAAATATTGAGACATAACTTCAAATATGCGGCATGGTGATTTAAATCATTCATGAATAAATCTGACAAATTAAAACAATTTACAGATTTTTAAGTGATTAAATAATATGTATTATATGTGACAGATTCATTATAAAGCAGTTTTGTTATTTGTTACATGTGTAAACTTTATATATAACTTCATATTATAACAGTGGATTTGTCATAATAACCAGTTGTAGGTCAGCTACAGTTTATAGTTAAACGTCAGAAGCTCTGTCATAAATTGAAGTTTTATTTGCTTTTAGCTTCCTTTAAGTTCAGAATTTTTTATGTGCTTGTTCTTATGTGACAGAACATTTTAGACATCAGATGCGTCATGTGACATGTCCTCCAACATTCCAAGAGGTGCATGTTAGGTTCATTGTCTCCAATTGACAAATAGACTCCAGTAGTACAGGACAAGTTCAGGAATAATTTAAATGATTTAAATTCCCTATCCCCCTCACAGCATGACGGAGCTGCTGCACTGACAGACTGATGATTGTGTGTCTGTGTTGTGTAGCCTCAGAGCAGCAGGTGGTGAAGCCTGTGGTGAGCGTGTACCCAGCAGCACCCACAGGCCGTCCTGAGGGGAGCAGCTCCCTGCTGTGTCTGGCCTCAGACATGTTTCCTCCTCTGGTCCGCTTCTCCTGGAAACGACAGAAGGACAACGGCTCGCTGGAGGAGCTGCATCCTGCTGAGGGAGAGCAGCTGGAGCTCAGAGAGACGGGACACAGCGCCACCATCTTGTTTGTCCAGCAGCAGGAGAGCAGCAGCTATAAGTACAGCTGCTATGTCAAACATGAGGGGGGCACAGTGAAGGCCCAAACAGAGCAAGGTAATGAACATGTTCATGAGATGTTGCGCAGAGAGCAGAGGACCTTTGTAAATATGTGACTCTTCTGTTTCAGAGCTTCCAGCTGCAGCTTCCTGTCCTCCAGAGAGAGAACCTGCAGACCTGCCAGCTGTGCAGCTCACTGACTGTAAGATCCATTCAGGATGAAGATGTTCACATCCCAACACAGTCAGAGAATGACCTGTCTGTCTGTGTGTCTGTGTGTCAGTGTCCTTCCAGTCTCAGTGCAGGGTGAAGCTGCTCCTGCTGCTCTACACTGTGCTGATAGTGAAGAGTCTGCTGTACTGCTGTGGACTCTCTCTGCTGATGATCGGCTGACTGCTCGTCCTCCATCACATCATCCATCACTGTGCTCAGAGTCCATCAGTGATCACATGATGCTCTTTTTTTCTCTTTGTACTAAAACTTTGAGTCAGTATAAAACTGAATCTGACTTCCTGTCTGCTTCGATCTTTCTGCATTTATAGCTTTACTTTTTATCACAAAGTGTCTTCACATTATTTCACTGTCGTTTCACAAGCTGATCCATCATGTTGCAGCCTGGCAGTCATGTGACCATGGTTGTCAAGCAGCAGGTGCAGAACAGGATGTGATAAAAATCAAAGGATGAAACCACACGGCTGTTGTGTGTGTTCAGCGTGGTGTATGTGTGTGTTAATCCTCTTCTATAAATCTGCATTCCGACGACTGCTGTTTTCTTCACAGTGACATAAAATGAGAAAATGTTTGAATGTTTTATCTGCACACATGTGCTCTCTGTGATTTGATGATGAATTGATTGTTTCAATGTGAGTAGATGAAGAAATGAACCTGCAGCTGTCCTCAGACTCTCTGCAGCTCTGTCACTTTCTGATATTAATAAACTCTTTCAGATCTGATATTTTGTATCCAAACTCATTTTCTGTGATTAGTTAATTGTTGAAAACACTGAGTGCAGACTGATCTGTTTAAAGAGCATGCAGTGAGCAGGAAATGAGGCAGGTTGAGGACTTCCTGGAATGATTCTGTAACCGTCACAGTGAAACCCACAGAAACCCACAGAGCCGTCTGATTGGCTGCTTTCTGTCCTAATAACCACTGAGATCACACTGATATCTGCAGCTGTTCCTCCATTTCTCTCTACACTAATAATCCTCTTTTTAATAAACAGTAGATGTAGCATTAAGCATCACTGCCCTCAAGTGGTCACTGTCAGGTACAACATGCTGTCTGTGAAGGTGAGAGTATGAACCAGAGGTACAATGTAAATGCCTGCTTGTCACCAAGGACACGTCACCATCAAAGCAGGAATGAGGATCAAGCTGAGAACCTTACAGTTAGTGGACTACCACTCTTCCACCTGAGCCACAGCTGCCTGAACAGTGATGTCATCACAAGGCCAACAAGCAGTAACACAGTCAGTAAACAGTGATGTCACAACCCAACCAAGCAGCTCTCTTTAACACAGCAACTGACCTGTGATGTCATCACAAGACCAACAGCTCTCTTTAACAGACCAAGAGAAGAGTGATGTCACAAGCCGACCTAACAGGCCTGTTTAAGACAAGTGGAGAATGATGTCATAATCAGAGCAACACATGAAGTAAAGACATGTATGAATGACTGTGGTCAAAGAAAGAAATGATTGAAGTCAATAGAAAATGAGAGTAAATGTTGCTGCTGTCCTTCACTCTGACTGGAGACAGGAGCTGTATAATCATCACTCTAACAATAAGAAGAAAGCAGCACACCAGTCACATGATCATGTTGTACAGTAAATGAGAAAAAAAAGCAGGAGAGGAGGAAACAGAACTTTTAGCTCAAGTGCTGCCACCTAGTGTCAATATGTGGTATTAATTCTGACTACATATTCCACCTTTAACTCACTGCCATATATACTGTGCCATGTGTGAAGTGATAATAAAAATGTGAATGTGATTTATTGTAAAGAACTTTACTTATTATCTCTATTATAAGTGTGTGTGTGTGTGTGTGTGTTTGATGGAGTGTGTAATGTCTGCTCAGTATTATTGATACTGCTGTGTGTGATCTGAAAACTGATCAAACTGTGATGTGTCTGATGTTGACAGAAGAATCAGAGGATGCATCTAAATAATGATGTCATATGGTCCCTAAAAATGAGTCTCAGAGGCTCTGTCTCCTTCCTGCCTCACCTGCAGACAATCCTCCAATCAGACGCCTGTTTCCACGGCCCTCATCAGCCCTGCACTGTCAGCACATCTGCATGTAGCTGCCTGCTGTGTGGACTCTGACCTCTTCCTGCTCTCTGCTTTGTCCATGTTTACATCAAACAGCATCAAGTGTCCTCCTCCCTCCTTCTGGACACACACAGCATGACAGTGTACAGCTGTGCTCCTCCATGCACACACACTGAATCTACTGAATGTCAGCACAGGTCAAGAAGAGAATCACATGTCAGACAGTCAGATCCACCTTTAAAGGTGAGGTAAGAGAAACCTATTTGTCAACTGTCCATACTCCAGTCCGGCAGGTGGCGGTAATGCACCAGTAAACTGAAGACGAAGAAGAGGAGGAAGAAGGAGGACGAGGAAAAACAAAGCGACAGCAGAAGCTGAACAGAAGTGTAACTACTGTGAGTGTTTTATCACATCTGAATGGCTGCTGTTGAGTTTCTGAGAGGTTTTATCAGCGAGCGGCTAACTGCTGCTGCTGCTGAAATGTTGGGAGCGTTTGAACAAACTATCGTCCAGTACGAGGAAGAGATGGACCGTCAGCGCAAACTGCTGGATCTCCTCCTGAAGCCTGAGATCAAGTTACACAGAACAGGTATGTAAACATGACAATGTCACGGAACAACAACGTCTCTGTTTGAAAAGAGTGCACATTCAACACATAGTGTTTCTAACAGGAGGACACTGACTTCATGACTTGAAGCTACAGATGTGTCCCTCCAGCTTTTCTCTCTCTGCTTCAGCTCATCAGAGCTCTGTGCTTCGTTTATTCACTGTTGAAAACTACGGAGCAGCTGCTGTTATTTCCCAGTTAGCATCAGAGATGCACCGATTGATCGGCCATGACCGGCGTCCGCAGATCAGCAGATATGACGATTTTACGCCCGATAAATGCACTCGCGCACAAACCTTAGCTTAGCTTAGTTTAGCTTAGCGTAGTCAATGTTCAGTCTATCCAACATGAGCAACATGGTGAAGACGCTCGCACTTTACCACCGTGTACGTCGTCAGTTGTTGAGCTGTGAATTATCGATGTAGCCCAAGTTGATAAACAGTACAGCACTGATATGATCCATTACATGTTGGCTGGTAGCTGAATTCCACGCAGTGCCGTGGTGCACAGACCTCCACAGACCACAGCCAGGTTAAGACCTGACAGCTTAACATCCACAGAAGTTTTGTGGCTCCTGTCTGCCAATGACAGACACAGACAGCAGTATTATTTAAACAAAGTCCATGATTTGGTTCCTGGGGGTCAGGAATCAAGACTAACTCATTTACAGCACTTATAAACTACCTGATCACAGCTAGCAGATGCTAATTGTCTAATGATCACACAGAATGTTCCCGTTGAACATGCTGTTACATGCTGGCCGACATCACTATGTTCATTGTTACTCCTGAAATGATGAAAAATTGAATTTTGGGGAAGAAAAATTCCTGGTTTGTACAAAAAAACGTGTTGAGATACACCTGCAATACATCAATATCACACCAAGGTGACAACCAGTTAATTTGGGCACCAGTCCATCACACTAGCCGATCAGACAGATGCTGATTTTATCAGCCTGTGCCTGTGTGTGTGTGTATGTGCACGGGGCAGCTATTTATTGTGTTTGATAAAAGAACAAAGTAAAGACCTGTTCTATAGGAAAGGTGACCTTGAATGACTTCTGCTATGATCTGCTGCTGTATAGAAAATAGCTGCCCCCTATATAATGGCAGGGAAACACTGGTAAGTATGGAATATAATGTAACAACAGTAGTTAGTAGTGTGTGAATGTCCCACACTGGGAAGCCTAATATTTTGTTATTGCACCCTAAGTTAGACTTGCTGAATGTCTGTTGACACGATATTACTGAAAAGCTGATTGTATTTCTATGTTAGAATTTTCTGTAAATACATCTCTCTGTGTGCTGTGAACCTTCTGACCCTTTGCCCTGCAGATCTCTCTCAACAACACAGTTTTAAAGTGGAGGATGTTCTGGCTGACCAGCAGCTCTGTAACCAGAGGAAGAACTCCATTCTGGACCAGGAGGAACCAGAACCTCCACAGGTTAAAGAGGAACAGCAGGAAGTCTGCACCAGTCATGAAGGAGAGCAGCATGTACTGAAAGAGGAGACTGATCCCTCTATAGTAACTGCTGCTTATGCTGGACCAGAACCAAACCATGACATGGTTCTCTCTCACAACGCTCCTCAAGGTAAAATGAAGAGAATCACATGTCAGACAGTCAGATCCACCTTTAAAGGTGAGGTAAGAGAAACCTATTTGTCAACTGTCAACTGTCCACACTCCAGTCCGGCAGGTGGCGGTAATGCACCAGTAAACTGAAGACGAAGAAGAGGAGGAAGAAGGAGGACGAGGAAAAACAAAGCGACAGCAGAAGCTGAACAGAAGTGTAACTACTGTGAGTGTTTTATCACATCTGAATGGCTGCTGTTGAGTTGTTGAGAGGTTTTATCAGCGAGCGGCTAACTGAAATGCTGCTGAAATATTGGGAGCGTTTGAACAAACTATCGTCCAGTACGAGGAAGAGATGGACCGTCAGTGCAAACTGCTGGATCTCCTCCTGAAGTCTGAGATCAAGTTACACAGAACAGATGTGTCCTCCAGCTTATATAAAGAAATAAAATAATCAGAAATAAATAATCAGCTTTTCTCACATTAGTCTTTGTGTCCATTTGTCCCTCCAGGTCTCCCTCAACAACATGACTGTAAGGAGGATCCTGTCTGACCAGCAGCTGTGTAACCAGGACAAAAGCTCCAGTCTGGACAGTCTTTGACCCGACTGTCATCCAATACAAAGAAGAGATCAACCATCAGGACCCACTGAACAAGTTAGTTAGTAAGTAAGTTAGTAAGTAAGTTAGTTAGTAAGTAAGTAAGTAAGTAAGTAAGTAAGTAAGTTAGTAAGTTAGTAAGTAAGTTAGTAAGTAAGTAAGTTAGTTAGTAAGTAAGTTAGTAAGTAAGTTAGTTAGTAAGTTAGTAAGTAAGTTAGTAAGTAAGTTAGTTAGTAAGTAAGTTAGTAAGTAAGTTAGTTAGTAAGTTAGTAAGTAAGTTAGTAAGTAAGTTAGTTAGTAAGTAAGTTAGTAAGTAAGTTAGTTAGTAAGTAAGTTAGTTAGTAAGTAAGTTAGTAAGTAAGTTAGTTAGTAAGTTAGTTAGTAAGTAAGTTAGTAAGTTAGTAAGTTAGTAAGTAAGTAGTAAGTTAGTAAGTAGTAAGTAGTAGTTAGTTAAGTATTTAGTAAGTAAGTTAGTAAGTAAGTAAGTAAGTAAGTAAGTTAGTAAGTTAGTTAGTAAGTAAGTAAGTAAGTAAGTAAGTTAGTAAGTTAGTTAGTAAGTAAGTAAGTAAGTAAGTAAGTTAGTAAGTTAGTTAGTAAGTTAGTAAGTAAGTAAGTAAGTAAGTAAGTTAGTAAGTTAGTAAGTAAGTAAGTAAGTAAGTAAGTTAGTAAGTTAGTAAGTAAGTAAGTTAGTAAGTAAGTTAGTAAGTAAGTAAGTTAGTAAGTAAGTTAGTAAGTTAGTTAGTAAGTTAGTAAGTAAGTTAGTAAGTAAGTTAGTTAGTAAGTTAGTAAGTAAGTTAGTAAGTTAGTAGTAAGTAAGTTAGTTAGTAAGTAAGTTAGTAGTAAGTAGTTTAGTATAAGTTAAGTTAGTAGTAAAGTAGTTAGTAGTTAGTTAGTAGTAAGTTAGTTAGTAAGTAAGTTAGTAAGTAAGTTAGTTAGTAAGTAAGTTAGTTAGTAAGTAAGTTAGTAAGTAAGTTAGTAAGTTAGTTAGTAAGTAAGTTAGTTAGTAAGTAAGTTAGTAAGTTAGTAAGTAAGTAAGTAAGTAAGTAAGTTAGTAAGTTAGTAAGTAAGTAAGTAAGTAAGTAAGTAAGTAAGTTAGTAAGTAAGTAAGTAAGTAAGTTAGTTAGTAAGTAAGTAAGTTAGTTAGTAAGTTAGTAAGTAAGTTAGTAAGTTAGTTAGTAAGTTAGTAAGTAAGTTAGTAAGTAAGTTAGTTAGTAAGTTAGTAAGTAAGTTAGTAAGTTAGTAAGTAAGTAAGTTAGTTAGTAAGTAAGTTAGTAAGTAAGTTAGTTAGTAAGTTAGTAAGTTAGTAAGTAAGTTAGTTAGTAAGTAAGTTAGTAAGTTAGTTAGTAAGTTAGTAAGTAAGTTAGTTAGTAAGTAAGTTAGTTAGTAAGTAAGTTAGTAAGTAAGTTAGTTAGTAAGTAAGTTAGTAAGTTAGTTAGTAAGTAAGTTAGTATAGTTGTAGTAAGTTAAGTTAAGTGTAAGTAAGTTAGTAAGTTAGTAAGTAAGTAAGTAAGTAAGTAGTTAGTAAGTAGTAAGTAAGTAAGTAAGTAAGTAAGTTTAGTAGTAAGTAAGTAAGTAAGTTAGTAAGTTAGTTAGTAAGCTAAGTAAGTAAGTTAGAGTTAGTTAGTAGTAAGTAAGTAAGTTAGTAAGTTAGTTAGTAAGTTAGTAAGTAAGTAAGTAAGTAAGTAAGTAAGTTAGTAAGTTAGTAAGTAAGTAAGTAAGTTAGTAAGTTAGTAAGTAAGTAAGTTAGTAAGTAAGTTAGTAAGTAAGTAAGTTAGTAAGTAAGTTAGTAAGTTAGTTAGTAAGTTAGTAAGTAAGTTAGTTAGTAAGTTAGTAAGTTAGTAAGTAAGTTAGTAAGTAAGTAAGTAAGTAAGTAAGTTAGTAAGTAGTAAGTAAGTAAGTTAGTAAGTAAGTTAGTAAGTTAGGTAAGTTAGTAAGTAAGTAAGTTAGTAAGTTAGTAAGTAAGTAAGTAAGTAAGTAAGTAAGTAAGTTAGTAAGTTAGTAAGTAAGTAAGTAAGTTAGTAAGTAAGTTAGTTAGTAAGTAAGTAAGTAAGTAAGTAAGTAAGTTAGTAAGTTAGTAAGTAAGTAAGTAAGTAAGTAAGTAAGTTAGTAAGTAAGTAAGTAAGTAAGTAAGTAAGTTAGTAAGTAAGTAAGTAAGTTAGTAAGTAAGTAAGTAAGTTAGTAAGTTAGTAAGTAAGTAAGTAAGTTAGTAAGTTAGTAAGTTAGTAAGTAAGTAAGTAAGTTAGTAAGTTAGTTAGTAAGTAAGTAAGTAAGTTAGTAAGTTAGTAAGTAAGTAAGTAAGTTAGTAAGTTAGTTAGTAAGTAAGTAAGTAAGTTAGTAAGTTAGTAAGTAAGTAAGTAAGTAAGTTAGTAAGTTAGTAAGTAAGTAAGTTAGTAAGTAAGTAAGTAAGTAAGTAAGTAAGTTAGTAAGTTAGTAAGTAAGTAAGTAAGTTAGTAAGTAAGTTAGTAAGTTAGTAAGTAAGTAAGTAAGTAAGTAAGTAAGTAAGTTAGTTAGTAAGTAAGTAAGTAAGTTAGTAAGTTAGTAAGTAAGTAAGTTAGTAAGTAAGTAAGTAAGTAAGTAAGTAAGTAGTAAGTAAGTTAGTAAGTAAGTAAGTAAGTAAGTAAGTTAGTAAGTAAGTAAGTAAGTAAGTAAGTAAGTAAGTAAGTAAGTTAGTAAGTAAGTAAGTAAGTAAGTAAGTAAGTTAGTAAGTAAGTAAGTAAGTAAGTAAGTTAGTAAGTAAGTAAGTAAGTAAGTAAGTTAGTAAGTTAGTTAGTAAGTAAGTAAGTAAGTTAGTAAGTTAGTTAGTAAGTTAGTAAGTTAGTTAGTAAGTTAGTAAGTAAGTTAGTAAGTAAGTTAGTTAGTAAGTTAGTAAGTAAGTTAGTAAGTTAGTAAGTAAGTAAGTTAGTAAGTAAGTTAGTAAGTAAGTTAGTTAGTAAGTTAGTAAGTTAGTTAGTAAGTAAGTTAGTTAGTAAGTAAGTTAGTAAGTTAGTTAGTAAGTTAGTAAGTAAGTTAGTTAGTAAGTAAGTTAGTTAGTAAGTAAGTTAGTAAGTAAGTTAGTTAGTAAGTAAGTTAGTTAGTAAGTAAGTTAGTAAGTAAGTTAGTTAGTAAGTTAGTTAGTAAGTAAGTTAGTTAGTAAGTAAGTTAGTAAGTTAGTAAGTAAGTAAGTAAGTAAGTTAGTAAGTTAGTAAGTAAGTAAGTAAGTAAGTTAGTAAGTAAGTAAGTAAGTAAGTAAGTAAGTTAGTAAGTTAGTTAGTAAGTAAGTAAGTAAGTTAGTAAGTAAGTAAGTAAGTAAGTAAGTTAGTAAGTTAGTTAGTAAGTTAGTAAGTAAGTAAGTTAGTAAGTAAGTAAGTAAGTTAGTAAGTAAGTAAGTAAGTAAGTAAGTAAGTAAGTTAGTAAGTTAGTAAGTAAGTAAGTTAGTAAGTAAGTAAGTAAGTAAGTAAGTAAGTAAGTTAGTAAGTAAGTAAGTAAGTTAGTTAGTAAGTTAGTAAGTAAGTTAGTAAGTAAGTAAGTAAGTTAGTTAGTAAGTTAGTAAGTAAGTTAGTAAGTAAGTAAGTTAGTTAGATTACTGAAAGACTACTTTAAACATAACCAACACTTCTAAAACCCTCAACCTCTCACCACCTTTGGTGACATAACCCCCTGTTCACGAACCCCCGAAACTCGGGGGGCCAGGACGCCCCCCCTCTTCTCCTCCGGTCCTTCCGGACTTCCGGATCTTCTGTCTTTGTTCTTCACCCTCCAGGAATCGAACCTGGCTCTTCAAGGGCACAAATCACTCCCTTTACCCCTTGCTTTACCACCTGAGCCACTCGCCCAGGCATTTGGACCTCCTCTCAGTCAGCCTTTCACAGTCCACCACTCACTTAACCCTCTGAGCCATTCATTCAGATGCTTGGACTTCTTCTCGGCTCATATACTCCCTGAAACTACTGTTTGCCGTTTTGTCTTGTATTTCATACCTCAAGCTGCTCACTTGTGCTTTAACCTGCCCCTCAGGGACAAATAAAGGAATTCTGATCTCTTTGTAAACCTTGTTATTGTCATGGATGCATTTCAAATAAATAACATAAAAAGATCCTTGCTGTTCTAAAATGCACACCCTGAGTGTTATATTAATGCGCACCCTGATTTGAACTGTACATGATTGTTTACACAAATAAATATCAGTAAGAAAAAACAGCTGAGAATAAAACTAAATGTTCATTCAACATTTATTTATTGTTTACACACATGGATGTTACAGTTTGTAATTATATCTTACATACATAAGATCCACAACATATCAAAAGTAAAGGAGAAAAATAAAAGGAGTTAAGAAAATAACATCACTAAGTATCAATAAATCCTGGAAACCAAAATCATTTCTCCCACAGAGAAACATTGTTCACTGTCACCATAACAACAGTTACAGTACAAAGATCCATAGATTAGACTGAACCGTAATCGATCAGCAGAGTTGAGAAAACATGTTAACTTGGTTAGGATGATTCAGTTAGCTGTAGTGAATTTTAACTTATTATTGGCTGAAGGAGCAAGAAAAAAAATCAGACTTTATTCTTTGTCTGATTGATGTGATGGTTTTTTTTGCTTTAAAACATAAATATATGAAATGTTGATTCTCAAACCTGTGATGCGTTGAACGCACCTCGTGCTGTTTTAATCTATGGCAAAACGGGCACACTGGCACTTTGATGGTTAATCACACGATCACTTCAGGGGAACAAATAAGGCACAAGCATGCACGCACACACACACACCTGTTCACCTCAACAATCTCACACACACCTTAACTGACACAGCCCTCTATTTTTTTAAATCAATATATGAACAGCCCAACAGTATATTTGTCTATTCAAATGTACTGAGATCAGCTGACACACACACACACACAGACTTACAACAGTTAACTTTTTTTTTTTTGCCTCAGTCAAACTAAATGAATGATCTTTTGGTTCTTTTCAGTCACATCATATTCTGAATTATAGCAACAACACAACGCCAATATTCAACCACTGATGATGATAATGATGATGATGATTTGGCCTTTGAGAAATTAAAAGACAACAACTTAAAGAGCAGTTTTGGCCACAAAGCTAGGCGGAGACCAGATGATGCTGGTCCAGCAAGGTCTGGGTGAAGTTGTTGATCGGCCCAATGGCGCTGAGAGACATGGCGTTGTCCCGCCCCCACAGCAGGTTAGGACCAAACACAACAGCCAGGTTACTGTTGGTCATCTTGTTCACCTCACTGTTGGCTGACACCTAAACACACAAACATACACACACAGCTGTCAGAAACAGACGCACAAATGTGAAAGGAAGCGTGGTGTCAGAGCCGTACCTGTGCCAGGAATGTGATGAGGTATCGCAGTGATGCATAGTTCTCCTCAGACAGAGACTCCACGAGCGTCTTCATGACGGTCACCTGACTGTCACTGGATACAGCTGCAACCTATCAAATGCCACTGTGAATAACAATCCTAGAGAAACCACTGATTATTCAACTATATTCATGACTTCTTGGACTAATGGTCTTGACATACAGGCCAAGTTGAAGATGTCGTTGTAAAGCTGGTAGGTGAGCAGCGGCTCGGGCAGTTCCCTCAGGAAGGTCTTCAGAATCACAGCAGCCAAGTGGACGTCTTCCATGTCTCTGAAATTCACTGCCTGGCCTGAAACACACAAAGCCGCTCAGCTGTAAGCCTTCTTTCTTCTACTTCATCTGAAAGAGCAAAAGCTGCACAAAACTCTGAAACACTAAAGATTCTGCAGGACGATGCTGAGGACGTTTTATGAGTCTGTGGTGGCCAGTGCCATCATGTATGCTGTTGTCTGCTGGGGCAGCAGTCTGAGGGTGAGGGACATACACAGACTCAACAGAATATTCAGGAAGGCCGGCCATGTTGTGGGAGAGGACCTGGACTCTCTGACAGAGGTGCGTCAGAGGAAGATGTCCAAAATAAAGACCATACTGGACTGTCCCTCCCACCCACTCCACACTGTGCTGACCAGCTACAGGAGCTCGTTCAGCAACAGACTCCGACTCCAACGATGCACCACTGCCTGCCTGTCTCAATCAAACTACTGAACTCTGAACTGTAACAGTCACTCAGACACTGTACATTCATGTCATGCTCTTTACCATGTAAAGGTTTTTATACAGTAGTAAATATGTTCTTCTTTACATACACCTCAGGGATGTAAATGCTATAATAATAAAAAAATTAATGCTAAATATTTCAATTTCAATTTATCTTTGATTTCTATTTGTAACCAAAAAGAATTTATAATAAATAAAGTAATTCTGATTCTGACTTCTCAGCACTGCTAGGAAGCCATGATTAACTCACATGTGAACGAAAGTCACATGACTTTTTACTTTACTTTTTACCTGAGTTGTACTTGAGCTGCACCTCCAGATTCAGTGACTGACAGTGAGAGTGGCACCTCAAACACCTGGTCAGGGAGGGGAGGGCTGCGAGGAGGAGACGTGGGAGGCTGAGCGGCCGGCTTCAGAGACGCTCTCAATTTGTTGTCATACCTGTGACACAGACAGTCATAACATGGGCCACAGTAGAAACCATGCAGTAGAAAATCAATGTTTTTAAATGTCCTTACTCTCTGACACGAGCAGGAATCACCAGCTGGTCACACTTGACCACATCCTCCAGCTCACTCAGGTAGCTCACATAGTTAATCTTCCTGCCAAACTTAAAACTAAAACAGAGGCGGACACAAGGTCAGCTTAAAGAGATTTGTGGAAGTGTGTACACTACATTAGATGCATGCACAAGTTGCCCGGTGTTGGCACAATATTTAGGGACTTTCCTCGCCTGGCACTCTTTGTGTTTTACTGCTCATTAAATAGTCATCTTGTAATCCACAATCAAGTAATATACATCTTTTTTTTCAGGAGAACCTGGGCTTTCATAATATTCAGGCTATAGTGGTGTTATATGACTATAAAAAAATTCTAGCACCAGAAAGAGAAAGAAAAAAATAATGCGAAAAATAAATTTCATTTATTTATTATTCATCTATTTAAAAAACACAGGAAACTGTAATAAAACTCTCCCCAAACATTATCAACATGTAGTTTAGGGTGTTAGGGATAAGTGTGTAAAAATGAAGGTTCTAACTATAGTACAAATGTAATTTATTACACCATAAGTGAAAAAAGTGCCATTCACTCCATTGATTTTGATGCCACTGTTACAGGTCTGCCTCACAGCTGGGCTGTCAGCTACTCTAGGAATATCCTGTGTGTCAATTGAGCTTTATTTTCTTGATACAACTCATTGTGCAGACTGCTGATGGGCTGAGGTGTGAACTTAGGCCTTTCTGATAGGGGGGGAGGTGACCCCTGTTCACCCGGAACGTCTTCAATGTAACTTCCGTTGCTATGTTGCTATGTTTTGTTAGCAAAACATAGCAACATAGCAACGCTAAAAGATCAAATAAAACGTTTCCAGTAAGATATATAAGTGTATGACAGGGGTATACAGAACGACGCACTTTCCGGTTCAGATAACGGTCCGCCACGCGTCTATTATTGCGCTCAGAGACGCTTTTCAGCCATGTAAACGTCCCAGCTAGTCAGGGGAGAGAGTTCTCTTGTCCTTCAACCATAGCTGGTGGTTCTCTTGTCCTTCAACTAGCTGGTGGTTACGTCAGAGCACAAAGGCTCTACAATTGGATGTTTGAGCCCCTCCTGATATTGCACGATGGACCGATTGGACACTGACTTGCCAATAGAATATTACAGCCGGGGTAGACATAGGTCCCCGAAAAGCCTAAAGTGTGTGTTCTTTTCGAGGAAAAAAACAGAACGTCTCTACCTATTACCATTCCTGAGATATGAGCGACTTTGTAAGACATACGCTAATTGGTTGGATACGACAGATGCCTCCCTAACATCTATGACCTGGAACAACCAAATGAATTGATGCAACAATACTAATGCGATGATCAGAAAATACATTCTAGTTCAGAACAATTGCAGCCTCCATGAGTCAAGGATTCACTGCTTGTTTGTAGGTTCACATACCTGTTCTGTGTAACTGTATCTCAGTGGGTCCTGATGGTTGATCTCTTCTTTGTATTGGATGACAGTCGGGTCAAACTTTTGTCCTGGTTACAGAGCTGCTGGTCAGACAGGATCTCTCCCTCCTTAAAGTCATGTTGTTGAGGGAGACCTGGAGGGACAAATGGACACAAAGACTAATGTGATGATGGAAACATCTAAAACCTGGAACAACCAAATGAATTAATGCAACATTAAAATACAGAAACAGAAAATATCATAAACATTCAGGACAACATTTCAGACAGAAGACAGGAGCCACAAATATTCTGTGGATGTTAAGCTGTCACGTCTTAACCTGGCTGTGGTCTGTGCACCACGGCACTGCGTGGAATTCAGCTACCAGCCAACATGTAATGGATCATATCAGTGCTGTACTGTTCATTAACTTGGGCTACATCGATAACGCTCAGCTCAACAACTGATGACGTACACAGTGGTAATGTGCGAGCGTCTTCACCCAGCTTAGCTTCAAGTCATGAAGTCAGTGTCCTCCTGTTAGAAACACTATGTGTTGAATGTGCACTCTTTTCAAACAGAGACGTTGTTGTTCCGTGACATTGTCATGTTTACATACCTATTCTGTGTATCTTGATCTCAGGCTTCAGGAGGAGATCCAGCAGTTTGCGCTGACGGTCCATCTCTTCCTCGTACTGGACGATAGTTTGTTCAAACACTCCCAATATTTCAGCAGCAGCAGCAGTTAGCCGCTCGCTGATAAAACCTCTCAGAAACTCAGCAGCAGCCATTCAGATGTGATAAAACACTCACAGTAGTTACACTTCTGTTCAACTAGCGAACAAACTACTTCTTCTTCACATGTGATGTGCTGTCGCTGTGCTCGTCTTTTTCTTTCCCCTACTTCCTTATTTTCTTCTTCTTCAGTTTATTGGCGGTGGGAGCCACCTTGTAAGGCGCATTACCGCCGCCTACCGGACTGGAGTGTTACAGCAGCAGTACAAGTAAGACAATGCAGTGTGCTACTAGAGAAGCATAAAAACTAGAAACAGATAAGTAACAAATAACCTAGAATTAAAAATAACTGTAAGAATTATTTTATCTTTTAATTAAAATATAATTAAAAATAAAAGAATACAAATTAAGAATAACCATGAGATACACAGCTAGGCACTCTTCACGTGTTCTCATGTTATCATTATGTTCCATGTTATCTGTTCCAGAGACAAACAGCATTGGGGGTCAACGTTGTGTGGAGATGTGGAGCCAGGTGAAAACCCAGAGCCCAGACACTTATATAGCTGTTGTATGTATATATGTCATTTGTATAAAGACACAAATCTTTGACATGTAAGCAGCAGGCCTGTCCACCTGACCTTTTATATGTCCCTCTGGTTCTTTTCTGACCTTTTCCATCTGTTCCCGTTAAGCACACTCAGAGTTTAATTAGTTAGTAATTAGTAAGTTAATGCTGTCTGTTCAGAGCTGTCAGTAAGAGCTTGTTTAACAAGTGTGTTGTTGTTCGGCTGTCCCGCCGAATATTACACTGTGTATATATGGGGAATATATACATGCTGTTCACAGCTCAGTGTCTCAGTGTCTTCACTCTTCAGTCCATCAGTCCAGTCTGATCCTTTTTATGAGAGTCTGTGTCTGAGTCCTGCCTGCTTTTTGACTATGGAGCTGATTATTCCCCGTGTTTGGACCTTTTCAATCCTTTTCTCCTCCTTGTCCAGGGAGTAATCCAATGTAGAACCACCACTGGAAACTGTAGTGTAGTTTGTTTTATCAGTTTTCATGGTGCATATGGTGCTCTCAATGCTAACGCCATTTGTGGTGCTTTGATGATGCTACGAGAATAAACTCCACCTGTCGAGGCTGCGCCTCATTCTTCGAATCCAAAGGTGCTGCTACAACAGCTCTGATGGACTGATAAAACACTGTCTCATGCACAATAAAATGAGGAAAGACTGAGTCAAACTTACACCTCCTCACATCAGGTTTTAACCTCTGCTCTCCACCATGGTCCACCCTGCAGGAAGAAACACAGTCAGAATGATTTTCTGTCCAACATGAGTCCAAACTGCTGATCAACATGAAGCAGAGTTCCTCAGTTTGTCAGAGACACACAGACTGAAACTCATCTGTGTCAACTCCAGAAGAGTCTCTCCTGATCTGCTCTGTTTTTATTCATGTCCTCCATTCTGTGAAATATTGCTCTCTGTCAGTGCTTTACTTGTAAAATCCTCTTCATGCAGCAACAGTGTACTCAACTCTCAACTCAACTTTATTTATAGAGCACTTTAAAATCAACCAAGTTGGCCAAAGTGCTGTCCACAAATACAAAAGCATATAAAACACATGAAGATAAAAAGAACAATAAAAACATAGTAAAAACATAAAACAGTAAAAGTCAACATCTCAGACTGAGTTAAAAGCCAAAGAGAAAAGGTATGTTTTCAAAGAGGATTTAAAAGCTACAAGAGAGTCAGTCTGCCTAATGTGCAGGGGCAGATTGTTCCATAGTTTGGGGGCAGTGACTGCGAAAGCACGATCCCCTCTAGATTTCCTCTTTGTTTGTGGGACTATTAAAAGAGACTGATCTGCCGACCTGAGAGAGCGTGAGGGAGTGTATGGCTGAAGCAGGTCAGACAGATACTGTGGGGCGAGGCCATTAAGACATTTAAAAACAAATAAAAGAATTTTAAAATCAATCCTAAAATGCACTGGGAGCCAATGAATGGAAGCTAAAACCGGAGTGATGTGCTCAAATTTTTTGGTACCTGTTAAAAGACGGGCTGCAGCGTTTTGAATTAATTGCAGACGAGACAGCAGCGTCTGGCTGAGCCCAACATAAAGTGCATTACAGTAGTCAAGTCTACATGAGATAAAAGCATGGATTAAAATCTCAAAGTGATGTCTTGATAAAAATGGCTTGACTTTGGCTAGTTGTCGTAAATGATAAAAACTGGACTTGACAACTGATTTGATCTGCACATCAAATTTCAGACCACTGTCCATTTTTACCCCTAGATTTGTGGCTGTTTGTGTCACATGTTGACTCAGAGGACCCAGATCCACATGAATTCTGGAAGCATCACAAGGGCCGAACAACATGACTTCAGTTTTTTCGTCATTCAGGCTGAGAAAGTTTAATGACATCCATGCCTTAATCTCTGCAATACACTCTAAAAGTTTCTCTAAACAAGAAGCCTCTCCCTGTTTTAGTGGCAGATAAATTTGACAGTCATCAGCATAACAATGAAATGTGACACCATGCTTTCTGAAAATAGATCCAAGAGGAAGTATATACAGGGAGAAAAGAATAGGGCCAAGTATAGAGCCTTGAGGAACGCCACATGTGAGAGGTGCTGCACGTGACTCCGCTGTTCCAAGTTGTACACAAAAGGTTCTCCCTGTTAGGTAGGACCTGAACCAGTCTAAAGCACCACCTTGGATGCCCACCCAGTTCTCCAGGCGAGACAAGAGGATCTGATGGTCCACTGTATCAAAGGCCGCTGTTAGGTCCAACAGAACCAGAGCAACACAGTGACCCGCGTCTGAAGCTAAAAGAACATCATTAAAAACCCTCAACAGTGCTGACTCCGTACTGTGACGGGTTCTAAACCCAGACTGAAACATCTCAAGAATGTGGTGCCCCTCTAAAAAAGAATTTAGCTGGCAGTAGACAATCTTCTCCAGAATTTTAGAAAGAAATGGGAGTTTAGAAATTGGCCTAAAATTAGAAAGCACAGAAAGATCTAAGCCAGGCTTTTTAACCAGTGGTGTCACCACCGCATGCTTAAAACTCACAGGTACACTCCCACTTGACAAACTGCTGTTTATGATGTTAAGCAAGTGTGGTGCCAGAGTAGAGCAGACCTCTTTAAAAAGACGAGGGGGGACTGGATCACAGGGAGACCCAGCAGGTTTCATATGATCCATTATGTCTCTCAGAAAGGGCAGGCTGACATGCTCAAACTGGTTGAACACAGCCGAGCATGTGACAGAGATGGAAGGATCATAAGAAGGGAGAGTAATCAGGGCCCTAGTGCTCACAACCTTGTCGATAAAAAAGCTCAGGAAGTTCTCACATACTTCAGTGGAATTCTCCAAGCAAAATGACTGTGGAGCATTAAGAACAGAATTTACAGTTTTAAACAAAACATGAGGATCGTGACAATTAGATAAAATAATATCAGAAAGATATTTGGTTTTTGCAGCCTTAACAGTTCTCTGATAAAAACGCCAGCTGTCCCTCAACATCTGGAAAGACACCTGTAGCTTGTCCTTCTTCCACTTTCGCTCTGCTCTCCTGCACTCGCGTCTGGCAGCGCGTGTAGAGTCATTTATCCACGGCTTAGGTCTGGGTTTGGAAGGCCTTGTTTTTAGTGGAGCCACAGCATCGAGCACAGTTTGGCATGTTGAGTTAAAATAAGAGGAGAGAGCCTCAACATCACAATTTGAGCCCAAATCTTCAGTTGGGCTGAACACCGAGTTAAAAGCTGAGGAGAACTGAGCAGCAGTGGAAGAGTTAATAATACGACTGCGCTGCACAGGAGCGCGAGGTTTGACTGTGTGACAGGGCAGAGGTACCTCAAACACAACAGGCATGTGGTCCGAGAACACAGCATCACAAACCTCTAGGCTACAAACAGTAAAACCGTGGGATAAAACAAGATCAAGCGTGTGTCCGTGTTCGTGTGTAGGACCAGACACATGCTGAATGAGATTAAAAGAATCAATGAGATGTAAGAAGTCTTTAGCCAATGGCCTTACAGGACAGCACACATGGATATTAAAATCCCCAGCTATTAAAACTCGATCATATTTAGGCATTATTCCTGACAAGAAGTCAGCAAAGTCATCAACAAAGTCTTTACAGTACTTGGGAGGTCTGTATATGACGGCGCACAACACTGGAGAGACAGAGCCCAGCTCAAATAAATTCAGCTCGAAGCTGGAGTAAGAAGGAGTCTGCATGAGCTGTTTACAAATGTAACTCTCCCTGTAAACAGTCACTATGCCTCCTCCGCGACCTGACGTCCTGGGAGAGTTGAAGTATGAGCAGTCAGGTGGCAAAAGTTCACAAAGAGCACTGGACTCACCGGTAGTCATCCATGTTTCTGTTACGCACAGAAAATCCAACCGGCGCGACGTAAAGAAATCCTTAAGGATAAAAGTTTTGTTGGCTAGTGATCTAGCATTCACCAGGGCCATCCTGACCGGAGCTGGAGCCGGCGCATTAGTCGTCTGTGGGATCCGAAGAAGTGGCCGCAAGTTGTGCAGGTTCACCCCGCGCTCATGAAGGTAGCGAAAGGAGGAGTGACAAGTCCCCGGTCCCTCGTCTGTACCAGCCACCGTAACCAGGGAGGAGGCGATCGGATCCAGGGAGCGCCACGAGACGAAGCGGCGATAGTCGGGTCCAAAGTATTCCAAAGCGGCCTCAGGAGAGCACGCCAAGCACGCTTTCAGCTTCACCAGTCTGCCACTGCGTTTTCCCCGGCGTCTACGCCCTCTGCGTGCAGGTAGAGGCGGAACACGGAGAAGGTAAGCCGGTATACCAGAGAGAACCGGGGGGCAGAAAGTTTTCTGTCCATCATGTCCAAACTGCTCCAAATTCTCAAAGGACAGTCGAAGATTCAGAAGCGTTTGGCGATCATACACCAGCAGAGCGTTGATATTTAAAAGGGCAAGCAATAAAAACAGCAGAATTACAACCAAAGTTTGTGGAGACAGAGAGCGGGCCGTACACACTGGCGCCATCTTGGATTCCGCCAACCTGACTGAAAGTAGGTTTGATCTCAGCATTGTGCATTTATCCAAAGCAGCAAACAAGCCACACTGTCTCTGACTGTCTCTTTCACTCTATATGCAAACACAACCCTGGTTCACATGTGTCATGGATGGAAGAGTTTTCTGACACAGTTCAAATAAATACATTCACTCATTCATGTGTGTAGTTTTTACATTGATAATATTGTAGCATCTCACTCAGTGAAGCTGCTCACTGCTCTCTGTTTCTGACTGAAATAACTCCTCCTTCTACCATTGTGTTGTTGTCTCCTTTGAAGCTTCACATGTGGATTGTTTCAGGAACATTTGTTTGTGGGATAATTCAGTGGTTCTTACAGCTGAGGAAATTAATAAGTAGGGCATCATTTTGTATTTTCTCTGCACTAAATATCAAAAAATCAGTCTGCCACATGTATTTTTATATGAAGAAAGTGTAAAAACAAAACTGAATTTCGGGGTCGACCATATCGTATACGACATGTCTTACAAAGTCGCTCATATCTCAGGAATGGTAATAGGTAGAGATGTTCTGTTTTTTTCCTCGAAAAGAGGACACTTAATGCTTTCTGCTGTAATATTCTATGGGCAAGTCAATGTCCAATCGGACCATCCAGCGATATCAGGATGGGCTCAAATATCCAATTGTAGAGCCTTGTGCCTCTGACAGGACCATCAAATATGGTTTAAGTGACAAGAGAAGTCTCTCCCCTGAATAGCTCGGTCGTCTACACGGCTGAAAAGCATCTCTGAACCCAATAATAGATGCGCAGCGGACCGTTATCTCAACCAGAAAGTGCGTCGATCTGTATACCCGTTATACACCATTATACACTTATATTTCTTACTGGAAACGTTTTATTCGACATTTTAGCGTTGCTAAGGAAGTTACGTCGAAGATGTTCCGGGTGAACAGGGGAGATCGCTCTCAGACGCTCAGAGTAAACAGCGCTCCTTTTTTTAAAACTTTTGCCGCACAAATATTGCAGTGGGAAAAGAGACATTTACAGCATGACTATTTCTGAAAGAATAAGAAAAGATTATAGACTGTGACGCTGTTTCTGAGTCACTGGCAGAAGGTTTTTTTCCAAAGATGAACAGCTGGATTACATGGAGCATGTGGAACCAGCTGAAAAGTGATAAACATTTATTGTGGCAATAAGAAATGAAGTAAAAATAATGTGTAAATAAGTAATTTGTTATACTTATTTGTGTTTTTTACATTTATTTTATACAGAAAAGTGTCCCAGCTGCACCCCCCCTTCTCTCTGAGAGGTTACAGCTGCTCAGCCTGAAAGAAATGAAATGTGTACATTTAACAATACTGAATAATTGTAAAAAGTACAGCAGTGCAATGACAAAGAAAAAACTATTCTACAACATGAAAGGATACTATTGTCTAGGCCAGGGGTCGGCAACCTGCGGCTCCACATGAGGCTCTTTCATCCCTCTGTTGTGGCTCCCAGGCAGCGAGCTCATTTTTGGAAGAAAATAATAATAATGTGAATAAATAATGGCCGTTTAATTTAAATGTATTTTATTTTATTCATTTAGTTTTTTCAAAGTAATAGTTATTTCTTTGGAGATTGAGATGCTCTTGTGACATTAAAACTTTTAATATTTTGTCAAAATATGCGTCACGGTCGCGTGCTGTAGCAGCACCTGTAACACTGGACAAACTGGTGTTCGACAGCCTACATGGAATGAGATTCCCGACACTTAAATGAACATGGAAACGTTTGCATTTGGAGTCCTGTTGATCTTTGGATCCTCATACTTGTGCGAGCTGGTGTTTTCCATCATGAACTACATTAAAAGTAAACACCGCTCCAGCCTCACAGATGAGCGCTCGCAGTCCTTCGTGAAAATCAAAGCGACGTCTTCCAGCCCTGAAATGGACACGATACACTGTGCAGTGAAGTTCAAGAGCAGAAATCACATTAACGAGGTGAAAGAAATAATTGAACACACATTTTTATATCGGACCCTGAACTAACGTGTTTTATATTCAGGTTGACGGTTGACTACTGTAGCCTGCGGCATGGAGGAAATGACGGCGCACTGAAATCAAAATAACATTTTGCACAACATTTAGTGCTATTGTTTATTTAAGTTTTACCCAGACCCACCCACTGAGGTCTGTAACCACATATAAACCATGTTTCCCCACCAAACAGTTAGAACTGATGAAGATGCTTGGATGAGCAGCGAAATGTCTTCAAGAAAACTCTACAAGTCCAGGCGCCTTGCTTCAATCTTCTCTACGTATTTTTCCAGCTAATCATACATGGCTCAAATATTAGCAGCTCATGTACTGGCACAGCTTCATGCAGCCATTCACAGTACACCAAATGTGTCCACATAAGAAGGAACTCTGTGACGACCTGCTGGGTGTAACCACACTTAAAACATACACAAGAGGAAACATGGTAAGAAAGAAAAGAGAGGGGGGCTATACCCCAGATGAAGGAGTAGCATTGCCTCCTGAGAGAACTCCTGGAACATGTTGAGGCAAATGCCAATGACCTGCTACTGCACAACAATGTGAGGTGGCCGAGTAAAGGAAATGCACTCGTCTTGAGTCGGAGAGCACGATGAGCATGATGAGCACAAGACCAAAATTGTTGCCTTTTATCATGAACATTACATCACATCTTAATGAGCTGCAGCTTGAACTCATTCATCTGCAAGGAAATGCTGCATTAAGAAAGCATTTTGAAACAACTGACCCTGCTTCTTTCTGGCTACAGACTGTGTCTGAGAGTGCCTAACCAAAGTAAACCACAGTAGTTTCAACAGGCCCTTAAACAGGCCCGATACAACTCAAACTTGTTACGTTTATTACGTTAAGGAACTTTTTATTAGGACTTTTTTTGTTAAGCTCTTTTTGGCACAATGTTCATCTCGAGTGTGACACAATTTAAACCAAACGTCAAATTGGCATATAATTGCTATATGCCCGACCCCAAGCCTCTGTGCATACAAACCATATACACTCCAAACAAAGCTTCGTACCGTTATCGATGCTATTTTCATGCACAACACGTGCAGTGTCCAATTTACCGGACACATCTCCACGTTACGGCATTCCTGCGAGGCTACAGTGGCTATCTGAGTACATACAAACTAGCCTACAACACCCTTACACCAACACACATCGCTTCACTTTCACTCAAGATTTACATTACGGATCTATCACTAATTTAATGCTCCTCTTCACTTCTATTTCTCCAAAACACATACAAAAGACACAAATAACATTCTACATAATCACATTGATGCCACTACAATTGACTCAATAAAACCAATAGTAATGTCAGAACCCAACTCACGCTGAGGAACCCCTCCTGCTGACAGGAAGACAGGCCAACTAGCTTTCTCACAGATCCACACTGCAGTTCCACATCGACACGGGCCTGCGGAAAGACACAAACGGTCAGCTTAGTCATCGTACCTCTTTTGAATAACATCTTCCACAGGACTCACAAACCCCAGAGTGTTTGGCTTTGTGTGGCAGGCATTGCACTTCATAATACATACATACATACATAATACATAATGCATTTCAAACATTTACCATTTTGGAGACACCCAATGACTCTTATGTCTGCACAAACTATGGCATACATTTTTAATCCACATACAGATTGTATTGTAGCTTCATGGCACGACAACATTCACACACTGTGTGTACAACCTTTAATGATAACTAAATAGTAATACACTCCAGATCCCCCACTCCCTGTGTAAAACACAAAAATATAACACATGCAATCATGTAAACTTCAAATCTGTCTATTTATCAAAACATACTACATTCTTCCAAACTCACAAATATGAGCAGAAGACAAAAATTTCCATCAAACACTTTTATTCAGTCATTTCACAACATGGCATTAGTACAAAAAGAAAGGTCGCAGGCTGGAACACACTGAGGCCAGGGGAGTGACGTCACCGGAACATCTGGAAGACACAAACATGTCAGTGACTCAGTCATTAACCAACGCAAACATACACTGCACTTACAATACACTTCGCTTGCCAGCTCTACTTACCATTCCTTGTTAACAGCGCCCCAATTGTCGACCACGTCACGCTCGTTTCTGCAAAGGCAAATTCTGGACACGGCTGTATTGACTGAAATGGATGCATTACATAAAGCACTTCTAAATCAACTCCTTTTACTTTGTCGTAACGCAAATCTGGCCAAAACTGTCTGGGTCAAGATCAGCCCTGTGGTACAGAAGACCATTGTTAGACAAGGTTAACATGACAAAGTGTGGCAAAACCTTGGAATACACATTTATTGACAAAAACACAAGCAGGTTAACTTTTGTCCCCCAGCTCAGATTCTGGTTTTTACTCCACCTCCCACCACCCTGGTGTAAGGTGGAGTTGGGGTGGCAGTGGGTACCTGACCAAAACCGAAAAAGCACAGGTTTCTGGAATGATGTGACCCTGCAATGCTGCCACAAAACGCAAGGGGCGGGACCAGAAAAGGATCTCTGACCCCACCTCTCACCTGTCCAGGTGAAAGGCAGCACGAAACCTTGTTGACAACCCAGCAGCAATCTGCCACACCATGACACATTACACACCACACGTTGCGTTTGAATATCATGTTGGTCGCAGAAACTGTACTTGCATTTCCACAGTTCCCTTGTGCAAGTACTTGATTCATACATTGCTGTGACACCATTGTTGTTTTGAAATGCCACAAAATTATTTCCCAGTTATCCACAGCTTTGATCCGGGTTTGGATGTGTTTGTTGTTGCAACTGTGCGTTTTTCATCCTTGCCATTTACTTTAGCAGTCATGCTAAAAAGTGTTTGTATTTGATTTGTCCACAATGTCTCCTTGCTGTCACCGTTTCCACGCATATGTTACATTGAGAAATTGTTGGTGCCTGTTGTGCGACACATTTGGCGTTCCTCGCTCCTTTTTTGTTGTTGTGTATGCTCTCAGTCACAGTCAAGTCATCCAAACCACACAAAACACACCTCAACCACCACAAAACTAATAGACAAATCCACACAAGCTCAACTCCAACTATCAACATGCTGGCATTCTAGGATCTAAGCTACAAAATCCACAGTCCTGACCCTACATTGCACAACACAACACCACCCAGACCCTCAGTCAGTCAATAGTCAGGGCACGTTGGTGCAGACACATCACCAGCAGAAATCCATGCTTCAAGGTGATGAATCAGTGGTCCTGTGAGGGCAAAAAAAAAAAAAAAACATTGGTAAGCAAACTTCTTCACTGAAAGGATGTGTTATAAGTTGCAAACACACTACCTTACTTGCAGAAATCCAGCCTTCCAGGTGACGAATCAGTGGCCCTGTGCAGATAAACAAAAATCACACTAGTAAGCAATAATCTTCACTGAAAGGAGGTTTTATGATAAGTTAAAAACAGTACTTTACTGGCAGAAATCCAGCCTTCCAGTTGACAAATCAGTGGTGCTGTGCAGCTAAAAAATATAATAAAACACATTGGTAAGGAAGCATCTTCACTGAAAGTGTTTGTTAACATGAGTTCCAAATATACTACCATACTCGCAGAAATTCCACCTTCCAGGTCAAGAATCAGTGGTCCTGCAAAGCAAAAAAGGCACACAGGAGCATGGGAAGTGGCACTGGTAGGATATCTTCACAAGTTGCAGACATATTATATTATATTATATATATTACCTCACTTGCAGACATCCAGGTGTCCACTCAGCAGTTCTGTGGAACAATAAAGTCACAGAGTGATAAGCAGGAATCTTCACTGGAAGCATGTGTAGAGAACAGTTGCAGACACGTTACCTTCCTCGCAGAAATCCGGCCTTCCAGGTAACAACGTCAGTGGTTCTGTGAAGATGAAAACAGCCATGACACACATATTTCCTCCAACAACCCACTGTTCTGTTAAAGCCCTCCAGTGCTCAGACAGGAACCTCCAAAAAGCCCATTTACAGCTAAATAATAATATAAAGCACCCATAGTGGCTGTGAGGACTGGACAAACACAGCTGTGCTGACACTACATTATCAATTCAATTTTACCCACGACTCCCAGTCCCATGAGACTGGGACATCGGTCGCTGCCTACATAAATCTGAAGTTATACTACACTTTTGGCTGCCAGTCCATCCTATGTTTCAACTATACTTTCTTTACGCGCTCTACAGCTACACTTTTGTTTTTAGGAAGCATAGCTTGTTTTAAAAATTTACATTTGTCGCATTTTAACTTTGTACGCTACAACTACACAGTTAAAGGGAACACCGACACCTCTCCTTTAACACATTCTATCTTTACGTTGATCTATTTAACACACTTTAATCTGTCTCAGTTCTATGACCTATTTTTATTGTTGTTGATGATTATCAAGTCATCCAGGTCATAATTCAGAGAAGGTCCTAAACTACTATTATTGTTACACTCTGTTAAACACTAACGACGCACGTCTTATCTAACGAACCTCATTTTGCCACCGTTTATGGTGATATACGCAACATATAAACTTCACTTTTAGGACGCCAGGTTTGGGCCACTAATTCTAGCCTCTACACTACCGCTTTGACTAGTTTGCCTGCTAAACTGTGCTATTTAATACTACAACAAACTACTCTGGGCATTCTACACCCAAACAACTCCACAACACAACTAACCCATCGTCAACAACCCACCTACAATCATCACACCAAACCAAATGCTCAGCACCAAGAGCTCCTACAACCACTATCTACCAGCTAACATAACGTCTGCATCAGTGTTAATTTTGGCAGCAATTTCTGATTTAGTTTTTATTTTAGTCTTGTGACTAAAATGTCATTTGATTTTAGTCACAAGACTAAAATAAAAAATAAATCAGAAATTGCTGCCAAAATTAACACTGATGCACTTTGATGACTAAAAAAATTTTAGTCATCAACATTTTTTAACTTTTAGTCTAGTTTTAGTCGACTAAATATCAAAGAATTTTAGTCGACCAAATCTGCCGTGGATTTAGACGACTAAAATTCTATGATATATATTTTTTCATGAAATAATTAAGGTTTGAAGTGCAATAAAAACAGGCACAGCTTCAACTTGTGTTATTTGAAACAAACACCTCTTTATTTAATTGCTACGACCTTTTCACAAAAGAACCAGTGAACAGTGAGCTGCTCTCCCTGAATACACTGTTCAGTCATGACCTTCTTCATGAATACTCCATAACTACAGCAAAACACTTCAGTGACAACTTAGAAACAATGCACATGCTGTAAAACCATCAGCAGCGGTGTCTTCATTTATAGATTTTGTCACGTGTATCTTTGAGCGGAAGTTAAGACGACTCGTCTGCAAACGTCGCTTCAGGTTTGTTGTGTTTTTACCGCTGATAGTCGCTCCACACGGTTTGCAAACCGTCTTGTTTGTCTTGACATCAAACGTGTCCGTGTGTCTGTTGTTCTCCTGTGTTGTGTTACCATGCATGAGTACGCCTTCTTCCAGCATCGCGGGGTAACGTCCTTACGCAGAGAGATCACTTCTGATTGGCTCTCTGCCGCCGTCTCCTGATTCGTCCCTCCCTTCCACAAACAAAATTTGCTCTGATTGGATCTCGTCACCATCAATAATTTCGTCTCGTTTTTATTCGTTGACAAAAGTGTCAGTACATTTCGTCTTCTTTTTTGGCACCTTGTGTTAGTTTTTATTTAGTTATCGTCTCATTTTTATCAGCAAAAAAAGGTCGTTAACGAAAACTATGACGAAAATGATTCATCAACAAAATTAACACTGGTCTGCATCCCTAATGTACTATTACAATAACTACTAACTCTCTCTCACCCTACTTAGTTAAAGCTCTAATTTTATCTTCTAGTAAATAAGGTCTAGGCCATGTTTTTTTTCTGTCCATGTCGATTCAGTTTTTACGTGTCCTTTGCTGTCACCATTTTTATTTCATTGCTTCAAAACTGGTCAAGGCTGCCAGTTTTGTAGCATTACACACTATTCATTTCTCCCCTTTGGGTGTTGCCCATTCACAGTCAACAAAAAAAAAAAAACATCAACCCACACAAAACCCCCAAAAACCACAGAAGCACATTGTAAGACACAACAATAAACCAACACCACAACTCTACCACAGAACCACAACAACAACCACACTAACCAGATGCCGGCATCCACACACCCTAAACAACAACCACAACCTACACCACAACCTCCTAAACACCTGTCGTCACTAAGCACTAATTAAATCTAACCTAATCCTACCTTAACACTCTACTACTAATTTTATATTACTATTATCTGGGGCCAGGTCGGTCATCTATTTTATTATTGAGCCTATTTTAGTTATGTCTACCGACATAATCCTAACACAACATTTAGGTTTGGTTTATTTTTCGTACCTTTCCACTACGAATAGTTCTAACACTTAATTTATTTTATTTATCAACGCAACTGCTCAGCCAAGCAGCTTCATCAGTTCATCAGAACAAATGAAGCTGCTTGGATGAGCAGCTAAACGTCTTCAAGAAAACTCTACAATTCCAGACGCCTTGCTTCAATCTTCTCTACGTATTATGACCTGGATGACTGAGAATCTTCATCAACATATAAACGCAACTGTTAAGTTAATTTATCTAATTATACTATGAATAATATAATTTCTATCACTACATAATTATACCGCCTGCATGAGGGAAGTAAATATGAGGTATGCCTTACAGAAAGAACAAGAAAACCGATGACCTGTCACAGTGGGACATGAAGACGTCTCCTCAGACCACAGGCAGGGCCTGGTTGTTGGCTGACCAGGTGCAGGCTGGTTCTGTGATGTGATCATCAGCTGAGGAGGACAAGATAGACTATTTTTAACAACAAATAAAACGACACATAATCTGCAATGCAGATTTCATCACTCTACGGTTAAAACACTGCAAACATGAGGTAAACATGAGTAAAACTAAACGCTGATGGTGCAGCTAGTTGTAGGCCTCGTAAGTAGTCGCATTTGAGGACAGTGGCAGAAGGGCCGGAGAACTACAAGGCCAACACACCTGATGTTGCCACTGTTCCTCCTCACAGGATGCTACTTTACTAGCGCTAATCCTCTGTCAAAGAATGTACCTTTACCTGCTAGGCAGGGACCTCTAGCTGATCTCTTCACAGGACAGCAGCTGAAATAAAAACAGCAGATTCTTCAGGTTAGTGTGTCCTAGTGTGACCATCAGCAGGGAAAGTGCCAGGAAACATCCACTCCCCTTGTTGAGTTCAACCCACTGCGACGTCTCCCAGAAAGCACCAAGGGAAGCCTTCAAGGCCCGAAGAGGGGGAGGACACAATTTACAATTACATTCGGCTTTAAACAAAAAAACTTCATGATGACTTAAGCACATTAAAACAAGTAGACAGTACCTGTAGTAGCTTGGATCCACCTGCAGTCTGTGCATTGTACCCGAGCTCTGCGCCATGTGCTCCGATTATCACAGCTTTCAGGTGTGTCTCTGGAACTGGCCCATTTCCCCTGTTGACCACTAGATGGCGACAAATAGGGATGTCCCGATCCGATCACATGATCGGAAATCGGGCCCGATTACGTGATTTCAGACTCGATCGGAATCGGACATTACCTCCCGATCAGGACTCGGATATATACTTTTTAGGGCTGTCAAAGTTAACGCCTTCTGTGTAGGGTGGCTCTGTGTCTTGTAGTGCAGGGGTATGACAGCTGCTTTTGGTGAGACAGGTCCTGGTTCGAGACCTCGATGTGCTGCATGTGTGAAATCTCCCAGTGTGGCGGCACACACACACACAGGCCTGTCGCGATAAACAATAAATCAATTAATTGCACGATAACTTTAAATGGGCTCGATACGTTTTTCGGCCGCGATAAATTACATTTGCACGCTTGTTTGTTTTCCTCTCTCTCTCTCTCTCTCTCTCGCTGCCAAAGAGGCTGGATGACAAAAGGCGTCACTCGGTGCGTCGTAGCGTATAAAGTGTGCAAAGTCCGGCCGTCAGATTTAATATGGCCCGCGGCTTCTGTCTTAAAATGTGTCAAACCAACAGGTAGTTCTTATTTTTTTATAAGAACTATCATTGTGTACCGTTTACGGGATGTTCTGAGCAGACCTCTGTCAGCTCGCTGTCTGCGTCGCCACGGTGCGTCACAGCGCTGCAGGGCTTGGACGCTGATTACAGCAACACAGAGAGCTGTGAAGCTGCACAACACTGGTTCAACACTTCCACACAATTCACCACAAGACTAAACATGCTTATGAATAACGTGCCATCAGAGAGAGTCCGCGTTGTACGAGTGCAGTTCTCTGCATTCTTACTGGCGGCACTCGCGGCAGCGCTACCTAGTCTAGTTCTCTTGCCCAGTCCTCTTGTGCCAGCTCTGCTATTTTATGCGTTTCTGTCTACATGGTGGCGTTTTTAAAATTTGCTGATGCGCATACACACACGTGCGCACAGGTGAGCCCACTCCCAGCAGCAGGTAGAGTGCGTGTTGTTTGGCTCTGTTGCTCATGACGTGCTAGTTGGTTTGACTTAACTCCATTGACTATGCTCAGATAAGCCATGGTAATAGGCCTACCACTACTCATAATAATAATATTAATATCATTAATAATAACAATAATAATAATAGTGTTGATAATTGGGGGCCTTTCCAATGTTAAATGTTCTTTAGAAATTAAAGTTTATTGATCTTTGAAAGGGTGTACTTGCATTATATGTCATTATCATTATGTTAGTTGAACATTGATTTGACAATATTATCGCTTATCCCAATAATTTCTCTTGGCAATTAATCACCCAGCAAAATCTGTTATCATGACAGGCCTACACACACACACACACACACACACACACACAGGTTTTGCCGCAATGAGTGCCTTTATAGAAAGTATCGGATCGGGACTCGGTATCGGCAGATACTCAATATCAAATGACTCTGACTCGGACTCAAGGGCAAAAAAACCTGATCGGGACATCCCTAGCGACAAACATTCTTAGTTTGGAAGCATTGACTTTATACTGATACTAACAAAACATTTTAATTAAACACTTCTTAGTATCAACAGAACAAATTAATACTGATGCCTTCTTATCTTTGTGTTCCCTCCTTCAACTCTGTAATGAAGTCCAGATCATCTGCAGTCATTCACTCTCATTGTGGAAGCACCAGCTATTAATAACTAAACAAACAAGATAAAAAACAAACAGTTAAATCATTGTCTTATATTTTTTTACAATGTAAAAACTAAAACAAGCAAACGGCACCTGTTGTTCTCAATCTGCCATATTTCTCCTCTTCACTACTACATGGCGACAAACTTTTTAAGTTCAAAAGCATTTACTTGACACTAATGTTTATAAAGCACTTTCATTAAAAACACTTTTATACCACCAATTTCTGTCTCACCTCACTGTTATCTTTAATGAAGCCCAACTCATCTGCAGTCAGCTAACAGCACCTGTTGGAGCGCCTCTCTGTGTGCAATGTGCTCCGCCATGTTTGCTTTCAGGCCTTTCTGTGGAACTAGGCCCGTCTCTCTTCTCTTTCAGTGGATGTTTACACCAAAGCTGCCGCTACACCAGTAAATTAGCTGAAACAGCCGAACTTCTGCGGAATAACACCACTGCATCGCTCACCTGCTTCAGGTTGATTTAAAAATGGCGCAGATACGCGGGCCGCTTATCACTTCCACTGTGAACTTCTTCTTCTTCTTCTGTTGCCGAGTGGCAACCGTTTGAGGTGCATTACTGCCACCTACCGTTCTTCTCACCATTCCTTTAAACATAAAAACCGGGAAAAACCTCTTCCTAAACACTGACTGTGTTTTTATATTTTTAATTTATTTATTTAGTCAAAGGTACACAGGATGTTGCTTTTATTTAGGGTAAAGTGCATCAATCACACAATTGGTTTTTATACATATAAACAATATATAAATACAGAGGAATGACTTAAACCCTTTTAGTACCTGCTCAGAGCTGCAGGTGACTTCCTTCTCACAGTCCTTCAGTCTTTCTATTTAAACAACAGACATATCAGACCCCTACTCAGACAGTACTAGTTGAATGGCTGAATCGCTGCACCAACAAACGTATGGAAGAAGAAGAAGAAGAAGAAGAAGAAAGAGGGTGAAGAACAACAGTGCCTTGCAGCAGTCAAACTAATGATCATGTGATGCAGGGTCTGCTATGTGATTCTGCACCCTTTTCTGGACTTTTTCATGACTTCGGCAGTCTGTATTAGTCCCTCTAAACATAAAGCATGCTGTGTGCAGTAGGCTATGAAAAAAAATAAAAAATTAACAACAACAGATAAAACCTTCAAGCTATGCTGCGAAACCCTCAGAAGTCAAGAGGGCAGACCAACACCCCCCTTTCTCCAAAGCCCTCTGAGACTTCAGATCTTCTGCCTCTGGTCTTCAGCCAGAAATTGAATTTGGCTCTTCAGGAACACAAATCGCTCCCTTTATCACCTAAACCACCATCCCAGATACTTGGACATCCTCTTGGCTCACTTTTCACTCTCCACCTGCAGAGTATACAGCAACCTTACCAAAACACAGCACCTAAATTGGCACACCACTAAACTAATACTTTGTTGCAGAACCTTTGGCTTTTATTTCAGCACACAGTCTTTTTGGGTAGGAGCCCATCAGTGTGGCACACCTTGATGTTGTAATATTTGCCCACTCTTCTTTGCAAAACTGCTCCAAGTCTGACAGATTGCGAGGGCATCTCCTGTGCACAACCCTCTTCAGATCACCCCACAGATGTTTGATGGGATTCAGGTCTGGACTGCGGCTGGGCCATTCCAAAGCCTCAATCATATTCCGGTGAAGCCATTCTTTTGTTGTTTTAGATGTGTGCTTTGGGTCATTGTCATCCTGAAAGATCTTCATCTTAAGCTTTCTAACAGAAGGTCAAAGGTTTTGTGCCAACACTGACTGGTATTTAAAACTGTTCATAATTCCCTCCACCCTGACTAAGGCCCCAGTTGCAGCTGAAGACAATCAGCCTCAAAGCATGATGCTGCCACCACCATGCTTTACTGTTGGTATGGTGTTATTTTGGTGATGTGCAGTGTTGTTTTTGCACTAAATATACCTTTTGGAATTATTTTTTAAAAAATTGGTTAAATCCGGACACAACCACATTCCCCAGTTATAAACTGTTTTTCAATTGCATTGTACAGGTTATAGGTCACAGGAAAGGTGGAAAAAGGTGTGAAATTATTTATCTTGCTGTTATTTTTTTAGTTTTTCACAAAAACCTGCCATTTCAACAGGGGTGTGTAGATATATATATATATTTTTTTTACTAAAAACTAAATTAAAGGGACAAAAAACCTTTGAACATATACAAATCATAAATACATAATAAACTAAAAAAGACAGAAAAAAGAAAAAAAACATTCTGTGTTATAATTTCAAAATATTACACCTACAGCGGTCACTAGATGGCAGCACAGCCACACAATACTCACATACGTTCTCTGTCTTTTTCATCAGCTGCCTCAGTGTTCACCTTTGTTTTCACATCACTTCAATGACAGCTGTGGAAATACACCAGTCGCTGTTCAGCAGCAGCATCTACCCACAGTGGAAGTGCGAGAACGTTTCATCAGCAAAAAAAAGACTTCTGGTCACATGTCTTCTGATCAGCGAGTCAGAGCTTTTAGATTTAGGACAGAAACATAAGAGGACACATTTCTACCACTACAAAGTGGCTGCCTCACATGTGGAAGTCTGAGCCACCTGGTGGACGAAAACACAATCTACACCTCCAACAGATCTGATTCCAGATCCCTGTCCAGCATGTGTAATCATCGAGTCCAAATCCTGGTTGGCACTCGCCTCCTTCCTCAGATGCAGCGATGGCCGCTGAAGGCACTACAAGCACAGTGTGATTAAAACTGACCAGCCTCTGAGGACGTGATCCGGCAGCTGATATGAAGCAGGCCGGCCAGGAGATGAGGCAGGAGGAGGAGATCGAGGGACACAGAGAGCTTTCACCTCAGGATTTCCTACAATGAACCCATCATAAGTCCAGGTACTAACTGCTGTGCTTGTTGACATATATTCAGATCAATACGTTTCTGAAGTGGGCTATGAATAAAATGAATCAGAGCTGTGCAAGCACATCATATTTATCTGGCATTTAACAGCGTATTAAAAGATCTGCGCACACAACTGCGACCAAGATCTGTTTATTTCTGCTGTAAAATTAAACCTTTTAGTGGCAACCGATTTTCTCTTGATCAATGAATAAATGTAAATGTTAACACTTGTTTACCTTCAAAATAAAAGCCCAAATGTTCATCATGTAGTACATACGAAGTAAAATTCCTATAAAAGGCTTTCTATGAACTGATGCTTTGCTGCCGGGACTCGTCGTCGTCATGTAAACAGACACGCCGTTCAACACCTTTATGTCTATTACAGTGAACAGCTGGAGGCCCATTGAGATTGTTTTTTTTTTTCATCCATTAGAGAGTGTTCCACATACATTATATTCTGCCGTCCTCTATGCAAAACCACTGTGGTGATAGCTTCCTGCTAGCCTCTGGGTCACCTGCAAAGCAGCTAATGCTGTGATCGCCGCCTTGCTGCATACTATATGTGCAGAAACTCTGTCAGCCGTTTACAGGCCCGTGGTTGTCCCCTTTAGAATAATACGGGAGCTAGAGTCTATTTAAACACTATCTCTGTGACCTCTTGGTGCACGGCAGCTCTGCTGGGATCTACAGGATTAACCAGCGCCTCTCAGGTAAGCTGAATCATAATAAACAGCAGCAACGCTTTGAAAATACCCATACGGCACATTAGCATTGAAATGAGGTGGCACTTTTGTCAGTAGGTAGTTGTGGGTCACGGAGACACAACAGCCGGAGGTACTTGAGCACACACTTGCTGTCCTCTCGGCGGCCCAGCACTCCTACACTGCTAATGTCAACAGTGTACGTGCTGGCTCGTTTGCAGAGGGAAGGATTTCTCTCAGACTGCCAGGAGCTGACCATGTTTGGAGTGTAACAGCCCGCACAAACCCATGGAGTCTATTAGATCTGCACCTTATATTCTTCACTTCAAGCTGCTGTTACCATTACACCAACCTGTTGCCTCATTTCCTGATGCGAGTGCATTAAAAAACATGAGAACACTTTGGACTCTGAGAGGCATGACCTTATCGCTTTGCAAACATGCAGGGAGGGAAAAAAAAAGTTTTGTAGTCTTGCCAGAGTGACCGACTCCTTCGGTTAATTATGGCCTCAGACGACACATGTTACTGTGGATCAGTGGCACTCAAACTTCTTGCTCAGGGGCCACTCGCGGCCTGTGAAAGACTTCTGAGTGGCCCTTGAACATTTTTCAGCATGAAACGTACTCTCCCTGGGCTGCTGAAGCACTTCATGAAGGCAGCAGGATCCATAATTAATGTCTAACAGCTTCATCTGCACATCCAGTGTTAGCATTAGCATTCTATGAAAGAGTTCTCTTTAAAGAAGGTCACTTTACATGTAATAATAATATTTAAACATGTTTCTTATCAGCAAAAAAGCTAAAGAAAAATAGCAACCTCAGCATTTTTCTCCCAAAAACTGCAAAATTTAAGCAAAAAAACTCTCACAGATTGAAATCTAAGAAAGATGAAATGCATACATCTGCTTAGCGACGCGCCTGGATGTGCAAAATTCCATTCAGTGTCATGCATTAAGAAACATAAAACAAATAACCAAGAGGCATTAGAGCATAAAAATAAAGCATGAAACACACTCTGACACTCTGAATGTGAATTTTACACACAAACACTGACTTGTCCATGACAGGCAGATTGGATTAACACAGACTATTATAGAGAGGAGGATGAGAAGCAGTGACACATTTAGCAGCATTATTCTAAATGCTTCCACTTTATATTTAAACAGACATGCTTTTTAAACCTTTGTTTACACAATTTCACTTTATGGATGCAGGGTTAAAAGGAAGAACACACTTTTATTTTCAAATCAAGGACTTGTCTGCGAGTACCAGCAAGAGTCTCCTCCATGTGATGGCGCTTATTGAACCAACCAGTTCTGTTAACCTCATTGTATTCTCTGGATTAATAAGCACCAGAAGCATCTCAAGGTGCTGCTAAGAACTCCAGCTTAATATTGATCGACCCTCTAGTAGCTCTCCATACATGGACATTTCAAAAGTCTTATTCAGGCCTCTAAAAAAACAGATGTTACATCATAAGGAGTCTAATTAGCACCGAATGGTAGGGATGTTTATGTTTTCTTTTGTAGCCAAGATGGACTAAGATGATGTGTCAGATGCACATGGTACATGCACCAACAGAACATCTCCACACAAAAGCAACCAAACACTGACAAATGACACAAACACACTTGTGGTGTAATAGTGACCAGCTGGAGGTCTGCAACAGTGTTATCATCAGCTCAGACAAAAACATTTGCATTGGCCCTGCATGCTCGCTTGGCAATTTTTACCCACAATCCTCTGCACATAGGAAGCCGGGTCACACGACTGAGCATTGCATTGCATCACAATTACGTGCATTATAAGTAAAAATGTCAAAATAACATGCCATAATATAAATAAGTTACACTTACATATGTCAGTATACTGTAATATGTATTCAAAATATGCAACAGGAGTCGTCTGGTTTGCCCGCTGGTGACAGAGCCCTTCCTTTATCTGAAAGGTCAGTGCTTCTATCCCAGCTGGGTATCCATCTAAAGCCATTCATCCTCTAAAAACATCATCTCTCACCCACTGCTTCCTGAGTGTCAGCTCCAAGCCAAACACCTTCCAACCCCAGCTGTGTTAATAAACAGTTGATATAGCATTAATCACCACTGCCCTCAAGTGGTCACTACCAGGTACAACATGCATGCACACACACACACACACACACACACACACACACTCACACAGCTGCTGTTCACCTCGCCATCTCACACACTCCTCAACTGACACAGCCCTCTATTTTTTTAAATCAATATATGTACAGCCCAACAGTATATTTGTCTATTCAAATGTACTGAGATCAGCACACACACACACACATAAAAGTATATAAAAGTATTGAAAAGACTCTGTGAATAAAGCTGTTAAACTGTGAACTCTGAACTTTGTTAAAACCTGACATTCAAGGCAAGTTTGCAGATTGTATTACTTCATGTAAGCACCTATTTACACAATCTACCATCCATACAAACCTGAACAATAGGATCTATTAGTAATGTCCATGTGCTTTAAAGAGAAAAAACACACAGAAGGAGAAAGTGAAGGGAAAACATTTTTATACTTAAATTGGATTATTTTCCATGTTCTTTGACTCAGTCTTTACACATGCTGTCCTAAAGAACACACCATGATCTGCTTATTCCTTTTATAATCATCAAAGTTGATAACCTGAAGTGTCTTAAACATTTAACAAATAAATTCACTAAATTGTGACAATTAAACTAAAGAAATGATGCTGTTATTCTATATGACCAGCAGGTGGCAGAAGAGACTCAGAAACAAGGAGCCTATAGGCCGACTAGCTTACCTTTAAATCTTCTGCCTGACTTTGTATCAACGTGACATCATCATCATCTTATTTTCTTTCAGGGCTTCTTGGTACTTTTTAAGTCTTCTTGGTGTATTGAAATATTCTCATTGTGCAGTTACAGCATCACTGAAATGAATTGTTGATCTTTGTTGTTAACAGGAACATGGGAATCTGAAGCAGTCTTGATGTGTGGCTCACCTGAACATCTGATAAGAGACTAAAACCATCAGGAGGACGCTGCCAAACCACCACAGACAGTTTGTCCTGCAACAACAGCAACAAGTGTTTGTCCTCACAAGTGTGTGAACTGCAGGAGAAGCACGCTTGTGATAAGCACTGCAAAACATGCCCCATGATCTGCATGAGCCTCTGACTTCTGTGACTGGGCCAGTGGTTTGCACTTTTGTCCACTAGGTGGAGCCACATGCTCAGACAGGCTCAGCTCTTGCCTCATTTTCCATCCACAAAGCATGCTTCAAAAACATATGTATGTGTATAAATATATATGAACAGTAGTTTATAACACAACATGTGTGGGAGTGTGATGACACAGTTTTCAGTCTGGTTAGTAACAAGTTAGTCATTAATAAGTCCAATTAGTCCAAACCCTCATCTCTCCTGTTCTCCAGCCTTCCTCACCACCACCAGGTCTAGACACACACAAACGCCAAACTGTGGTAATACCAGATATCATGGCATCATCAACTCTTCATAAGAACTCTTTTCTTTGTTTTTATATCTTTTCTTTTCTATTAGCAGTGATCAGTCTCATCTGAAGCTCCTCCTTCATGGTGTGGTTACAAACCACAGCACCCAGCAGTCTTATCTGAGGGCAGCAGGGGCTGATGGGAGTTTTGAGCAGCTCGTCCTTGTTTGGCCTCAGCTGCATCAGAGCGTCACTTCTCTGTGAGTTCACCAGAGGAAACATGCTTCTCCTGCCGGCTGCTGTTCTCTGCTGTCTGTGTTCAGGTGAGTGTTTCCAGCCAATCAGGCGCTGACGAGCCGCACCTGTAACAATCACTGACCTCCACCTGTCTCTGCAGCGCTGGTTTCCATGGCAGCAGATCTGATTCAGGACGATGCCTCGCTGACCAGGAGAGTCGGTGGAAATGTGTCCTTCAGCTGTGGAGGGATTCAACAGTGTGAATACAGCTATGTGTACTGGTACCAGAAGAAAGACAAGGACACATTCAGAGTGATTCTTGATATTGATAACAGTAATGGTAACATCGATAAAAGTTACAGCAGTCATCCTCAGAAAGATGATTTCTCAGCTGTACAAACACAGAAGGGCTGGGAGCTGGAGCTCAAGACAGTTAAAGAGAATCATTCAGCCACCTACTACTGCTCCTGTTGGGATAACGTTGAAGGTTCCCACAGTGAGAGATTATGCGAGCAGCCTGAACAAAAACCAGCAGAGAACAGAAAACCACATCAGCTTCATGTTTCACCTCCATCTCAGACTCAAACACACTCAAAGAGCTCTGAAGCATCGAAAGCTGCACAAATCCATGTTTGATCCCAACAAAGGAAGGAATGAGTCCATGTGACCAGAGGGGACGCTGACTGGGAGTCTTCCAGTCGGAGCTTCACATGTTAACAGAGGAAGTTTAGAATCAGCAGGAAAAAGCTGATGATGAGGACACTTCGATGGTTTTTACAAACATGGAGATTTTCAGTGTCTCTGTTTTACACAGACGTTCCTGCAACATGGAATTCTGACAGAATTCTGTCTCCTGATTGGATCCTTCACTCAGCAGGTTTTTGTATGAGCCTGTTTCACTGTGTGAGGATCTTTGGTCCTGGAACTAAACTGATAGTAACAGGTAAGAACTAACATTTATTTTTACTGTTGGAAATGTTGAAGCTGTTTAAAGTCACTTTCTTCATGAACTGTTTCTACTGAATCACATTTTTATTAGTTTGATTGCTGCAAAGCAATCAAACTCTTGTTCTTCTACGTCTTTATTAGTTTGATTGCTGCAAAGCAATCAAACTATTGTTATTCTACGTCTTTATTAGTTTGATTGCCGTTGCTAGGCAATCAAACTCTTGTTCTTCTACGTCTTTATTATTAGTTTGATTGCTGCAAAGCAATCAAACTCTTGTTCTTCTACGTCTTTATTAGTTTGATTGCCATGGCAATCAAACTCTTGTTCTTCTACGTCTTTATTATTCTTATTATTCTTCCGTACGTTTTTTGGCTCAGCATATCTTCAGAATGCATGGGCCGATTCAAATCATTCAAACATCAAAAGATTCAGCTCATTCAGGACATTCCCGGAAACCTTCAATATTAATTACAAATATTATAATATTAAAAATATTAAACATTTTCCACCCTCAAATTAACATTGGAGTCAATGGGAGAGCCCTTCAAACCATGCATTTTGCAAAATGCTACTGCTCCTACAAATATTAAGTTAGAGAAACCATTCGAGGCTTAAAATACTTCCAACGTCTTGGTCTTCAAAAGTTGTATTCAGAATTTGGAAGTTCAGCTCCGTCTTCAAATGATAGGGGATTAAAGATGAAGTGGTTTTTGAGGTCTCTTCTGAGTTTAACATTAGTGTGTATTGCGTGGAATGTTGGGAGCTAGAGTGGGTGAGTCATCGCTCAGAGTGCGGGAGGGAAAAAAATTAAACCAGTTTCTGCGTTTCTATCCTGCTGTCACGTCTGCACCTTTTGTCTGACAGGGATAATTTGGCCACCAGTTCGAAGGAAAAATGGTCTGGGTTCTGTTGGTGTCGGTCTTAAAACTCAACACCAAACAGTTTTGCCTGTAGATCGAGCTGTTCGGGGAGAGTGCCGGTCATTCCTCCATTAAGACATAATGTAAAACCAAAAACAGAGAAGCAGAGCTGCCATATTTTCTAACTCGCCGCCATCTCCACATCTTCGACATCCCAGACATAAAAATCGTACCAGTTGTAGAGCAACTTCTTGGGATTCTGACGGTGTTCTTATTTTTCGTCTAAAGTCTTCGGTTTGGAGAATATGAGACATTGTTCGGAGGGTGGTTTTACATAGGAAATGCATTAGGAGGGGGAAAGAGAGCTGCAGTTAGGGGCAGCTGATAAACATTCCGGTTGCCATGGATGCAGGCAGGCAGGCAGGCAGGCAGGGCTGTTACCATGGTGACATGCTGACACACTAGAAGCATACAAAGCGGCCATATTTGTAGTCTTTATCAGACTTTAAGCATTATATCTGTCATATTGATCATCCTTCAGCTGTATACTACTTTTCCACATTCAAATCACACAGCCTGAGCTTCTTATAGTCTTATGGTATTATTCCACCCTCAGACCTTTCATATGGTATATTCACAGGCTATTCTTTAAGGTTGTGACTTCATACTGTTCTTGTCTTCAGCTGTTTCTCTTTCATATCTTCATAATATTAAAACATTTTCTACTTTTCCAGATAAGAGCTTCATCTTTCTAAATTCTTAACTGTGTTTCAGCAAATTAAGTTCAGATTGCAGATTCTCCAGCAATTCAGAGCAATCGTTCACATCAGCGTTCAAAGCAATGCTTCAGCTGCGGCAATCAAACTTGCATTTTCTTCAGGAAATGCTTTTCTAGTTATTATTATTATTATTATTATTATTATTCTTCCGTACGTTTTTTGGCTCAGCATATCTTCAGAATGCATGGGCCGATTCAAACCATTCAAACATCAAAAGATTCAGCTCATTAAGGGCATTCCCGGAAACCTTCAATTATAATTACAAATATTATAATATTAAAAATATTAAACATTTTCCACCCTCAAATTAACATTGGAGTCAATGGGAGAGCCCTTCAAACCATGCATTTTGCAAAATGCTACTGCTCCTACAAATATTAAGTTAGAGAAACCATTCGAGGCTTAAAATACTTCCAATGTCTTGGTCTTCAAAAGTTGTATTCAGAATTTGGAAGTTCAGCTCCGTCTTCAAATGCCAGGGGATTAAAGATGAAGTGGTTTTTGAGGTCTCTTCTGAGTTTAACATTAGTGTGTATTGCGTGGAATGTTGGGAGCTAGAGTGGGTGAGTCATCGCTCAGAGTGCGGGAGGGAAAAAAATTAAACCAGTTTCTGCGTTTCTATCCTGCTGTCACGTCTGCACCTTTTATCTGACAGGGATAATTTGGCCACCAGTTCGAAGGAAAAATGGTCTGGGTTCTGTTGGTGTCGGTCTTAAAACTCAACACCAAACAGTTTTGCCTGTAGATCGAGCTGTTCGGGGAGAGTGCCGGTCATTCCTCCATTAAGACATAATGTAAAACCAAAAACAGAGAAGCAGAGCTGCCATATTTTCTAACTCGCCGCCATCTCCACATCTTCGACATCCCAGACATAAAAATCGTACCAGTTGTAGAGCAACTTCTTGGGATTCTGACGGTGTTCTTATTTTTCGTCTAAAGTCTTCGGTTTGGAGAATATGAGACGTTGTTCGGAGGGTGGTTTTACATAGGAAATGCATTAGGAGGGGGAAAGAGAGCTGCAGTTAGGGGCAGCTGATAAACATTCCGGTTGCCATGGATGCAGGCAGGCAGGCAGGCAGGCAGGGCTGTTACCATGGTGACATGCTGACACACTAGAAGCATACAAAGCGGCCATATTTGTAGTCTTTATCAGACTTTAAGCATTATATCTGTCATATTGATCATCCTTCAGCTGTATACTACTTTTCCACATTCAAATCACACAGCCTGAGCTTCTTATAGTCTTATGGTATTATTCCACCCTCAGACCTTTCATATGGTATATTCACAGGCTATTCTTTAAGGTCGTGACTTCATACTGTTCTTGTCTTCAGCTGTTTCTCTTTCATATCTTCATAATATTAAAACATTTTCTACTTTTCCAGATAAGAGCTTCATCTTTCTAAATTCTTAACTGTGTTTCAGCAAATTAAGTTCAGATTGCAGATTCTCCAGCAATTCAGAGCAATCGTTCACATCAGCGTTCAAAGCAATGCTTCAGCTGCGGCAATCAAACTTGCATTTTCTTCAGGAAATGCTTTTCTAGTTATTAGTTTGATTGCCATGGCAATCAAACTCTTGTTCTTCTACGTCTTTATTATTCTTATTATTCTTCCGTACGTTTTTTGGCTCAGCATATCTTCAGAATGCATGGGCCGATTCAAACCATTCAAACATCAAAAGATTCAGCTCATTAAGGACATTCCCGGAAACCTTCAATAATAATTACAAATATTATAATATTAAAAATATTTAACATTTTCCACCCTCAAATTAACATTGGAGTCAATGGGAGAGCCCTTCAAACCATGCATTTTGCAAAATGCTACTGCTCCTACAAATATTAAGTTAGAGAAACCATTCGAGGCTTAAAATACTTCCAACGTCTTGGTCTTCAAAAGTTGTATTCAGAATTTGGAAGTTCAGCTCCGTCTTCAAATGACAGGGGATTAAAGATGAAGTGGTTTTTGAGGTCTCTTCTGAGTTTAACATTAGTGTGTATTGCGTGGAATGTTGGGAGCTAGAGTGGGTGAGTCATCGCTCAGAGTGCGGGAGGGAAAACAATTAAACCAGTTTCTGCGTTTCTATCCTGCTGTCACGTCTGCACCTTTTGTCTGACAGGGATAATTTGGCCACCAGTTCGAAGGAAAAATGGTCTGGGTTCTGTTGGTGTCGGTCTTAAAACTCAACACCAAACAGTTTTGCCTGTAGATCGAGCTGTTCGGGGAGAGTGCCGGTCATTCCTCCATTAAGACATAATGTAAAACCAAAAACAGAGAAGCAGAGCTGCCATATTTTCTAACTCGCCGCCATCTCCACATCTTCGACATCCCAGACATAAAAATCGTACCAGTTGTAGAGCAACTTCTTGGGATTCTGACGGTGTTCTTATTTTTTGTCTAAAGTCTTCGGTTTGGAGAATATGAGACGTTGTTCGGAGGGTGGTTTTACATAGGAAATGCATTAGGAGGGGGAAAGAGAGCTGCAGTTAGGGGCAGCTGATAAACATTCCGGTTGCCATGGATGCAGGCAGGCAGGCAGGCAGGCAGGGCTGTTACCATGGTGACATGCTGACACACTAGAAGCATACAAAGCGGCCATATTTGTAGTCTTTATCAGACTTTAAGCATTATATCTGTCATATTGATCATCCTTCAGCTGTATACTACTTTTCCACATTCAAATCACACAGCCTGAGCTTCTTATAGTCTTATGGTATTATTCCACCCTCAGACATTTCATATGGTATATTCACAGGCTATTCTTTAAGGTCGTGACTTCATACTGTTCTTGTCTTCAGCTGTTTCTCTTTCATATCTTCATAATATTAAAACATTTTCTACTTTTCCAGATAAGAGCTTCATCTTTCTAAATTCTTAACTGTGTTTCAGCAAATTAAGTTCAGATTGCAGATTCTCCAGCAATTCAGAGCAATCGTTCACATCAGCGTTCAAAGCAATGCTTCAGCTGCGGCAATCAAACTTGCATTTTCTTCAGGAAATGCTTTTCTAGTTCTTATTATTATTCTTCCGTACGTTTTTTGGCTCAGCATATCTTCAGAATGCATGGGCCGATTCAAACCATTCAAACATCAAAAGATTCAGCTCATTAAGGACATTCCCGGAAACCTTCAATAATAATTACAAATATTATAATATTAAAAATATTAAACATTTTCCACCCTCAAATTAACATTGGAGTCAATGGGAGAGCCCTTCAAACCATGCATTTTGCAAAATGCTACTGCTCCTACAAATATTAAGTTAGAGAAACCATTCGAGGCTTAAAATACTTCCAACGTCTTGGTCTTCAAAAGTTGTATTCAGAATTTGGAAGTTCAGCTCCGTCTTCAAATGACAGGGGATTAAAGATGAAGTGGTTTTTGAGGTCTCTTCTGAGTTTAACATTAGTGTGTATTGCGTGGAATGTTGGGAGCTAGAGTGGGTGAGTCATCGCTCAGAGTGCGGGAGGGAAAAAAATTAAACCAGTTTCTGCGTTTCTATCCTGCTGTCACGTCTGTACCTTTTGTCTGACAGGGATAATTTGGCCACCAGTTCGAAGGAAAAATGGTCTGGGTTCTGTTGGTGTCGGTCTTAAAACTCAACACCAAACAGTTTTGCCTGTAGATCGAGCTGTTCGGGGAGAGTGCCGGTCATTCCTCCATTAAGACATAATGTAAAACCAAAAACAGAGAAGCAGAGCTGCCATATTTTCTAACTCGCCGCCATCTCCACATCTTCGACATCCCAGACATAAAAATCGTACCAGTTGTAGAGCAACTTCTTGGGATTCTGACGGTGTTCTTATTTTTCGTCTAAAGTCTTCGGTTTGGAGAATATGAGACGTTGTTCGGAGGGTGGTTTTACATAGGAAATGCATTAGGAGGGGGAAAGAGAGCTGCAGTTAGGGGCAGCTGATAAACATTCCGGTTGCCATGGATGCAGGCAGGCAGGCAGGCAGGCAGGGCCGTTACCATGGTGACAGACTGACTCACTAGAAGCATACAAAGCAGCCATATTTGTAGTCTTTATCAGACTTTAAGCATTATATCTGTCATATTGATCATCCTTCAGCTGTATACTACTTTTCCACATTCAAATCACACAGCCTGAGCTTCTTATAGTCTTATGGTATTATTCCACCCTCAGACCTTTCATATGGTATATTCACAGGCTATTCTTTAAGGTTGTGACTTCATACTGTTCTTGTCTTCAGCTGTTTCTCTTTCATATCTTCATAATATTAAAACATTTTCTACTTTTCCAGATAAGAGCTTCATCTTTCTAAATTCTTAACTGTGTTTCAGCAAATTAAGTTCAGATTGCAGATTCTCCAGCAATTCAGAGCAATCGTTCACATCAGCGTTCAACGCAATGCTTCAGCTGCGGCAATCAAACTTGCATTTTCTTCAGGAAATGCTTTTCTAGTTATTATTATTAGTTTGATTGCCATGGCAATCAAACTCTTGTTCTTCTACGTCTTTATTATTATTATTATTATTATTATTATTATTCTTCCGTACGTTTTTTGGCTCAGCATATCTTCAGAATGCATGGGCCGATTCAAACCATTCAAACATCAAAAGATTGAGCTCATTAAGGACATTCCCGGAAACCTTCAATAATAATTACAAATATTATAATATTAAAAATATTAAACATTTTCCACCCTCAAATTAACATTGGAGTCAATGGGAGAGCCCTTCAAACCATGCATTTTGCAAAATGCTACTGCTCCTACAAATATTAAGTTAGAGAAACCATTCGAGGCTTAAAATACTTCCAATGTCTTGGTCTTCAAAAGTTGTATTCAGAATTTGGAAGTTCAGCTCCGTCTTCAAATGACAGGGGATTAAAGATGAAGTGGTTTTTGAGGTCTCTTCTGAGTTTAACATTAGTGTGTATTGCGTGGAATGTTGGGAGCTAGAGTGGGTGAGTCATCGCTCAGAGTGCGGGAGGGAAAAAAATTAAACCAGTTTCTGCGTTTCTATCCTGCTGTCACGTCTGCACCTTTTATCTGACAGGGATAATTTGGCCACCAGTTCGAAGGAAAAATGGTCTGGGTTCTGTTGGTGTCGGTCTTAAAACTCAACACCAAACAGTTTTGCCTGTAGATCGAGCTGTTCGGGGAGAGTGCCGGTCATTCCTCCATTAAGACATAATGTAAAACCAAAAACAGAGAAGCAGAGCTGCCATATTTTCTAACTCGCCGCCATCTCCACATCTTCGACATCCCAGACATAAAAATCGTACCAGTTGTAGAGCAACTTCTTGGGATTCTGACGGTGTTCTTATTTTTTGTCTAAAGTCTTCGGTTTGGAGAATATGAGACGTTGTTCGGAGGGTGGTTTTACATAGGAAATGCATTAGGAGGGGGAAAGAGAGCTGCAGTTAGGGGCAGCTCATAAACATTCCGGTTGCCATGGATGCAGGCAGGCAGGCAGGCAGGCAGGGCCGTTACCATGGTGACAGACTGACTCACTAGAAGCATACAAAGCGGCCATATTTGTAGTCTTTATCAGACTTTAAGCATTATATCTGTCACATTGATCATCCTTCAGCTGTATACTACTTTTCCACATTCAAATCACACAGCCTGAGCTTCTTATAGTCTTATGGTATTATTCCACCCTCAGACCTTTCATATGGTATATTCACAGGCTATTCTTTCAGGTCGTGACTTCATACTGTTCTTGTCTTCAGCTGTTTCTCTTTCATATCTTCATAATATTAAAACATTTTCTACTTTTCCAGATAAGAGCTTCATCTTTCTAAATTCTTAACTGTGTTTCAGCAAATTAAGTTCAGATTGCAGATTCTCCAGCAATTCAGAGCAATCGTTCACATCAGCGTTCAAAGCAATGCTTCAGCTGCGGCAATCAAACTTGCATTTTCTTCAGGAAATGCTTTTCTAGTTATTATTAGTTTGATTGCCATGGCAATCAAACTCTTGTTCTTCTACGTCTTTATTATTATTATTATTCTTCCGTACGTTTTTTGGCTCAGCATATCTTCAGAATGCATGGGCCGATTCAAACCATTCAAACATCAAAAGATTCAGCTCATTAAGGACATTCCCGGAAACCTTCAATATTAATTACAAATATTATAATATTAAAAATATTAAACATTTTCCACCCTCAAATTAACATTGGAGTCAATGGGAGAGCCCTTCAAACCATGCATTTTGCAAAATGCTACTGCTCCTACAAATATTAAGTTAGAGAAACCATTCGAGGCTTAAAATACTTCCAACGTCTTGGTCTTCAAAAGTTGTATTCAGAATTTGGAAGTTCAGCTCCGTCTTCAAATGCCAGGGGATTAAAGATGAAGTGGTTTTTGAGGTCTCTTCTGAGTTTAACATTAGTGTGTATTGCGTGGAATGTTGGGAGCTAGAGTGGGTGAGTCATCGCTCAGAGTGCGGGAGGGAAAAAAATTAAACCAGTTTCTGCGTTTCTATCCTGCTGTCACGTCTGCACCTTTTATCTGACAGGGATAATTTGGCCACCAGTTCGAAGGAAAAATGGTCTGGGTTCTGTTGGTGTCGGTCTTAAAACTCAACACCAAACAGTTTTGCCTGTAGATCGAGCTGTTCGGGGAGAGTGCCGGTCATTCCTCCATTAAGACATAATGTAAAACCAAAAACAGAGAAGCAGAGCTGCCATATTTTCTAACTCGCCGCCATCTCCACATCTTCGACATCCCAGACATAAAAATCGTGCCAGTTGTAGAGCAACTTCTTGGGATTCTGACGGTGTTCTTATTTTTTGTCTAAAGTCTTCGGTTTGGAGAATATGAGACGTTGTTCGGAGGGTGGTTTTACATAGGAAATGCATTAGGAGGGGGAAAGAGAGCTGCAGTTAGGGGCAGCTGATAAACATTCCGGTTGCCATGGATGCAGGCAGGCAGGCAGGCAGGCAGGGCTGTTACCATGGTGACATGCTGACACACTAGAAGCATACAAAGCGGCCATATTTGTAGTCTTTATCAGACTTTAAGCATTATATCTGTCATATTGATCATCCTTCAGCTGTATACTACTTTTCCACATTCAAATCACACAGCCTGAGCTTCTTATAGTCTTATGGTATTATTCCACCCTCAGACCTTTCATATGGTATATTCACAGGCTATTCTTTAAGGTCGTGACTTCATACTGTTCTTGTCTTCAGCTGTTTCTCTTTCATATCTTCATAATATTAAAACATTTTCTACTTTTCCAGATAAGAGCTTCATCTTTCTAAATTCTTAACTGTGTTTCAGCAAATTAAGTTCAGATTGCAGATTCTCCAGCAATTCAGAGCAATCGTTCACATCAGCATTCAAAGCAATGCTTCAGCTGCGGCAATCAAACTTGCATTTTCTTCAGGAAATGCTTTTCTAGTTAGTTTGATTGCCATGGCAATCAAACTCTTGTTCTTCTACGTCTTTATTATTCTTATTATTCTTCCGTACGTTTTTTGGCTCAGCATATCTTCAGAATGCATGGGCCGATTCAAACCATTCAAACATCAAAAGATTCAGCTCATTAAGGACATTCCCGGAAACCTTCAATAATAATTACAAATATTATAATATTAAAAATATTTAACATTTTCCACCCTCAAATTAACATTGGAGTCAATGGGAGAGCCCTTCAAACCATGCATTTTGCAAAATGCTACTGCTCCTACAAATATTAAGTTAGAGAAACCATTCGAGGCTTAAAATACTTCCAACGTCTTGGTCTTCAAAAGTTGTATTCAGAATTTGGAAGTTCAGCTCCGTCTTCAAATGATAGGGGATTAAAGATGAAGTGGTTTTTGAGGTCTCTTCTGAGTTTAACATTAGTGTGTATTGCGTGGAATGTTGGGAGCTAGAGTGGGTGAGTCATCGCTCAGAGTGCGGGAGGGAAAAAAATTAAACCAGTTTCTGCGTTTCTATCCTGCTGTCACGTCTGCACCTTTTGTCTGACAGGGATAATTTGGCCACCAGTTCGAAGGAAAAATGGTCTGGGTTCTGTTGGTGTCGGTCTTAAAACTCAACACCAAACAGTTTTGCCTGTAGATCGAGCTGTTCGGGGAGAGTGCCGGTCATTCCTCCATTAAGACATAATGTAAAACCAAAAACAGAGAAGCAGAGCTGCCATATTTTCTAACTCGCCGCCATCTCCACATCTTCGACATCCCAGACATAAAAATCGTACCAGTTGTAGAGCAACTTCTTGGGATTCTGACGGTGTTCTTATTTTTCGTCTAAAGTCTTCGGTTTGGAGAATATGAGACGTTGTTCGGAGGGCGGTTTTACATAGGAAATGCATTAGGAGGGGGAAAGAGAGCTGCAGTTAGGGGCAGCTGATAAACATTCCGGTTGCCATGGATGCAGGCAGGCAGGCAGGCAGGCAGGGCTGTTACCATGGTGACATGCTGACACACTAGAAGCATACGAAGCGGCCATATTTGTAGTCTTTATCAGACTTTAAGCATTATATCTGTCATATTGATCATCCTTCAGCTGTATACTACTTTTCCACATTCAAATCACACAGCCTGAGCTTCTTATAGTCTTATGGTATTATTCCACCCTCAGACCTTTCATATGGTATATTCACAGGCTATTCTTTAAGGTTGTGACTTCATACTGTTCTTGTCTTCAGCTGTTTCTCTTTCATATCTTCATAATATTAAAACATTTTCTACTTTTCCAGATAAGAGCTTCATCTTTCTAAATTCTTAACTGTGTTTCAGCAAATTAAGTTCAGATTGCAGATTCTCCAGCAATTCAGAGCAATCGTTCACATCAGCGTTCAAAGCAATGCTTCAGCTGCGGCAATCAAACTTGCATTTTCTTCAGGAAATGCTTTTCTAGTTATTATTATTCTTCCGTACGTTTTTTGGCTCAGCATATCTTCAGAATGCATGGGCCGATTCAAACCATTCAAACATCAAAAGATTCAGCTCATTCAGGACATTCCCGGAAACCTTCAATAATAATTACAAATATTATAATATTAAAAATATTAAACATTTTCCACCCTCAAATTAACATTGGAGTCAATGGGAGAGCCCTTCAAACCATGCATTTTGCAAAATGCTACTGCTCCTACAAATATTAAGTTAGAGAAACCATTCGAGGCTTAAAATACTTCCAACGTCTTGGTCTTCAAAAGTTGTATTCAGAATTTGGAAGTTCAGCTCCGTCTTCAAATGACAGGGGATTAAAGATGAAGTGGTTTTTGAGGTCTCTTCTGAGTTTAACATTAGTGTGTATTGCGTGGAATGTTGGGAGCTAGAGTGGGTGAGTCATCGCTCAGAGTGCGGGAGGGAAAAAAATTAAACCAGTTTCTGCGTTTCTATCCTGCTGTCACGTCTGCACCTTTTATCTGACAGGGATAATTTGGCCACCAGTTCGAAGGAAAAATGGTCTGGGTTCTGTTGGTGTCGGTTTTAAAACTCAACACCAAACAGTTTTGCCTGTAGATCGAGCTGTTCGGGGAGAGTGCCGGTCATTCCTCCATTAAGACATAATGTAAAACCAAAAACAGAGAAGCAGAGCTGCCATATTTTCTAACTCGCCGCCATCTCCACATCTTCGACATCCCAGACATAAAAATCGTACCAGTTGTAGAGCAACTTCTTGGGATTCTGACGGTGTTCTTATTTTTCGTCTAAAGTCTTCGGTTTGGAGAATATGAGACGTTGTTCGGAGGGTGGTTTTACATAGGAAATGCATTAGGAGGGGGAAAGAGAGCTGCAGTTAGGGGCAGCTGATAAACATTCCGGTTGCCATGGATGCAGGCAGGCAGGCAGGCAGGCAGGGCCGTTACCATGGTGACATGCTGACACATTAGAAGCATACAAAGCAGCCATATTTGTAGTCTTTATCAGACTTTAAGCATTATATCTGTCATATTGATCATCCTTCAGCTGTATACTACTTTTCCACATTCAAATCACACAGCCTGAGCTTCTTATAGTCTTATGGTATTATTCCACCCTCAGACCTTTCATATGGTATATTCACAGGCTATTCTTTCAGGTCGTGACTTCATACTGTTCTTGTCTTCAGCTGTTTCTCTTTCATATCTTCATAATATTAAAACATTTTCTACTTTTCCAGATAAGAGCTTCATCTTTCTAAATTCTTAACTGTGTTTCAGCAAATTAAGTTCAGATTGCAGTTTCTCCAGCAATTCAGAGCAATCGTTCACATCAGCATTCAAAGCAATGCTTCAGCTGCGGCAATCAAACTTGCATTTTCTTCAGGAAATGCTTTTCTAGTTATTTTTATACTTTGTATAGAATTTATCACACAGCACACGGACAGAAAAAAAATTTAAATTGAGTTATTGTTTCTGCAGAATTATTTAGTGTTTTATCATTTCAGTATTTTTAATCAGTAATAAATTAATATATAAAATAAAGAAACCTGATGTGGTGCTACAATAAGAGAAAATAATTTGTACACATGAAAGATAAAAGATGACACATTAAAGATAAACATTAATGTGTTTTACGAGTTAACACAGGTTCCATATTCATCAAAATTATACAACATATAAAAATACATATTTTGCTTTTGTAAATAAAGTAAATGATGGTAAAAAGACATCAATATGTAATAATTATAATAACTCATCATAATGTGTATGTTAAATGTGATCTGGTAAATATTTTATCTAGCATGTCCATCAATAATATTTAATCAACAGAAATGTATAATATTTGACATATCCACACATACTGCCCGTGTCTGCTTCAAGTTTATTCATTTAATGTTTATATTTCATGCTGTATTTATTTCATCCCTAATATGCAAATCGCTTCTTAAAATACAAATCATGAACGTACACAGTCCTTCTCTGGTTAACTATAAACTTCATCACTACATCCAGTGGTAAAACAGACGTGAGCCCTTTTGTTGCTGCTGTCAGCTTCAAGGAGACATAAATACAGCATGAACTGAATCAATATGAATTAAAATGGAGGAAACCTTTATTTGACCCACAATGCAGAAATTAAATAAATAAATGTAATATTATATAAATACATGAGGCAATAAATGAATGAATAACATGCCACCATATGAACGATCTGGCGCCGACTGGCCTTTTGTTATGATGACTATTATAGTAAAATATTGATACATAACTTCAAATATGCGGCATGGTGATTTAAATCATGTTTCATACATAAATCTGACAAATTAATTAAATTTACAGATTTTTAAGTGATTAAATAATATGTATTATATGTGACAGATTCATTATAAAGCAGTTTTGTTATTTGTTACATGTGTGTAAACTTTATATATAACTTCATATTATAACAGTGGATTTGTCATAATAACCAGTTGTAGGTCAGCTACAGTTTATAATTAAATGTCAGAAGCTCTGTCATCAATAAACTTTTATTTGCTTTTAGCTTCCTTTAAGTTCAGAATTTTTTATGTGCTTGTTCTCATATTTAGTCATCAGATGCGTCATGTGACATGTCCTCCAACATTCCAAGACGTGCATGTTAGGTTCATTGTCTTTGTCTTGCTGTGGCAGCCCTGTGATAGACTGGCCACCCATCAAGGCCTGTCTCCAATTGACAAATATACTCCAGTAGTACAGGACAAGTTCAGGAATGATTTAATTCCCCTATCACCTTCACAGCATGACGTAGCTGCTGCACTGACAGGATGATGATTGTGTGTCTGTGTTGTGTAGCCTCAGAGCAGCAGGTGGTGAAGCCCGTGGTGAGCGTGTACCCAGCAGCACCCACAGGTCGTCCTGAGGGGAGCAGCTCCCTGCTGTGTCTGGCCTCAGACATGTTTCCTCCTCTGGTCCGCTTCTCCTGGAAACGACAGAAGGAGAACGGCTCGCTGGAGGAGCTGCATCCTGCTGAGGGAGAGCAGCTGGAGCTCAGAGAGATGGGACACAGCGCCGCCATCTTGTTTGTCCAGCAGCAGGAGAGCAGCAGCTATAAGTACAGCTGCTATGTCAAACATGAGGGGGGCACAGTGAAGGCCCAAACAGAGCAAGGTAATGAACATGTTCATGAGATGTTGAGCAGAGAGCAGAGGACCTTTGTAAATATGTGACTCTTCTGTTTCAGAGCTTCCAGCTGCAGCTTCATGTCCTCCAGAGAGAGAACCTGCAGACCTGCCAGCTGTGCAGCTCACTGACTGTAAGATCCATTCAGGATGAAGATGTTCACATCCCAACACAGTCAGAGAATGACCTGTCTGTCTGTGTGTCTGTGTGTCAGTGTCCTTCCAGTCTCAGTGCAGGGTGAAGCTGCTCCTGCTGATCTACACTGTGCTGATAGTGAAGAGTCTGCTGTACTGCTGTGGACTCTCTCTGCTGATGATTGGCTGACTGCTCGTCCTCCATCACATCATCCATCACTGTCCTCAGAGTCCATCTCCATGAGAAAATGTTTGAATGTTTTATCTGCACACATGTGCTCTCTGAGATTTCATGATGAATGAATGGTTTCAATGTGAGTAGAAGAAGAAATGAACCTGCAGCTGTCTTCAGACTCTCTGTCACTTTCTGATATTAATAAACTCTTTCAGATCTGATGTTTTGTATCCAAACACATTTTCTGTGATTAATTAATTGTTGAAAACACTGAGTGCAGACTGATCAGTTTAAAGAGCATGCAGTGAGCAGGAAATGAGGCAGGTTGAGGACTTCCTGGAATGATTCTGTAACCGTCACAGTGAAACCCACAGAAACCCACGGAGCCGTCTGATTGGCTGCTTTCTGTCCTAATAACCACTGAGATCACACTGATATCTGCAGCTGTTCCTCCATCTCTCTCTACACTAATAATGCTCTTGTTAATAAACAGTAGACGTAGCATTAAGCATCACTGCCCTCAAGTGGTCACTGTCAGGTACAACATGTTGTCTGTGAAGGTGAGAGTATGAACCAGAGGTACAACTGACCTGTGATGTCATAACAAGACCAACAGCTCTCTTTAACAGACCAAGAGAAGAGAGATGTCACAAGCAGACCTAACAGGCCTGTTTAAGACGAGTGGAGAATGATGTCATAATCAGAGCAACACAGGAAGTAAAGACATGTATGAATGACTGTGGTCAAAGAAAGAAATGATTGAAGTCAATAGAAAATGAGAGTAAATGTTGCTGCTGTCCTTCACTCTGACTGGAGACAGGAGCTGTATAATCATCATTGTAACAATAAGAAGAAAGCAGCACACCAGTCACATGATCATGTTGTACAGTAATGAGTGGAAACAAAAAGCAGGAGAGGAGGAAACACAATTTTTAGCTCAAGTGCTGCCACCTAGTGTCAATATGTGGTATTAATTCTACTACATATTCCACGTTTAACTCACTGCCATATATACTGTGCCATGTGTGAAGTGATAATAAAAATGTGAATGTGAATGTGTTGTATATTAACAACAACACCTGTGAACATTTAACCCACACTTTTGCACAATCGCCAACCCTGCCCACAGCTCCTGTTGATGACCTCGTTAGCACTTTCACTTGCAACCTTGGAGACATGCCACACTGGTTAAAACTCAAAACACAATCTGCACACAGACAGAAGACAGAAGGCGAAAAACTATGCTCCAATCCTAAAACCATCCTATTTCTCAGAGATTATCCATAGGAAGAGCGACAATGCTCAGACATTGTCAGCATCAGCATCAGTCCCACCTGAACTGCTGTCTTAAAAATAACGCAATGAATTTGCATCATTTCTCACACTTAGAGTGTTAAAAGTAAGGCAAACACTTTGCAGCTCTAGCTCCAGCAAAACCACAATGTCACTTGTGCTTCTCACCACCGCCAGTTGACCTGGCACATTTAACCTCCTACAGCACTGACAGAAACTACTAAACGACTAAAAACTAAAACATGCTCCCTGCAAAATCTAACATAAATAATTTTCACTGCATAGCTTCACGTGTGCAGATACTAAAACAATTCTCAGTCAGGGCACTTTCCCCAAGCCCTGACAACTGCATTCATTACAACTCTTCAAAAACAATCAAACCTGGACATGGACAAGGTTAGACATCAAATGAAGAACCTTCTGCATCTGACCTACATGGCAGGGGCTACTTTGTGTCAATTAGTAACTGTGAGTGTAACCAAATGAAAATAACATGCAGAACCCCTCAGAGGTCCATTCTTAGACCTCTTCTGTTCATGATCTACATGCTGCCCCTAGCTCAGATGATAGAACCTCACAACATCTTATGAACAAGGAAGAGGAGTTGTGTCATTACTTTTCATCTTTTATTTTTGCTCCTATTTTTTGGGGTTAATCTTTTTTATGTTTTGTACTGTGACATTTTGACTTCATGTATTGTTGAAATTGTAGCCTTTATTGTGATAGAATACTGTACTATGAGAAATTGTTATGTACATTTTTTCAATAAAAAAATACTACTACACTCTGATTTCAAGATGGCGTGTCTGCGCAGCCTCGACGTCAACATATTTCAAACACGTTCTTTCACAACAACAAAGTCTACTTAACACAGCTATGACAACTGTCTGTTTATTCAATACAGTGTCAGTAAAAGCACAAGCTGATTCAAATCCATCCAGTCATGTTGTTATGACTGACAGCTCACAGAACACGTGTCATCACTACACCCCCACAAGCACAATAAGCACAGTCAAACCAAACCAACATATTTGTGGATCCACTACTCACCCAGCTGATGGAAAGCTCATCCTCTGGACTGACCACCGGTGCCTCTCCTTGCCGTTTTCTCCATACACCAACAACGTGATTCTCTGGAATCCAGCACGAACACACAAACGCTCTGCTTCGTATCACACCATAAATCCACTTCTTAGCAGTCTTCAGCGGTTGTTTGTGGACCCGGCGGCTCCAGTTAGCCGTATAGCCGCTAATGCTAGCTCCCGGTAGCCTGCAAAGCTCCAACATCCGAGATTGCTTCTACCGCTAGCCTCAGCGCAAAGTCCCTCGTAGAGAACAACATATTTCCCACAGTCAACTGTATCCTGCGAGGCTCCAGGTACATTCACAGAGCGTATTATTGTCCATTAGCTTCGGAGCGTCTAGCATGCGTGTACAGCAGCGACAAGGCGTGGTGACAACAACAGTCACGTGTCCTACGGGCAGTCATTCAGACCATACGAGCTCTGAGCCGCAGAACTGTATCATTCTGGCTTCTGAACACTCGCTTACTAAGGCCTTGTCCACACGACTCGGTTGTTTGGAAACCCGAATACGCTCATTTTAAAACCGGCTCCCATACTTGCCTGCCTGTCCACTAGGTGGCGTTTGGTAGAGTTGTTACCAGTTGGGTGTAAACAAAACAGAATTCTACTGCAGCTGGCACCCACAATGTTGCATTACTGCCATCTTCTGGATTCAAAGAGACAAACACTTTAAAAAAATAGACATAAAACCCTCAACCTATCACAAACCTCCGAAACCTGGGGGGCCAGGACGCCCCCCTCTTCTGCTCCAGCCCTTCTGGACTTCGGATCTTCTGCCTTCGCTCTTCCCCCTCCAGGAATCGAACCTGGCTCTTTAAGGGCACAAATCACTCACTTTACCACCTGAGCCACTCGCCCAGGCGTCTCAGTCAGCCTTTCACTCTTCACAGTCCCACAGCACTGCAAAACATGCCCCATGATCTGCATGAGCCTCTGACTTATGTGGCTGGGCCAGTGGTTTGCACTTTTGTCCACTAGGTGGAGCCACATGCTCAGACAGGCTCAGCTCTTGCCTCATTTTCCATCCACAAAGCATGCTTCAAAAACATATGTATGTGTATAAATATATATGAATAGTAGTTTATAACACAACATGTGTGGGTGTGTGATGACACAGTTTTCAGTCTGGTTAGTAACAAGTTAGTCATTAATAAGTTCAATTAGTCCAAACCCTCATCTCTCCTGTTCTCCAGCCTTCCTTACAACCACCAGGTCTAGACACACACAAACGCCAAACTGTGGTAATACCAGATATCATGGCATCATCAGCTCTTCATAAGAACTCTTTCTGTCTTTTTATATCTTTTCTTTTCTATTAGCAGTGATCAGTCTCATCTGAAGCTCCTCCTTCATGGTGTGGTTACAAACCACAGCACCCAGCAGTCTTATCTGAGGGCAGCAGGGGCTGATGGGAGTTTTGAGCAGCTCGTCCTCGTTTGGCCTCAGCTGCATCAGAGCGTCACTTCTCTGTGAGTTCACCAGAGGAAACATGCTTCTCCTGCCGGCTGCTGCTCTCTGCTGTCTGTGTTCAGGTGAGTGTTTCCAGCCAATCAGGCGCCGACGAGCCGCACCTGTAACAATCACTGACCTCCACCTGTCTCTCCAGCGCTGGTTTCCATGGCAGCAGATCTGATTCAGGACGACGCCTCGCTGACCAGGAGAGTCGGTGGACATGTGTCCTTCAGCTGTGGAGGGATTCAACAGTGTGGCAACAGTGACGTGTTCTGGTACCAGAAGAAAGAAAAGGACACATTCAGAGTGATTCTTTATATTCAATCAGATGGTTCCATAATTTCAGGCTACAATCATCCTCAAAGAAATGATTTCTCAGCTGTAAAAACACAGAAGGGCTGGGAGCTGGAGCTCAAGACAGTTAAAGAGGATCATTCAGCCACCTACTACTGCTCCTGTTGGTTGAGTGGAGGTTCCCACAGTGAGAGATTATGCGAGCAGCCTGAACAAAAACCAGCAGAGAACAGAAAACCACATCAGCTTCATGTTTCACCTCCATCTCAGACTCAAACACACTCAAAGAGCTCTGAAGCATCGAAAGCTGCACAAATCCATGTTTGATCCCAACAAAGGAAGGAATGAGTCCATGTGACCAGAGGGGACGCTGACTGGGAGTCTTCCAGTCGGAGCTTCACATGTTAACAGAGGAAGTTTAGAATCAGCAGGAAAAAGCTGATGATGAGGACGCTGTGATGCTTTTTACAAACATGGAGATTTTCAGTGTCTCTGTTTTACACAGACGTTCCTGCAACATGGAATTCTGACAGAATTCTGCCTCCTGATTGGATCCTTCACTCAGCAGGTTTTTGTATGAGCCTGTTTCACTGTGTGTGGATCTTTGGTCCTGGAACTAAACTGATAGTAACAGGTAAGAACTAACATTTATTTTTACTGTTGGAAATGTTGAAGCTGTTTAAAGTCACTTTCTTCATGAACTGTTTCTACTGAATCACATTTTTATTATTTTTATACTTTGTATAGAATTTATCACACAGCACACGGACAGAAAAAATTAAATAAAAAAAAATTGAGTTATTGTTTCTGCAGAATTATTTTAGCGTTTCATCATTTCAGTATTTTTTCATCAGTAATAAATTAAAATATAAAATAAAGAAACCTGATGTGGTGCTACAATAAGAGGAAATCATTTGTACATATAAAAGATAAAAGATGACACATTTAAGATAAACATTAATATGTTTTACGTGTTAACACAGGTATAAAAATAAATATTTTGCTTTTGTAAATAAAGTAAATGATGGTAAAAAGACATCAATATGTAATAATTATAATAACTCATCATAATGTGTATGTTAAATGTGATCTGGTAAATATTTTATCTAGCATGTCCATCAATAATATTTAATGAACAGAAATGTATAATATTTGACATATCCACACATAGTGCCCGTGTCTGCTTAAAGTTTATTTATTTAATGTTTATATTTCATGCTGTATTTATTTCATCCCTAATATGCAAATCGCTTCTTAAAATACAAATCATGAACGTACACAGTCCTTCTCTGGTTAACTATAAACCTCATCACTACATCCAGTGGTAAAACAGACGTGAGCCCTTTTGTTGCTGCTGTCAGCTTCAAGGAGACATAAATACAGCATGAACTGAATAAATATGAATTAAAATGGAGGAAACCTTTATTTGACCCACAATGCAGACATTAAATAAATAAATGTAATATTAAATAAATACATGAGGCAATAAATGAATGAATAACATGCCACCATATGAACGATCTGGCACCGACTGGCCTTATGTTATGATGACTATTATAGTAAAATATTGATACATAACTTCAAATATGCGGCATGGTGATTTAAATCATGTTTTATACATAAATCTGACAAATTAAAACAATTTAAAGATTTACAAGATTACAAGTTATTAAATAATATGTATTATATGTGACAGATTCATTATAAAGCAGTTTTGTTATTTGTTACATGTGTAAACTTTATATATAACTTCATATTATAACAGTGGATTTGTCATAATAACCAGTTGTAGGTCAGCTACAGTTTATATTTAAATTTCAGAAGCTCTGTCATAAATAAAGTTTTATTTGCTTTTAGCTTCCTTTAAGAGTCAGACTTGCTTGTTCTTATGTGACAGAACATTTTACCCATCAGATGCATCATGTGACATGTCCTCCAATATTCCAAGACGTGCATGTTAGGTTCATTTTCTCCAATTGACAAATAGACTCCAGTAGCACAGGACAAGTTCAGGAATGATTTAAATTCCCTATCCCCCTCACAGCATGATGGAGCGGCTGCACTGACAGACTGATGATTGTGTGTCTGTGTTGTGTAGCCTCAGAGCAGCAGGTGGTGAAGCCCGTGGTGAGCGTGTACCCAGCAGCACCCACAGGCCGTCCTGAGGGGAGCAGCTCCCTGCTGTGTCTGGCCTCAGACATGTTTCCTCCTCTGGTCCGCTTCTCCTGGAAACGACAGAAGGAGAACAGCTCGCTGGAGGAGCTGCATCCTGCTGAGGGAGAGCAGCTGGAGCTCAGAGAGATGGGACACAGCGCCGCCATCTTATTTGTCCAGCAGCAGGAGAGCAGCAGTTATAAGTACAGCTGCTATGTCAAACATGAGGGGGGCACAGTGAAGGCCCAAACAGAGCAAGGTAATGAACATGTTCATGAGATGTTGCGCAGAGAGCAGAGGACCTTTGTAAATATGTGACTCTTCTGTTTCAGAGCTTCCAGCTGCAGCTTCCTGTCCTCCAGAGAGAGAACCTGCAGACCTGCCAGCTGTGCAGCTCACTGACTGTAAGACCCATTCAGGATGAAGATGTTCACATCCTACCACAGTCAGAGAATGACCTGTCTGTCTGTGTGTCTGTGTGTCAGGGTCCTTCCAGTCTCAGTGCAGGGTGAAGCTGCTCCTGCTGCTCTACACTGTGCTGATAGTGAAGAGTCTGCTGTACTGCTGTGGACTCTCTCTGCTGATGATCGGCTGACCGCTCGTCCTCCATCACTGTCCTCAGAGTCCATCAGTGATCACATGATGCTCTTTTTTGTCTTTGTACTAAAACTTTGAGTCAGTATAAAACTGAATCTGTCTTCCTGTCTGCTTCGATCTTTCTGCATTTATAGCTTTACTTTTTATCACAAAGTGTCTTCACATTATTTCACTGTCGTTTCACAGTAAAGCTGATCCATCATGTTGCAGCCTGGCAGTCATGTGACCATGGTTGTCAAGCAGCAGGTGCAGAACAGCATGTGATAAAAATCAAAGGATGAAACCACACGGCTGTTGTGTGTGTTCAGCGTGGTGTATGTGTGTGTTAATCCTCTTCTATAAATCTGCACGCTGACGACTGCTGTTTCCTTCACAGTGACATAAAATGAGAAAATGTTTGAATGTTTTATCTGCACACATGTGCTCTCTGTGATTTGATGATGAATGAATGGTTTCAATGTGAGTAGATGAGGAAATTAACCTACAGCTGTCTTCAGAATCTCTGTCACTTTCTGATATTAATAAACTCTTTCAGATCTGATGTTTTGTATCCAAACACATTTTCTGTGATTAATTAATTGTTGAAAACACTGAGTGCAGACTGATCAGTTTAAAGAGCATGCAGTGAGCAGGAAATGAGGCAGGTTGAGGACTTCCTGGAATTATTCTGTAACCGTCACAGTGAAACCCACAGAAACCCACAGAGCCGTCTGATTGGCTGCTTTCTGTCCTAATAACCACTGAGATCACACTGATATCTGCAGCTGTTCCTCCTTCTCTCTCTACACTAATAATGCTCTTGTTAAACAGTAGATGTAGCATTAAGCATCACTGCCCTCAAGTGGTCACTGTCAGGTACAACATGTTGTCTGTGAAGGTGAGAGTATGAACCAGAGGTACAACTGACCTGTGATGTCATAACAAGACCAACAGCTCTCTTTAACAGACCAAGGGAAGAGTGATGTCACAAGCAGACCTAACAGGCCTGTTTAAGACAAGTGGAGAATGATGTCATAATCAGAGCAACACAGGAAATAAAGACATGTATGAATGACTGCGGTCAAAGAAAGAAATGATTGAAGTCAATAGAAAATGAGAGTAAATGTTGCTGCTGTCCTTCACTCTGACTGGAGACAGGAGCTGTATAATCATCATTGTAACAATAAGAAGAAAGCAGCACACCAGTCACATGATCATGTTGTACAGTAAATGAGTGAAAAAAAAGCAGGAGAGGAGGAAACCAAGCGGCAACCTTCGGGGCTCAAAGTTGAAGCCCATGCGGAAGTGTCAAAACTTGTAATTCACGCCGCAACAGCTGGGGGCTGGCTCCAAAAGCGAGTAATTTCCCATAGTCTCCCATGTTAAAATGGCCGACTTCACAGCAGAAAAAAACATGTTTACAGCCTGGTACAAAAAACCACTGTGGTCTCAGATGATAGGTTCTCTTCTAGTGTCAATTGTAGGGAGGGTGAATTTTTTTACAACTCACTCGTTTCAATGGTATTCGGACTTAAAATTACGCCTAATTATGGGCGTTGCCGCTTGAGTGACAGACAGTTGACGTATCACAGCGTGAGTTTCCTGCTTCCACGATCGCCCGCCCCCCTAAACCCCGCTCGTGCTCCCCCTCTTTGTCCATAATCGGAGTTTTAGTTGACGTGACGCTGCCAACATGGCGGCGGTCATCACGTCCCGGAACCTCCCACCGAGCCTCAAAACGGCTCTTCAGAAACAAACGGGTGACGTCACGGAGGCTCTGTCCATAGTTTTTACTGTCAATGGAGGAAACACAACTTTTAGCTCAAGTGCTGCCACCTAGTGTCAATATGTGGTATTAATTCTACTACATATTCCACCTTTAACTCACTGCCATATATACTGTGCCATGTGTGAAGTGATAATAAAAATGTGAATGTGAATGTGTTGTATATTAACAACAACACCTGTGCACTTTTAACCCACACTTTTGTACAATCGCCAACCCTGCCCACAGCTCCTGTTGATGACCTCGTAAGCACTTTCACTTGCAACCTTGGAGACATGCCACACTGGTTAAAACTCAAAACACAATCTGCACACAGACAGAAGACAGAAGGCGAAAAACTATGCTCCAATCCTAAAACCATCCTATTTCTCAGAGATTATCCATAGGAAGAGCGACAATGCACACACATTGTCAGCATCAGCATCAGTCCCACCTGAACTGCTGTCTTAAAAATAACGCAATGAATTTGCATCATTTCTCACACTTAGAGTGTTAAAAGTAACACAAACACTTTGCAGCTCTAGCTCCAGCAAAACCACAATGTCACTTGTGCTTCTCACCACCGCCAGTTGACCTGGCACATTTAACCTCCTACAGCACTGACAGAAACTACTAAACGACTAAAACCTAAAACATGCTCCCTGCAAAATCTAACATAAATAATTTTCACTGCATAGCTTCACGTGTGCAGATAGTAAACAATTCTCCTCAGTCAGGGCACTTTCCCCAAGCCCTGACAACTGCAGTCATTACAACTCTTCAAAAACAATCAAACCTGGACATGGACAAGGTTAGACATCAAATGACGAACCTTACTTTTCTTATTTATTTTTTCATAATCAACAACAACAACATCAATTATTTTTCACAACAACAAAGTCTACTTAACACAGCTATGACAACTGCCTGTTTATTCAATACAGTGTCAATGAAAGCACAAGCCAATTCAAATCCATCACACCTCAGGAGAGATCAATGCACTGGAGCTACGCTGTACCGACCCAAACATTCCACGTGTTTCCACGACAATGTTTACATACTTCAGTCATGTTGTTATGACTGACAGCTCACAGAACACATGTGTCATCACTACACCCCCACAAGCACAATAAGCACAGTCAAACCAAAACAACATATTTGTGGATCCACTACTCACCCAGCTGATGGAAAGCTCATCCTCTGGACTGACCACCGGTGCCTCTCCTTGCCGTTTTCTCCATACACCAACAACGTGATTCTCTGGAATCCAGCACGAACACACAAACGCTCTGCTTCGTATCACACCATAAATCCACTCCTTAGCAGTCTTCAGCGGTTGTTTGTGGACCCGGCAGATCCAGTTAGCACTATAGCCGCTAATGCTAGCTCCCGGTAGCCTGCAAAGCTCCAACATCCGAGATTGCTTCTACCGCTAGCGTCAGCGCAAAATGTCCCTCGTAGAGAACAATATATTTCCCACAGTCAACTGTATCCTGCGAGGCTCCAGGTACATTCACAGAGCGTATTATTGTCCATTAGCTTCGGAGCGACTAGCATGCGTGTACAGCAGCGACAAGGCGTGGTGACAACAACAGTCACATGTTCTACGGGTAGTCATTCAGACCATACGAGCCTCCGAGCGCTGAACTGCATCATTCTGGCTTCTGAACACTCGCTTACTAAGGCCTTGTCCACACGACTCGGCCGTTTGGAAACCCGAATACGCTCATTTTAAAACCGGCTCCCATACATGATATATCTATGTGGTAACTGTGGAAATTGGAAGAATTGTATAGTTGCCTGCCTGTCCACTAGGTGGCGTTTGGTAGAGTTGTTACCAGTTGGGTGTAAACAAAACAGAATTCTACTGCAGCTGGCACCCACAATGTTGCATTACTGTCATCTTCTGGATTCAAAGAGACAAACACTTTAAAAAAATAGACATAAAACCCTCAACCTATCACAAACCTCTGAAACTTGGGGGGCCAGGATGCCCCCCCTCTTCTCCTCCAGTCCTTCAGGACTTCGGATCTTCTGCCTTTGCGCTTCACCCTCCAGGAATCGAACCTGGCTCTTCAAGGGCACAAATCACTCCCTTTACCACCTGAGCCACTCACCCAGGCGTCTCAGTCAGCCTTTCACTCTTCACAGTCCCACAGAACAACACACCACTCACTTAACCCTCTGAGCCATTCGTTCAGATGCTTGGATTTCTTCTCGGCTCATATACCGTACATGCTCCCTGAAACTACCGTTTTATAATTATATCTTACATATATACTGTAAGATCCACAACATATCAAAAGTAAAGGATGAAAAAAGGGAGTTAAGAAAATAACATCACTAAGTATCAATAAATCCTGGAAACCAAAATCATTTCTCCCATGGAGAAACATTGTTTACTGTCACCATGACAACAGTTACAGTACAAAGATCCATAGATTAGACTGAACTGTAATCGATCAGCAGAGTTGAGAAAACATGTCAACTTGGTTAGGATGATTCAGATGTGCAACAAGCTGTAGTGAATTTTAACTTATTATTGGCTGAAGGAGCAAGAAAAAAAATCAGACTTTATTCTTTGTCTGATTGCATGTGATGTTTTTTTTTTTTTTACTTTAAAACATAAATATATGAAATGTTGATTCTCAAACCTGTGATCGTTCATTACAGGAAAGCTGTGCTCAACAAAGCAGCGTGTTGAACGCACCTCAAGCTGTTTTAATCTATGGCAAAACGGGCACACTGGCACTTTGATGGTTAATCACACGATCACTGCAAGGGAACAAATAAGGCACAAGCATGCACACACACACACACACACAGCTGCTGTTCACCTCAACAATCTCACACACTCCTCAACTGACACAGCCTTCTATTTTTTTAAATCAATATATGTACAGCCCAACAGTATATTTGTCTATTCAAATGTACTGAGATCAGCTGACACACACACACACACATAAAAGTATATAAAAGTATTGAAAAGACTCTGTGAATAAAGCTGTTAAACTGTGAACTCTGAACTTTGTTAAAACCTGACATTCAAGGCAAGTTTGCAGATTGTATTACTTCATGTAAGCACCTATTTACACAATCTACCATCCATACAAACCTGAACAATAGGATCTATTAGTAATGTCCATGTGCTTTAAAGAGAAAAAACACACAGAAGGAGAAAGTGAAGGGAAAAAATTTTTATATTTAAATTGGATTATTTTCCATGTTCTTTGACTCAGTCTTTACACATGCTGTCCTAAAGGACACACCATGTTCTGCTTCTTCTTTTTATAATCATCAAAGTTGATAACCTGAAGTGTCTTAAACATTTAACAAATAAATTCCCTAAACTGTGACACTTAAACTAAAGAAATGATGCTGTTATTCTATATGACCAGCAGGTGGCAGAAGAGACTCAGAAACAAGGAGCCTATAGGCCGACTAGCTTGGCTGCTGACAGTTGGTATGGCAGGAGCCTCTCCATATGATCCTTAGATACTTACCTTTAAATCTTCTGCCTGACTTTGTATCAACGTGACATCATCATCTTATTTTCTTTCAGGGCTTCTTGGTACTTTTTAAGTCTTCTTGGTGTATTGAAATATTCTCATTGTGCAGTTACAGCATCACTGAAATGAATTGTTGATCTTTGTTGTTAACAGGAACATGGGAATCTGAAGCAGTCTGTCCTGTTTTTATATCTGATGTCTTGATGTGTGGCTCACCTGAACATCTGATAAGAGACTAAAACTATCAGGAGGACGCTGCCCAACCAACACAGACAGTTTGTCCTGCAACAACAGCAACAAGTGTTTGTCCTCACAAGTGTGTGAACTGCAGGAGAAGCACGCTTGTGATAAGCACTGCAAAACATGCCCCATGATCTGCATGAGCCTCTGACTTCTGTGACTGGGCCACTGGTTTGCACTTTTGTCCACTAGGTGGAGCCACATGCTCAGACAGGCTCAGCTCTTGCCTCCTTTCCCATCCACAAAGCATGCTTCAAAAACATATGTATGTGTATAAATATATATGAAGAGTACTTTATAACACAACATGTGTGGGTGTGTGATGACACAGTTTTCAGTCTGGTTAGTAACAAGTTAGTCATTAATAAGTCCAATTAGTCCAAACCCTCATCTCTCCTGTTCTCCAGCCTTCCTCACAACCACCAGGTCTAAACACACACACAAACGCCAAACTGTGGTAATACCAGATATCATGGCATCATCAACTCTTCATAAGAATTCTTTTCTTTCTTTTTATATCTTTTCTTTTCTATTAGCAGTGATCAGTCTCATCTGAAGCAACTCCTTCATGGTGTGGTTACAAACCACAGCACCCAGCAGTCTTATCTGAGGGCAGCAGGGGCTGATGGGAGTTTTGAGCAGCTCGTCCTCGTTTGGCCTCAGCTGCATCAGAGCGTCACTTCTCTGTGAGTTCACCAGAGGAAACATGCTTCTCCTGCCGGCTGCTGTTCTCTGCTGTCTGTGTTCAGGTGAGTGTTTCCAGCCAATCAGGCGCTGACGAGCCGCACCTGTGACAATCACTGACCTCCACCTGTCTCTGCAGCGCTGGTTTCCATGGCAGCAGATCTGATTCAGGACGATGCCTCGCTGACCAGGAGAGTCGGTGGAAATGTGTCCTTCAGCTGTGGAGGGCTTCAACAGTGTGGTAGCTATGTGTGGTGGTACCAGAAGAAAGACAAGGACACATTCAGACTGATTCTTGATATTAATATGAATAGTGGTTCCATAAATTCAGGCTACAATCATCCTCAAAGAAATGATTTCTCAGCTGTAGAAACACAGAAGGGCTGGGAGCTGGAGCTCAAGACAGTTAAAGAGGATCATTCAGCCACCTACTACTGCTCCTGTTGGTGGTATGATAGAAGTTCCCACAGTGAGAGATTATGTGAGCAGCCTGAACAAAAACCAGCAGAGAACAGAAAACCACATCAGCTTCATGTTTCACCTCCATCTCAGACTCAAACACACTCAAAGAGCTCTGAAGCATCGAAAGCTGCACAAATCCATGTTTGATCCCAACAAAGGAAGGAATGAGTCCATGTGACCAGAGGGGACGCTGACTGGGAGTCTTCCAGTCGGAGCTTCACATGTTAACAGAGGAAGTTTAGAATCAGCAGGAAAAAGCTGATGATGAGGACGCTTTGATGTTTTTTACAAACATGGAGATTTTCAGTGTCTCTGTTTTACACAGACGTTCCTGCAACATGGAATTCTGACAGAATTCTGCCTCCTGATTGGATCCTTCACTCAGCAGGTTTTTGTATGAGCCTGTTTCACTGTGTGGGTGAAGATCTTTGGTCCTGGAACTAAACTGATAGTAACAGGTAAGAACTAACATTTATTTTTACTGTTGGAAATGTTGAAGCTGTTTAAAGTCACTTTCTTCATGAACTGTTTCTACTGAATCACATTTTTATTATTTTTATACTTTGTATAGAATTTATCACACAGCACACGGACAGAAAAAAAATAAAATTGAGTTATTGTTTCTGCAGAATTATTTAGTGTTTCATCATTTCAGTATTTTTTCATCAGTAATAAATTAAAATATAAAATAAAGAAACCTGATGTGGTGCTACAATAAGAGGAAATCATTTGTACATATAAAAGATAAAAGATGACACATTTAAGATAAACATTAATATGTTTTACGTGTTAACACAGGTATAAAAATAAATATTTTGCTTTTGTAAATAAAGTAAATGATGGTAAAAAGACATCAATATGTAATAATTATAATAACTCATCATAATGTGTATGTTAAATGTGATCTGGAAAATATTTTATCTAGCATGTCCATCAATAATATTTAATGAACAGAAATGTATAATATTTGACATATCCACACATACTGCCCGTGTCTGCTTCAAGTTTATTCATTTAATGTTTATATTTCATGCTGTATTTATTTCATCCCTAATATGCAAATCGCTTCTTAAAATACAAATCATGAACGTACACAGTCCTTCTCTGGTTAACTATAAACCTCATCACTACATCCAGTGGTAAAACAGACGTGAGCCCTTTTGTTGCTGCTGTCAGCTTCAAGGAGACATAAATACAGCATGAACTGAATCAATATGAATTAAAATGGAGGAAACCTTTATTTGACCCACAATGCAGACATTAAATAAATAAATGTAATATTAAATAAATACATGAGGCAACAAATGAATTAATAATATGCCACCAATATGCGGCATGGTGATTTAAATCATGTTTCATACATAAATCTGACCAATTAAAACAATTTACAGATTTTTACAAGTTATTAAATAATATGTAATGTATATGACAGATTCATTATAATTTTAGCCATCAGATGCGTCATGTGACATGTCCTCCAACATTCCAAGACGTGCATGTTAGGTTCATTGTCTTTGTCTTTCTGTGGCAGCCCTGTGATAGACTGGCCACCCATCAAGGCCTGTCTCCCACTGACAAATACAATAGACTCCAGCCCCCCATGACCCTGTATACTTGTATACTTGTATACAAGTTCAGGAATGATTTAAATTCCCTATCACCTCACAGCATGATGGAGCGGCTGCACTGACAGGCTGATGATTGTGTGTCTGTGTTGTGTAGCCTCAGAGCAGCAGGTGGTGAAGCCTGTGGTGAACGTGTACCCAGCAGCACCCACAGGCCGTCCTGAGGGGAGCAGCTCCCTGCTGTGTCTGGCCTCAGACATGTTTCCTCCTCTGGTCCGCTTCTCCTGGAAACGACAGAAGGAGAACGGCTCGCTGGAGGAGCTGCATCCTGCTGAGGGAGAGCAGCTGGAGCTCAGAGAGACGGGACACAGCGCCGCCATCTTGTTTGTCCAGCAGCAGGAGAGCAGCAGCTATAAGTACAGCTGCTATGTCAAACATGAGGGGGGCACAGTGAAGGCCCAAACAGAGCAAGGTAATGAACATGTTCATGAGATGTTGAGCAGAGAACAGAGGAACTTTGTAAATATGTGACTCTTCTGTTTCAGAGCTTCCAGCTGCAGCTTCCTGTCCTCCAGAGAGAGAACCTGCAGACCTGCCAGCTGTGCAGCTCACTGCCTGTAAGATCCATTCAGGATGAAGATGTTCACATCCTACCACAGTCAGAGAATGACCTGTCTGTCTGTGTGTCTGTGTGTCAGGGTCCTTCCAGTCTCAGTGCAGGGTGAAGCTGCTCCTGCAGCTCTACACTGTGCTGATAGTGAAGAGTCTGCTGTACTGCTGTGGACTCTCTCTGCTGATGATCGGCTGACTGCTCGTCCTCCATCACATCATCCATCACTGTGCTCAGAGTCCATCAGTGATCACATGATGCTCTTTTTTTCTCTTTGTACTAAAACTTTGAGTCAGTATAAAACTGAATCTGACTTCCTGTCTGCTTCGATCTTTCTGCATTTATAGCTTTACTTTTTTTCACAAAGTGTCTTCACATTATTTCACTGTCGTTTCACAGTAAAGCTGATCCATCATGTTGCAGCCTGGCAGTCATGTGACCATGGTTGTTAAGCAGCAGGTGCAGAACAGCATGTGATAAAAATCAAAGGATGAAACCACACGGCTGTTGTGTGTGTTCAGCGTGGTGTATGTGTGTGTTAATCCTCTTCTATAAATCTGCATTCCGACGAATGCTGTTTTCTTCACAGTGACATAAAATGAGAAAATGTTTGAATGTTTTATCTGCACACGTGCTCTCTGTGAGCTGTCTTCAGACTCTGCAGCTCTGTCACTTTCTGATATTAATAAACTCTTTCAGATATGATGTTTTGTATCCAAACACATTTTCTGTGATTAATTAATTGTTGAAAACACTGAGTGCAGACTGATCAGTTTAAAGAGCATGCAGTGAGCAGGAAATGAGGCAGGTTGAGGACGTCCTGGAATGATTCTGTAACCGTCACAGTGAAACCCACAGAAACCCACAGAGCCGTCTGATTGGCTGCTTTCTGTCCTAATAACCACTGAGATCACACTGATATCTGCAGCTGTTCCTCCATCTCTCTCTACACTAATAATCCTCTTGTTAATAAACAGTAGATGTAGCATTAAGCATCACTGCCCTCAAGTGGTCACTGTCAGGTACAACATGTTGTCTGTGAAGGTGAGAGTATGAACCAGAGGTACAACTGACCTGTGATGTCATAACAAGACCAACAGCTCTCTTTAACAGACCAAGAGAAGAGTGATGTCACAAGCAGACCTAACAGGCCTGTTTAAGACGAAGTGGAGAATGATGTCATAATCAGAGCAACACAGGAAGTAAAGACATGTATGAATGACTGTGGTCAAAGAAAGAAATGATTGAAGTCAATAGAAAATGAGAGTAAATGTTGCTGCTGTCCTTCACTCTGACTGGAGACAGGAGCTGTATAATCATCATTGTAACAATAAGAAGAAAGCAGCACAGAGTCACATGATCATGTTGTACAGTAAATGAGTGGAAACAAAAAGCAGGAGAGGAGGAAACACAACTTTTAGCTCAAGTGCTTCCACCTAGTGTCAATATTTGGTATTAATTCTGACTACATATTCCACCTTTTACTCACTGCCATATATACTGTGCCATGTGTGAAGTGATAATAAAAATGTGAATGTGAATTTATTGTAAAGAACTTTACTTATTATCTCTATTATAAGTGTGTGTGTGTGTGTGTGTTTGATGGAGTGTGTAATGTCTGCTCAGTATTATTGATACTGCTGTGTGTGATCTGAAATCTGATCAAACTGTGATGTGTCTGATGTTGACAGAAGAATCAGAGGATGCATCTAAATGATGATGTCATATGGTCCCTAAAAAGGAGTCACAGAGGCTCTGTCTCCTTCCTGCCTCATCTGCAGACAATCCTCCAATCAGACGCCTGTTTCCACGGCCCTCATCAGCCCTGCACTGTCAGCACATCTGCATGTAGCTGCCTGCTGTGTGGACTCTGACCTCTTCCTGCTCTCTGCTTTGTCCATGTTTACACCAAACAGCATCAAATGTCCTCCTCCCTCCTTCTGGACACACACAGCATGACAGTGTACAGCTGTGCTCCTCCATGCACACACACTGAATCTACTGAATGTCAGCACAAGTCAGGAAGAGAATCACATGTCAGACAGTCAGATCCACCTTTAAAGGTGAGGTAAGAGAAACCTATTTGTCAACTGTCCATACTCCAGTCCGGCAGGTGGCGGTAATGCACCAGTAAACTGAAGACGAAGAAGAGGAGGAAGAAGGAGGACGAGGAAAAACAAAGCGACAGCAGAAGCTGAACAGAAGTGTAACTACTGTGAGTGTTTTATCACATCTGAATGGCTGCTGTTGAGTTTCTGAGAGGTTTTATCAGCGAGCGGCTAACTGCTGCTGCTGCTGAAATATTGGGAGCGTTTGAACAAACTATCGTCCAGTACGAGGAAGAGATGGACCGTCAGCGCAAACTGCTGGATCTCCTCCTGAAGCCTGAGATCAAGTTACACAGAACAGGTATGTAAACATGACAATGTCACGGAACAACAACGTCTCTGTTTGAAAAGAGTGCACATTCAACACATAGTGTTTCTAACAGGAGGACACTGACTTCATGACTTGAAGCTACAGATGTGTCCCTCCAGCTTTTCTCTCTCTGCTTCAGCTCATCAGAGCTCTGTGCTTCGTTTATTCACTGTTGAAAACTACTGAGCAGCTGCTGTTATTTCCCAGTTAGCATCAGAGATTAACCGACTGATCGGCCATGACCGGCGTCCGCAGATCGGCAGATATGACGATTTTACGCCCGATAAATGCACTCGCGCACAAACCTTAGCTTAGCTCAGTTTAGCTTAGCGTAGTCAATGTTCAGTCTATCCAACATGAGCAACATGGTGAAGACGCTCGCACATTACCACCGTGTACGTCGTCAGTTGTTGAGCTGTGAATTATCGATGTAGCCCAAGTTGATAAACAGTACAGCACTGATATGATCCATTACATGTTGGCTGGTAGCTGAATTCCACGCAGTGCCGTGGTGCACACACCTCCACAGACCACAGCCAGGTTAAGACCTGACAGCTTAACATCCACAGAAGTTTTGTGGCTCCTGTCTGCCAATGACAGACACAGACAGCAGTATTATTTAAACAAAGTCCATGATTTGGTTCCTGGGGGTCAGGAATCAAGACTAACTCATTTACAGCACTTATAAACTACCTGATCACAGCTAGCAGATGCTAATTGTCTAATGATCACACAGAATGTTCCCGTTGAACATGCTGTTACATGCTGGCCGACATCACTATGTTCATTGTTACTCCTGAAATGATGAAAAATTGAATTTTGGGGAAGAAAAATTCCTGGTTTGTACAAAAAAACGTGTTGAGATACGCCTGCAATACATCAATATCACACCAAGGTGACAACCAGTTAATTTGGGCACCAGTCCATCACACTAGCCGATCAGACAGATGCTGATTTTATCAGCCTGTGCCTGTGTGTGTGTGTGTGTATGTGCACGGGGCAGCTATTTATTGTGTTTGATAAAAGAACAAAGTAAAGACCTGTTCTATAGGAAAGGTGACCTTGAATGACTTCTGCTATGATCTGCTGCTGTATAGAAAATAGCTGCCCCCTATATAATGGCAGGGAAACACTGGTAAGTATGGAATATAATGTAACAACAGTAGTTAGTAGTGTGTGAATGTCCCACACTGGGAAGCCTAATATTTTGTTATTGCACCCTAAGTTAGACTTGCTGAATGTCTGTTGACACGATATTACTGAAAAGCTGATTGTATTTCTATGTTAGAATTTTCTGTAAATACATCTCTCTGTGTGCTGTGAACCTTCTGACCCTTTGACCTGCAGATCTCTCTCAACAACACAGTTTTAAAGTGGAGGATGTTCTGGCTGACCAGCAGCTCTGTAACCAGAGGAAGAACTCCATTCTGGACCAGGAGGAACCAGAACCTCCACAGGTTAAAGAGGAACAGCAGGAAGTCTGCACCAGTCATGAAGGAGACACTTAACATTAGAAGTGTTTTTTTTCTCTTTGTCAGAACCTGAATGTTTATGATATTTTCTGTTTGTTAGTATTTTAATGTTGCATTACTGCCTCACCTGCAGACAATCCTCCAATCAGACGCCTGTTTCCACGGCCCTCATCAGCCCTGCACTGTCAGCACATCTGCATGTAGCTGCCTGCTGTGTGGACTCTGACCTCTTCCTGCTCTCTGCTTTGTCCATGTTTACATCAAACAGCATCAAGTGTCCTCCTCCCTCCTTCTGGACACACACAGCATGACAGTGTACAGCTGTGCTCCTCCATGCACACACACTGAATCTACTGAATGTCAGCACAAGTCAAGAAGAGAATCACATGTCAGACAGTCAGATCCACCTTTAAAGGTGAGGTAAGAGAAACCTATTTGTCAACTGTCCACACTCCAGTCCGGCAGGTGGCGGTAATGCACCAGTAAACTGAAGACGAAGAAGAGGAGGAAGAAGGAGGACGAGGAAAAACAAAGCTGAACAGAAGTGTAACTACTGTGAGTGTTTTATCACATCTGAATGGCTGCTGTTGAGTTGTTGAGAGGTTTTATCAGCGAGCGGCTAACTGCTGCTGCTGCTGAAATATTGGGAGCGTTTGAACAAACTATCGTCCAGTACGAGGAAGAGATGGACCGTCAGTGCAAACTGCTGGATCTCCTCCTGAAGCCTGAGATCAAGTTACACAGAACAGATGTGTCCTCCAGGACAAAAGCTCCAGTCTGGACCACTTTGACCCGACTGTCATCCAATACAAAGAAGAGATCAACCATCAGAACAGGTATGTGAACCTGTGAACCTACAAACAAGCAGTGACTCATGGAGGCTGCAATTGTAGCAGCATAAATAAAATTGTAGTATAAATAAATGGAAAAAAAAACACACAAAATTTTTAATAGAAAAGGTGAATGTGGACTGGATTTTTTTAACCTTTATTACAGTCTTGGTCATGTCAAACATCAGTAAAAAAATGACTTGGTTGCATTATTAGTTAGTAAGTTAGTAACTAAATGAGCTTAGTAAGTAAGTAAGTAAGTTAGTAAGTAAGTAAGTTAGTTAGTAAGTAAGTTAGTAAGTAAGTTAGTTAGTAAGTAAGTTAGTAAGTAAGTAAGTTAGTAAGTAAGTAAGTAAGTAAGTAAGTTAGTAAGTAAGTTAGTTAGTAAGTAAGTAAGTAAGTAAGTTAGTAAGTAAGTTAGTTAGTTAGTTAGTAAGTAAGTAAGTTAGTTAGTAAGTAAGTAAGTAAGTTAGTAAGTAAGTAAGTTAGTTAGTAAGTAAGTAAGTAAGTTAGTTAGTAAGTAAGTAAGTAAGTTAGTTAGTTAGTAAGTAAGTAAGTAAGTTAGTTAGTAAGTAAGTAAGTTAGTTAGTTAGTAAGTAAGTAAGTAAGTTAGTTAGTAAGTTAGTAACTAAGTAAGTTAGTACGTTAGTAAGTAAGTTAGTAAGTTTACTGAAAGACTACTTTACTTTAAACAAACATAACCAACACTTCTAAAACCCTCAACCTCTCACCACCTTTGGTGACATAACCCCCTGTTCACGAACCCCCGAAACTCGGGGGGCCAGGACGCCCCCCTCTTCTCCTCCGGTCCTTCCGGACTTCCGGATCTTCTGTCTTTGTTCTTCACCCTCCAGGAATCGAACCTGGCTCTTCAAGGGCACAAATCACTCCCTTTACCCCTTGCTTTACCACCTGAGCCACTCGCCCAGGCATTTGGACCTCCTCTCAGTCAGCCTTTCACTCTTCACAGTCCACCACTCACTTAACCCTCTGAGCCATTCATTCAGATGCTTGGACTTCTTCTCGGCTCATATACTCCCTGAAACTACTGTTTGCCGTTTTGTCTTGTATTTCATACCTCAAGCTGCTCACTTGTGCTTTAACCTGCCCCTCAGGGACAAATAAAGGAATTCTGATCTCTTTGTAAACCTTGTTACTGTCATGGATGCATTTCAAATAAATAACATAAAAAGATCCTTGCTGTTCTAAAATGCACACCCTGAGTGTTATATTAATGCGCACCCTGATTTGAACTGTACATGATTGTTTACACAAATAAATATCAGTAAGAAAAAAGTAACATTTATTTATTGTTTACACACATGGATGTTACAGTTTGTAATTATATCTTACATACATAAGATCCACAACATATCAAAAGTAAAGGAGAAAAATAAAAGGAGTTAAGAAAATAACATCACTAAGTATCAATAAATCCTGGAAACCAAAATCATTTCTCCCACAGAGAAACATTGTTCACTGTCACCATAACAACAGTTACAGTACAAAGATCCATAGATTAGACTGAACCGTAATCGATCAGCAGAGTTGAGAAAACATGTTAACTTGGTTAGGATGATTCAGTTAGCTGTAGTGAATTTTAACTTATTATTGGCTGAAGGAGCAAGAAAATAAATCAGACTTTATTCTTTGTCTGATTGATGTGATGGTTTTTTTTTTGCTTTAAAACATAAATATATGAAATGTTGATTCTCAAACCTGTGATGCGTTGAACGCACCTCGTGCTGTTTTAATCTATGGCAAAACGGGCACACTGGCACTTTGATGGTTAATCACTTCAGGGGAACAAATAAGGCACAAGCATGCACGCACACACACACAGCTGTTCACCTCAACAATCTCACACACACCTTAACTGACACAGCCCTCTATTTTTTTAAATCAATATATGAACAGCCCAACAGTATATTTGTCTATTCAAATGTACTGAGATCAGCTGACACACACACACACACAGACTTACAACAGTTAACTTTTTTTTGCCTCAGTCAAACTAAATGAATGATCTTTTGGTTCTTTTCAGTCACATCATATTCTGAATTATAGCAACAACACAACGCCAATATTCAACCACTGATGATGATAATGATGATGATGATTTGGCCTTTGAGAAATTAAAAGACAACAACTTAAAGAGCAGTTTTGGCCACAAAGCTAGGCGGAGACCAGATGATGCTGGTCCAGCAAGGTCTGGGTGAAGTTGTTGATCGGCCCAATGGCGCTGAGAGACATGGCGTTGTCCCGCCCCCACAGCAGGTTAGGACCAAACACAACAGCCAGGTTACTGTTGGTCATCTTGTTCACCTCACTGTTGGCTGACACCTAAACACACAAACATACACACACAGCTGTCAGAAACAGACGCACAAATGTGAAAGGAAGCGTGGTGTCAGAGCCGTACCTGTGCCAGGAATGTGATGAGGTATCGCAGTGATGCATAGTTCTCCTCAGACAGAGACTCCACGAGCGTCTTCATGACGGTCACCTGACTGTCACTGGATACAGCTGCAACCTATCAAATGCCACTGTGAATAACAATCCTAGAGAAACCACTGATTATTCAACTATATTCATGACTTCTTGGACTAATGGTCTTGACATACAGGCCAAGTTGAAGATGTCGTTGTAAAGCTGGTAAGTGAGCAGCAGCTCGGGCAGTTCCCTCAGGAAGGTCTTCAGAATCACAGCAGCCAAGTGGACGTCTTCCATGTCTCTGAAATTCACTGCCTGGCCTGAAACACACAAAGCCGCTCAGCTGTAAGCCTTCTTTCTTCTACTTCATCTGAAAGAGCAAAAGCTGCACAAAACTCTGAAACACTAAAGATTCTGCAGGACGATGCTGAGGATGTCCTCTGAGTCTGTGGTGGCCAGTGCCATCATGTATGCTGTTGTCTGCTGGGGCAGCAGTCTGAGGGTGAGGGTCATACACAGACTCAACAGAATCATCAGGAAGGCGGCCATGTTGTGGGAGAGGACCTGGACTCTCTGACAGAGGTGCGTCAGAGGAAGATGTCCAAAATAAAGACCATACTGGACTGTCCCTCCCACCCACTCCACACTGTGCTGACCAGGTACAGGAACTCGTTCAGCAACAGACTCCGACTCCAACGATGCACCACTGCCTGCCTGTCTTAATCAAACTACTGAACTCTGAACTGTAACAGTCACTCAGACACTGTACATTCATGTCATGCTCTTTACCATGTAAAGGTTTTTATACAGTAGTAAATATGTTCTTCTTTACATACACCTCAGGGATGTAAATGCTATAATAATAATAAAATTAATGCTAAATATTTCAATTTCAATTTATCTTTGATTTCTATTTGTAACCAAAAAGAATTTATAATAAATAAAGTAATTCTGATTCTGACTTCTCAGCACTGCTAGGAAGCCATGATTAACTCACATGTGAACGAAAGTCACATGACTTTTTACTTTACTTTTTACCTGAGTTGTACTTGAGCTGCACCTCCAGATTCAGTAACTGACAGTGGGAGTGGCACCTCAAACACCTGGTCAGGGAGGGGAGGGCTGCGAGGGGGAGACGTGGGAGGCTGAGCGGCCGGCTTCAGAGACGGATGTTTGAGCCCCTCCTGATATTGCTCGATGGACCGATTGGACACTGACTTGCCAATAGAATATTACAGCCGGGGTAGACATAGGTCCCCGAAAAGCCTAAATGTGTTCTTTTCGAGGAAAAAAACAGAACGTCTCTACCTATTACCATTCCTGAGATATGAGCGACTTTGTAAGACATACGCTAATTGGTTGGATACGACAGACGCCTCCCTAACATCTATGACCTGGAACAACCAAATGAATTGATGCAACAATACTAATGTGATGATCAGAAAATACATTCTAGTTCAGAACAATTGCAGCCTCCATGAGTCAAGGATTCACTGCTTGTTTGTAGGTTCACATACCTGTTCTGTGTAACTGTATCTCAGGTGTCAGGATAATGTTCAGCAGTGGGTCCTGATGGTTGATCTCTTCTTTGTATTGGATGACAGTCGGGTCAAACTTTTGTCCTGGTTACAGAGCTGCTGGTCAGACAGGATCTCTCCCTCCTTAAAGTCATGTTGTTGAGGGAGACCTGGAGGGACAAATGGACACAAAGACTAATGTGATGATGGAAACATCTAAAACCTGGAACAACCAAATGAATTAATGCAACATTAAAATACAGAAACAGAAAATATCATTAACATTCAGGACAACATTTCAGACAGAAGACAGGAGCCACAAATATTCTGTGGATGTTAAGCTGTCTTAACCTGGCTGTGGTCTGTGCACCACGGCACTGCGTGGAATTCAGCTACCAGCCAACATGTAATGGATCATATCAGTGCTGTACTGTTTATTAACTTGGGCTACATCGATAACGCTCAGCTCAACAACTGATGACGTACACAGTGGTAATGTGCGAGCGTCTTCACCCAGCTTAGCTTAAAGTCATGAAGTCAGTGTCCTCCTGTTAGAAACACTATGTGTTGAATGTGCACTCTTTTCAAACAGAGACGTTGTTGTTCCGTGACATTGTCATGTTTACATACCTATTCTGTGTAACTTGATCTCAGGCTTCAGGAGGAGATCCAGCAGTTTGCGCTGACGGTCCATCTCTTCCTCGTACCGGACGATAGTTTGTTCAAACACTCCCAATATTTCAGCAGCAGCAGCAGTTAGCCGCTCGCTGATAAAACCTCTCAGAAACTCAGCAGCAGCCATTCAGATGTGATAAAACACTCACAGTAGTTACACTTCTGTTCAACTAGCGAACAAACTACTTCTTCTTCACATGTGATGTGCTGTCGCTGTGCTCGTCTTTTTCTTTCCCCTACTTCCTTATTTTCTTCTTCTTCAGTTTATTGGCGGTGGGAGCCACCTTGTAAGGCGCATTACCGCCGCCTACCGGACTGGAGTGTTACAGCAGCAGTACAAGTAAGACAATGCAGTGTGCTACTAGAGAAGCATAAAAACTAGAAACAGATAAGTAACAAATAACCTAGAATTAAAAATAACTGTAAGAATTATTTTATCTTTTAATTAAAATATAATTAAAAATAAAAGAATACAAATTAAGAATAACCATGAGATATACAGCTAGGCACTCTTCACGTGTTCTCATGTTATCATTATGTTCCATGTTATCTGTTCCAGAGACAAACAGCATTGGGGGTCAACGTTGTGTGGAGATGTGGAGCCAGGTGAAAACCCAGAGCCCAGACACTTATATAGCTGTTGTATGTATATATGTCATTTGTATAAAGACACAAATCTTTGACATGTAAGCAGCAGGCCTGTCCACCTCACCTTTTATATGTCCCTCTGGTTCTTTTCTGACCTTTTCTATCTGTTCCCGTTAAGCACACTCAGAGTAATGTGTCTCACTGTGCTTCATCACACAATCATCACCTGTGTGTGTATTTACGTTTGTGCCTCGCCACTACCTGTAGCTTATGTGTGACGTATCATGGAAGTTGTTGTGGCTGTACTGAAATGAATGATAAGTTAATGCTGTCTGTTCAGAGCTGTCAGTAAGAGCTTGTTTAACAAGTGTGTTGTTGTTCGGCTGTCCCGCCGAATATTACACTGTGTATATATGGGGAATATATACATGCTGTTCACAGCTCAGTGTCTCAGTGTCTTCACTCTTCAGTCCATCAGTCCAGTCTGATCCTTTTTATGAGAGTCTGTGTCTGAGTCCTGCCTGCTTTTTGACTATGGAGCTGATTATTCCCCGTGTTTGGACCTTTTCAATCCTTTTCTCCTCCTTGTCCAGGGAGTAATCCAATGTAGAACCACCACTGGAAACTGTAGTGTAGTTTGTTTTATCAGTTTTCATGGTGCATATGGTGCTCTCAATGCTAACGCCATTTGTGGTGCTTTGATGATGCTACAAGAATAAACTCCACCTGTCGAGGCTGCGCCTCATTCTTCGTATCCAAAGGTGCTGCTACAACAGCTCTGATGGACTGATAAAACACTGTCTCATGCACAATAAAATGAGGAAAGACTGAGTCAAACTTACACCTCCTCACATCAGGTTTTAACCTCTGCTCTCCACCATGGTCCACCCTGAAGGACGAAACACAGTCAGAATGATTTTCTGTCCAACATGAGTCCAAACTGCTGATCAACATGAAGCAGAGTTCCTCAGTTTGTCAGAGACACACAAACAGACTAAAACTCATCTGTGTCAACTCCAGAAGAGTCTCTCCTGATCTGCTCTGTTTTTATTCATGTCCTCCATTCTGTGAAATATTGCTCTCTGTCAGTGCTTTACTGTAAAATCCTCTTCATGCAGCAACAGTGTAGGTTTGATCTCAGCATTGTGCATTTATCCAAAGCAGCAAACAAGCCACACTGTCTCTGACTGTTTCTTTCACTCTATATGCAAACACAACCCTGGTTCACATGTGTCATGGATGGAAGAGTTTTCTGACACAGTTCAAATAAATACATTCACTCATTCATGTGTGTAGTTTTTACATTGATAATATTGTAGCGTCTCACTCAGTGAAGCTGCTCACTGCTCTCTGTTTCTGACTGAAATAACTCCTCCTTCTACCATTGTGTTGTTGTCTCCTTTGAAGCTTCACATGTGGATTGTTTCAGGAACATTTGTTTGTGGGATAATTCAGTGGTTCTTACAGCTGAGGAAATTAATAAGTAGGGCATCATTTTGTATTTTCTCTGCACTAAATATAGCTGAAAATCAGTCACATTGTAAAAACTGCCACATGTGTTTTTATATGAAGAAAGTGTAAAAACAAAACTGAAGTTCGGGGTCGACCATATCGTATACGACATGTCTTACAAAGTCGCTCATATCTCAGGAATGGTAATAGGTAGAGATGTTCTGTTTTTTTCCTCGAAAAGAGGACACTTAATGCTTTCTGCTGTAATATTCTATGGGCAAGTCAATGTCCAATCGGACCATCCAGCGATATCAGGATGGGCTCAAATATCCAATTGTAGAGCCTTGTGCCTCTGACAGGACCATCAAATATGGTTTAAGTGACAAGAGAAGTCTCTCCCCTGAATAGCTCGGTCGTCTACACGGCTGAAAAGCATCTCTGAACCCAATAATAGATGCGCAGCGGACCGTTATCTCAACCAGAAAGTGCGTCGATCTGTATACCCGTTATACACCATTATACACTTATATTTCTTACTGGAAACGTTTTATTCGACATTTTAGCGTTGCTAAGGAAGTTACGTCGAAGATGTTCCGGGTGAACAGGGGAGATCGCTGTCAGACGCTCAGAGTAAACAGCGCTCCTTTTTTAAAACCTTTGCCGCACAAATATTGCAGTGAGAAAAGAGACATTTACAGCATGACTATTTCTGAAAGAATAAGAAAAGATTATAGACTGTGACGCGGTTTCTGAGTCACTGGCAGAAGGTTTTTTTCCAAAGATGAACAGCTGGATTACATGGAGCATGTGGAACCAGCTGAAAAGTGATAAACATTTATAGTGACAATAAGAAATGAAGTAAAAATAATGTGTAAATAAGTAATTTGTTATACTTATTTGTGTTTTTTACATTTATTTTATACAGAAAAGTGTCCCAGCTGCACCCCCCCCTTCTCTCTGAGAGGTTACAGCTGCTCAGCCTGAAAGAAATGAAATGTGTACATTTAACAATACTGAATAATTGTAAAAAGTAGAGCAGTGCAATGACAAAGAAAAAACTATTCTACAACATGAAAGGATACTATTGTCTAGGCCAGGGGTCGGCAACCTGCGGCTCCACATGAGGCTCTTTCATCCCTCTGCTGTGGCTCCCAGGCAGCGAGCTCATTTTTGGAAGAAAATAATAATAATGTGAATAAATAATGGCCGTTTAATTTAAATGTATTTTATTTTATTCATTTAGTTTTTTCAAAGTAATAGTTGTTTCTTTGGAGATTGAGATGCTCTCGTGACATTAAAACTTTTAATATTTTGTCAAAATATGCGTCACGGTCGCGTGCTGTAGCAGCACCTGTAACACTGGACAAACTGGTGTTCGACAGCCTACATGGAATGAGATTCCCGACACTTAAATGAACATGGAAACGTTTGCATTTGGAGTCCTGTTGATCTTTGGATCCTCATACTTGTGCGAGCTGGTGTTTTCCATCATGAACTACATTAAAAGTAAACACCGCTCCAGCCTCACAGATGAGCGCTCGCAGTCCTTCGTGAAAATCAAAGCGACGTCTTCCAGCCCTGAAATGGACACGATACACTGTGCAGTGAAGTTCAAGAGCAGAAATCACATTAACGAGGTGAAAGAAATAATTGAACACACATTTTTATATCGGACCCTGAACTAACGTGTTTTATATTCAGGTTGACGGTTGACTACTGTAGCCTGCGGCATGGAGGAAATGACGGCGCACTGAAATCAAAATAACATTTTGCACAACATTTAGTGCTATTGTTTATTTAAGTTTTACCCAGACCCACCCACTGAGGTCTGTAACCACATATAAACCATGTTTCCCCACCAAACAGTTAGAACTGATGAAGCTGCTTGGATGAGCAGTGAAATGTCTTCAAGAAAACTCTACAAGTCCAGGCGCCTTGCTTCAATATTCTCTACGTATTTTTCCAGCTAATCATACATGGCTCAAATATTAGCAGCTCATGTACTGGCACAGCTTCATGCAGCCATTCACAGTACACCAAATGTGTCCACATAAGAAGGAACTCTGTGACGACCTGCTGGGTGTAACCACACTTAAAACATACACAAGAGGAAACATGGTAAGAAAGAAAAGAGAGGGGGGGCTATACCCCAGATGAAGGAGTAGCATTGCCTCCTGAGAGAACTCCTGGAACACGTTGAGGCAAATGCCAATGACCTGCTACTGCACAACAATGTGAGGTGGCCGAGTAAAGGAAATGCACTCGTCTTGAGTCGGAGAGCACGATGAGCATGATGAGCACAAGACCAAAATTGTTGCCTTTTATCATGAACATTACATCACATCTTAATGAGCTGCAGCTTGAACTCATTCATCTGCAAGGAAATGCTGCATTAAGAAAGCATTTTGAGACTTCCGGGTTGGTAGGCTAGAAGATGGCAGCATAGAGAACGAGCTCCCGACACTTGAGTTAAAAATAGCCCATAACGACCCGAATTTATAAAATAAAAACCGGAAAGAGCATGAAGGACGTTTAGGGCGTTAAGATGCCAAGAGGAAAATACAGCAAGAAGTCCAACGTTGTACAGCACGAGAGAGACCGAGCTGAACAGGCTTCGCCGGTTAGCAGCGCCATGGAGGATAACGATGGGCTACTTGATGAAGGGGAACGCAATAATGACGCGAGCCTGGACCTTATACTCAGAGAACTAAGGGAATTCAGAAAGGACAATGGCACACAGCTAAAGGGAATCAGAGAGGAAATACTCAAAACAAACAAGAGAGTGGAAGAGGCAGAAGAACGGATAATGGAGGCTGAAACGCAGATACAAGCTAATGAGGGCGCCATGAGGGAGATGTTAAAACTGCAAACCGAAATGGAGACCAGGCTAACGGACCTGGAGGGACGTTCAAGAAGGGAAAATATTAGAATACATGGTGTCAAAGAGGGATCGGAAGATGAAGCCCCGTCAATGGTTTGCTTTGTGGAACGCTTATTGAGAGAAAACTTAGACCTGCCCGACTCAGCTGAGCTGCGAGTTGAGAGAGCGCATCGGGCGCTTGTGCCAAGGCCACCACCAGACGCGCCGCCGCGATCCATTGTTGCCAAAATAGCCAGCTACAGAACAAAAGAAGAAATACTAAAACTGACCTGGCAGAAACGTGGGTTTGAATACTTGGGAAACAAGATTAACCTAGACCACGACTACGCGCCCGTGGTTCTAAAGCAACGAAGGGAATACGCAGAAGTGAAATCGGTGCTGAAAGAGAGGAAGATCAGGTTTCAGACCCCATTCCCGGCAAAGATGAGGGTTTTTTATTCGGAGGGGACGGTACTGTACGGTTCGGTGGAGGAGGCGACTGGGGATATGGCGAGGAGGGGATTCCCGGTGACCGTAATTAAACGGCCGGAGACCCTTCTGGAGCAGATACAACGCTTATCGTGGCGCACGGAGAAGCGGACCAGAGGACGGAGGAATAAGGATCAGACCGGGAACTACAAGGAAAGACTTCAAGCATTCAGACGCCAAGAGCAGGAATAACTGCAGGACACTGGGAGACAGATAAGTGAAGGGGCTTGATAGAGAGATATAGATGCCACGAAATAAATTGATTAGGCTGGCCACGGATATAGTACACTTGTTAAGATATTTTTATTTGAAAAAAAAAAAAAAAAAGTACTATAAATGGCAATGAGAATAAAAAAAATATATATGGTCGGGTGCGTTACCTATGTTGCCAAAAGAATGGACATTGGCCGATGGCAAAGGAAGGCCCTTTTTCACCCATGGGTGGGAGAGGCCCCCCCTCGAAGCCTCCTTTTCACGGGGGTTTATTTAGGGTCAGATTGGAGACCCCACAGTTGGAAGTCAATATATTTGTTCTATATAGTTCTAGGGTTCATGTGATGTTCATTTATGTATGTTCAGGGAGTGTTTTGAATACATTTAGTTATGCTGGTTTAAAAGCTTTCAAGCAACCCAAATATGGTTAGAGATAAGATAAAAGTTTGCTCCTATAATGTGAATGGTCTGTTAAATCCAATTAAACGAAATAAGATTTTAGCTAAAATGAAGAGAGAACAAGCACAAATAGTGTACTTACAGGAAACTCATTTAGACTGTAAAGAACATGAGAAATTAAAAAGAATGGGTTTCACAGATGTGTTCTTCTCTTCATATAAATCTGGACGAAGGAGGGGAGTCGCCATCCTTCTATCAGGCAAATTACAATTTGAAAAAATACATGAGATAAATGATAAGGAGGGACGATTTATTTTAGTAAGGGGAAAAATTGAAGGGAATCCGATCACATTGTTAAATATATATGCGCCGCCTGGATGTGACATCCATTTCTTTAAAAAAATGGTTGATATGATGATATCAGAGACAGCAGGTCTTCTAATTTGTGGAGGAGATCTAAATATACATTTACAACCAAAATTAGACACATCTAATGGAAAAACACAGGATGCAAAGTCACTAGTTAAGAAAGTTAATATGTTACTTATGGAGGTCGGTTTACTTGATATATGGAGAGATTTCCATCCGAATCAAAGAGATTACACTTACTACTCTTCCCCACACGCAATATACACGAGAATAGACTATTTTATAACCTTTGGAAAAGACAAAGATAAAATAAACTCCTGCGAAATAGGCACAATAGACTTAAGTGACCACGCACCTGTATACCTGTCTGTTGATCTGAACCTACAGCCAAAAACCAATAATTGGAAATTGAATTCGAGCCTACTTAATGATCCTCAATTTAAAAAACAGATGAAAAGGGAGATTCACTTATACTTGGAATTAAATGATAAGGATGATGTGTCTCCTCCCATTTTGTGGGATGCTTTAAAAGCTGTTATAAGAGGGAGAATAATAGCAATATCCTGTTATAAAAAAAAGATGAGAAACAAGAAATTAGAGGAACTACAAAATAAACTTAAAGAATTAGAGAAAAAACATAAGACGAAAATGGAACAGAAAATATTGGGGGAAATCAAAAACGCAAGGAACGAGATTAATGAATTGGCTACACATGAAATTAAGAAAAACCTAATGTTCCTTAAACAGAGATATTATGAGGGCGGATCTAAATCAATGAAGGTTTTGGCCTGGAAACTAAAGAAGAAAATTGCACAAAACACAGTCCACAAAATTAAAGATCCAGTGACAAAAATAATAAAAACTAAGCCAAATGAAATTCAGGAAGCCTTCGAAACATTTTATAAGGACCTCTACTCTAAAGAAGAGGGGGGCAACATAGCTGAAATAGACTCCTTTCTAGGTTCCTTAGAGCTGCCAACATTAAATGAAGACCAGAATAGGACAATGACTAAGGACATAACAGAAAAAGAATTAAAATTGGCAATAAGTAAACTCAAATTAAACAAATCACCAGGATCAGATGGCTATACAGCAGAATGGTATAAGGAATTGAAAGAAGAATTAATACCAGTGATGCTTCCTACGATGAATTGGGTCTTAAAGAATGCACAGACACCTCCTAGTTGGAAGGAAGCAATAATCTCTGCCATTCCAAAAGAAAATAAAGATAGATTAGAGTGTGGATCATACAGGCCAATATCAGTTCTTAATATAGACTACAGGTTATTCACCTCCATCATAGCTAGACGATTGGAAAAGTTTCTGCCTAATTTAATACATAGTGATCAAACAGGTTTTATCCGAGAACGTCAAACGCAAGACAATATACGACGAACATTGCAAATTATTAATCACATTCAAACAAATACAGTAACAGCACTGTTAATAAGTGTTGACGCCGAAAAGGCATTTGATTCTGTGAACTGGAAATTTTTATATCAAGTTCTACATAGATTTGGCCTACACGAAACATTAATTAAAACAATTCAGGCATTATATAATCAACCCACGGCAAGAGTTAAAGTTAATGGAAGCTTATCGAATAGCATTAAATTGGAAAGAGGCACAAGGCAGGGATGTGCGTGCTCACCACTACTATTTGCGTTATATTTAGAGCCATTTGCTCAACATATAAGACAAAACGAAGAAATAGAAGGTATAAATATCCATGGGAATGAGAATAAAATAGCATGCTATGCAGATGATATTTTGATCTTTCTTGGCCTACCAACAAAATCCCTGCCCATACTAATGCAATCATTTGAATACTACGGCAAACTATCAGGATACAGAATCAATATAAATAAAACTCAATCTCTTACATACAACTATAATCCACCACAAGAAATTAGAAGTAAATACCAACTGATGTGGCATATGGAGCATATTAAATATTTAGGAATAATAATACCAAAGGTACTCACTGAATTATTAGAATGCAATTACTCACCAATAAAAAAGAAAATTAAGGACGATATAGCAAGGTGGAACTTGATTCCATATCTCAGTTTTAGCTCAAGGATAGACTCAATTAAAATGACGATTCTACCCAAATTATTATATTTGTTTCAAACTTTACCAATAGAAATAAACCAAAAGGAATTCAATGAGTGGAATAAAATTCTGTCTAGATACATATGGCAGGGTAAAAGGCCTAGAATTCGATTTAAAACTTTACAGCTACCCAAAGAAAAGGGAGGATGGGGCCTTCCCTCCCTCAGAGACTACTATTGGGCAGCACAACTAAAGACTGCAATATGTTGGTGTAATCCCTCATATGAAGCTCAGTGGAAAAGTATGGAAGAGAAACTGACCTCCATTCCTATACAAGCGATTTTGGCAGATAGTAATTTACAAGATCTCATTAGACAGATAGAAAATCCATGGATCAAATTAACTCTGACGAGTTGGAAAACAGTAATTACAGAATATAAATTAGAAGAGTCCATAATAACTCTGAAGTGGTGTGCTTATGATACACACTTTGCTCCAAATAAATTAGATGCTAGATTCAAGAATTGGACATATAAAGGTATAACAGCTTTATGTAAGATAATGAAGGAAGATACCTTACTTAGTTTCGAAAAGATTAAAGAGAAATACTCACTAGAAGCACAGGATTTTTATCGTTATTTGCAGATGAGACATTTTGTTAGTGATAGGATCAAAGGGGTTTCAGAATCAAGCAGACAGCTGTTAAACTTATTTAAAAGAGCATATGGTTCAAATAAAGATAGGGGTATCATTTCAGGGCTGTACAAAGGACTTACAAGCATGAAAACACACACTACCATGTATGTTAAAACAAAGTGGGAACTGGAGGGAGGGATCAATATAACTGCAGAAGAATGGAAGACAATGTGGGCATATCAGTGGAAATGTAGTAGCTCGCAGAGTTGGAAGGAATTCGGCTGGAAGAACCAGATAAGATATTTTATTACACCTTGCCAAAAATCTCACTATGAAGGGAACCTCCCAACTTGTTGGAGAAATTGTGGAAATGTAAAAGCGAATCATTATCATGTTTTTTGGGATTGTGCGGTTATTAGAACGTACTGGAAGGGAATACATAAGGCAATACAGGAAATATTTGGATGCCACCTGCCTTTCGACAGTAAAACTTTTTTCTTTGGACTTGTGCCTGGAGACTGGTCGAAGAGAGACAAGTATCTGTTTAATATTCTGTTGGTGGCAGGGAAAAAAGCCCTCACAAGAAGATGGCTTTCACAAGATAGCCCAACTTTGGATCAGTGGATGGACATTATAATAGGCATATGTAGGTTGGAGAAAATGACAGCAGATGTGAATTATAAGACGGACCTGTTTCAATCGCGATGGAAGAAATGGATGGATTATATAAAACAACACAGACCGGATTTTGATTTTGTTCATTTCAAACTCTACAATATGTAATTACAGCAACAAACTCAACTCACTCCCTAGTTTATTATTACTTGTATTTGTAAATGTTTCGTTTCTCCTTTTTGTATGTCTTTTTTGATTTAAAAAAAAAAGGGAATATTCAGGTTCGGTGACAATGATCAACAACGTTGATAATGTATGTTGAACTTGTTATGAATATTAATAAAAAATTAATTATAAAAAAAAAAAAAGAAAGCATTTTGAAACAACTGACCCTGCTTCTTTCTGGCTACAGACTGTGTCTGAGAGTGCCTAACCAAAGTAAACCACAGTAGTTTCATACTTAAACAGGCCCGATACAACTCAAACTTGTTACGTTTATTACGTTAAGGAACTTTTTATTAGGACTTTTTTTGTTAAGCTCTTTTTGGCACAATGTTCATCTCGAGTGTGACACAATTTAAACCAAACGTCAAATTGGCATATAATTGCTATATGCCCGACCCCAAGCCTCTGTGCATACAAACCATATACACTCCAAACAAAGCTTCGTACCGTTATCGATGCTATTTTCATGCACAACACGTGCAGTGTCCAATTTACCGGACACTTCTCCACGTTACGGCATTCCTGCGAGGCTACAGTGGCTATCCAAGTACATACAAACTAGCCTACAACACCCTTACACCAACACACATCGCTTCACTTTCACTCAAGATTTACATTACGGATCTATCACTAATTTAACGCTCCTCTTCACTTCTATTTCTCCAAAACACATACAAAAGACACAAATAACATTCTACATAATCACATTGATGCCACTACAATTGACTCAATAAAACCAATAGTAATGTCAGAACCCAACTCACGCTGAGGAACCCCTCCTGCTGACAGGAAGACAGGCCAACTAGCTTTCTCCCAGATCCACACTGCAGTTCCACATCGACACGGGCCTGCGGAAAGACACAAACGGTCAGCTTAGTCATCGTACCTCTTTTGAATAACATCTTCCACAGGACTCACAAACCCCAGAGTGTTTGGCTTTGTGTGGCAGGCATTGCACTTCATAATACATACATACATACATAATACATAATGCATTTCAAACATTTACCATTTTGGAGACACCCAATGACTCTTATGTCTGCACAAACAATGGCATACATTTTTAATCCACATACAGATTGTATTGTAGCTTCATGGCACGACAACATTCACACACTGTGTGTACAACCTTTAATGATAACTAAATAGTAATACACTCCAGATCCCCCACTCCCTGTGTAAAACACAAAAATATAACACATGCAATCATGTAAACTTCAAATCTGTCTATTTATCAAAACATACTACATTCTTCCAAACTCACAAATATGAGCAGAAGACAAAAATTTCCATCAAACACTTTTATTCAGTCATTTCACAACATGGCATTAGTACAAAAGGAAAGGTCGCAGGCTGGAACACACTGAGGCCAGGGGAGTGACGTCACCGGAACATCTGGAAGACACAAACATGTCAGTGACTCAGTCATTAACCAACGCAAACATACACTGCACTTACAATACACTTCGCTTGCCAGCTCCACTTACCATTCCTTGTTAACGGCGCCCCAATTGTCGACCACGTCACGCTTGTTTCTGCAAAGGCAAATTCTGGACACGGCTGTATTGACTGAAATGGATGCATTACATAAAGCACTTCTAAATCAACTCCTTTTACTTTGTTGTAACGCAAACCTGGCCAAAACTGTCTGGGTCAAGATCAGCCCTGTGGTACAGAAGACCATTGTTAAACAAGGTTAACATGACAAAGTGTGGCAAAACCTTGGAATACACATTTATTGACAAAAACACAAGCAGGTTAACTTTTGTCCCCCAGCTCAGATTCTGGTCTTTACTCCACCTCCCACCACCCTGGTGTAAGGTGGAGTTGGGGTGGCAGTGGGTACCTGACCAAAACCGAAAAAGCACAGGTTTCTGGAATGATGTGACCCTGCAATGCTGCCACAAAACGCAAGGGGCGGGACCAGAAAAGGATCTCTGACCCCACCTCTCACCTGTTCAGGTGAAAGGCAGCACGAATCCTTGTTGACAACCCAGCAGCAATCTGCCACACCATGACACATTACACACCACACGTTGCGTTTGAATATCATGTTGGTCACAGAAACTGTACTTGCATTTCCACAGTTCCCTTGTGCAAGTACCTGATTCATACATTGCTGTGACACCATTGTTGTTTTGAAATGCCACAAAATTATTTCCCAGTTATCCACAGCTTTGATCCGGGTTTGGATGCGTTTGTTGTTGCAACTGTGCGTTTTTCATCCTTGCCATTTACTTTAGCAGTCATGCGCTGCTTTGTTCCAACACCGTGTTTGTATTTGATTTGTCCACAATGTCTCCTTGCTGTCACCGTTTCCACGCATATGTTACATTGAGAAATTGTTGGTGCCTGTTGTGCGACACATTTGGCGTTCCTTGCTCCTTTTTTGTTGTTGTGTACGCTCTCAGTCACAGTCAAGTCACCCAAACCACACAAAACACACCTCAACCACCACAAAACTAATAGACAAATCCACACAAGCTCAACTCCAACTATCAACATGCTGGCATTCTAGGATCTAAGCTACAAAATCCACAGTCCTGACCAAGCGGCAACCTTCGGGGCTCAAAGTTGAAGCCCATGCGGAAGTGTCAAATCTTGTAATTCACGCTGCAACAGCTGGGGGTTGGCTCCAAAAGCGAGTCATTTCCCATAGACTCCCATGTTAAAATGGCCGACTTCACAGCAGAAATTAACATGTTTACGGCCTGGTACAAAAAACCACTCTGGTCTCAGATGATAGGTTCTCTTCTAGTGTCAATTGTAGGGGGGGTGAATTTTTTTACAACCCACTTGTTTCAATTGTATTCGGACTTAAAATTACGCATAATTATGGGCGTTGCCGCTTGAGTGACAGACAGTTGCCGTATCACAGCGTGAGTTTCCTGCTCCCACGATCGCCCGCCCCCCTAAACCCCGCTCGTGCTCCCCCTCTTTGTCCATATTTGAGAGTTCTGGCGGACGTGACGCGGTCATCACGTTCCGGAACCTCCCACCGAGCCTCAAAACGGCTCTTCAGAAACAAACGGGTGATGTCACGGAAGCTCTGTCCATAGTTTTTACTGTCAATGGTCCTGACCCTACATTGCACAACACAATACCACCCAGACCCTCAGTCAGTCAATAGTCAGGGCACGTTGGTGCACGCCGAATCCATCCAGAGCCAAACTCCTGGTGAGATTTCCAACACAGAGAGTCATTCGAAATTCTGCCCGTCAGGGTTCTGGAGACAGGGCAAAACACTCCAAGTGTTCGGCCAAACCTAAAACAAGTCCTTTCAAATTTCAAAACCCCTGAAAAACAAGTTAAACAAGTACAGTTTCAAAAGGTTTTACAGTACCTCGGCGTCTGCAATACACTTTTGGTGCGGTCAGAGAGAATACTAAACCAGTTGCTGTAGACCACGCTGGCAGGCAGATGCTTCGGGGTGATCTTCATCTGCAGAGGAGAGGATACACCATTTTAAGACAGTAACCTTCCTTTTGTTAATTGCCATTGACAACTGTGACACCAAGTTCATCACACCTGGTTGAAAATAAACTGCAGTGGCCACCGAGTCCCTCACTATTTTTTCGAGGCCTACGGGGGACAAAACGGTAACAAAGCAATATTGTAAGTTGCTCGGGTAGGATGCATTACCATGACTTGCAGACTGTATGCCTCCTACACATCCAGGCTTCTAAGGTCACACAACAGTATCGCACCCATCTTCACTGGTAGGATGTGCTACGACGAGTTGCAGACACATCACCGGCAGAAATCCATGATGAATCAGTGGTCCTGTGAGGGCAAAAAAAAAACATTGGTAAGCAAGCTTCTTCACTGAAAGGATGTGTTATAAGTTGCAAACACACTACCTTACATGCAGAAATCCAGCCTTCCAGGTGACGAATCAGTGGCCCTGTGCAGATAAACAAAAATCACACTAGTAAGCAATAATCTTCACTGAAAGGAGGTGTTATGATACTGTTAAAAAAAGTACTTTACTGGCAGAAATCCAGCCTTCCAGTTGACAAATCAGTGGTGCTGTGCAGCTAAAAAATATAATAAAACACATTGGTAAGGAAGCATCTTCACTGAAAGTGTTTGTTAACATGAGTTCCAAATATACTACCATACTCGCAGAAATTCCACCTTCCAGGTCACGAATCAGTGGTCCTGCAAAGCAAAAAAGGCACACAGGAGCATGGGAAGTGGCACTGGTAGGATATCTTCACAAGTTGCAGACATATTATATTATATTATATATATTACCTCACTTGCAGACATCCAGGTGTCCGCTCAGCAGTTCTGTGGAACAATAAAGTCACAGAGTGATAAGCAGGCATCTTCACTGGAAGCATGTGTAGAGAACAGTTGCAGACACGTTACCTTCCTCGCAGAAATCCGGCCTTCCAGGTAACAACGTCAGTGGTTCTGTGAAGATGAAAACAGCCATGACACACATATTTCCTCCAACAACCCACTGTTCTGTTAAAGCCCTCCAGTGCTCAGACAGGAACCTCCAAAAAGCCCATTTACAGCTAAATAATAATATAAAGCACCCATAGTGGCTGTGAGGACTGGACAAACACAGCTGTGCTGACACTACATTATCAATTCTATACATACAGGAGAAATGCACAAAAGAAAATTACATTTTACCCACGACTCCCAGTCCCATGACACTGGGACATCGGTCGTAGTATACAGTACCTGTAGTAGCTTGGACCCACCTCTGCAGTCTGTGCATTGTACCCGAGCTCTGCGCCATGTGCTCTGATTATCACAGCTTTCAGGTGTGTCTCTGGAACTGGCCCATTTCCCCTGTTGACCACTAGATGGCGAAAAACATTCTTAGTTTGGAAGCATTGACTTTATACTGATACTAACAAAACATTTTAATTAAACACTTCTTAGTATCAACTGAACAAATTAATACTGATGCCTTCTTATCTTTGTGTTCCCTCCTTCAACTCTGTAATGAAGTCCAGATCATCTGCTGTCATTCACTCACATTGTGGAAGCACCAGCTATTAATAACTAAATAAACAAGATAAAAAACAAACAGTTAAATCATTGTCTTCTTATATTTTTTACAATGTAAAAGCTAAAACAAGCAAACGGCACCTGTTGTTCTCAATCTGCCATATTTCTCCTCTTCACTACTACATGGCGACAAACTTTTTAAGTTCAAAAGCATTTACTTCACACTAATGTTTATAAAGCACTTATTAAAAACACTTTTATACCACCAATTTCTGTCTCACCTCACTGTTATCTTCAATGAAGTCCAACTCATCTGCAGTCAAGCTAACAGCACCTGTTGGAGCGCCTCTCTGTGTGCAATGTGCTCCGCCATGTTTGCTTTCAGGCCTTTCTGTGGAACTAGGCTCGTCTCTCTTCTCTTTCAGTGGATGTTTACACCAAAGCTGCCGCTACACCAGTAAATTAGCTGAAACAGCCGAACTTCTGCGGAATAACACCACTGCATCGCTCACCTGCTTCAGGTTGATTTAAAAATGGCGCAGATACGCGGGCCGCTTATCACTTCCACTGTGAACTTCTTCTTCTTCTTCTGTTGCCGAGTGGCAACCGTTTGAGGTGCATTACTGCCACCTACCGTTCTTCTCACCATTCCTTTAAACATAAAAACCGGGAAAAACCTCTTCCTAAACACTGACTGTTTTTATATTTTTAATTTTTTAGTCAAAGGTACACAGGATGTTGCTTTTATTTAGGGTAAAGTGCATCAATCACACAATTGGTTTTTATACATATAAACAATATATAAATACAGAGGAATGACTTAAACCCTTTTAGTACCTGCTCAGAGCTGCAGGTGACTTCCTTCTCACAGTCCTTCAGTCTTTCTATTTAAACAACAGACATATCAGACCCCTACTCAGACAGTACTAGTTGAATGGCTGAATCGCTGCACCAACAAACGTATGGAAGAAGAAGAAGAAGAAGAAGAAGAAGAAGAAAGAGGGTGAAGAACAACAGTGCCTTGCAGCAGTCAAACTAATGATCATGTGATGCAGGGTCTGCTATGTGATTCTGCACCCTTTTCTGGACTTTTTCATGACTTCGGCAGTCTGTATTAGTCCCTCTAAACATAAAGCATGCTGTGTGCAGTAGGCTATGAAAAAAAATAAAAAATTAACAACAACAGATAAAACCTTCAAGCTATGCTGCGAAACCCTCAGAAGTCAAGAGGGCAGACCAACACCCCCCTTTCTCCAAAGCCCTCTGAGACTTCAGATCTTCTGCCTCTGGTCTTCAGCCAGAAATTGAATTTGGCTCTTCAGGAACACAAATCGCTCCCTTTCTTCCCTTTGTCATCCTGAAAGATCTTCATCTTAAGCTTTCTAACAGAAGGTCAAAGGTTTTGTGCCAACACTGACTGGTATTTAAAACTGTTCATAATTCCCTCCACCCTGACTAAGGCCCCAGTTGCAGCTGAAGACAATCAGCCTCAAAGCATGATGCTGCCACCACCATGCTTTACTGTTGGTATGGTGTTATTTTGGTGATGTGCAGTGTTGTTTTTGCACTAAATATACCTTTTAGAATTATTTTTTAAAATATTTGGTTAAATAAATATAAATAAATAAATTGGTTAAATCCGGACACAACCACATTCCCCAGTTATAAACTGTTTTTTTTTGCATTGTACAGGTTATAGGTCACAGGAAAGGTGGAAAAAGGTGTGAAATTATTTATCTTGCTGTTATTTTTTTAGTTTTTCACAAAAACCTGCCATTTCAACAGGGGTGTGTAGATATATATATATATATATTTTTTACTAAATTAAAGGGACAAAAAACCTTTGAACATATACAAATCATAAATACATAATAAACTAAAAAAGACAGAAAAAAGAAAAAAAACATTCTGTGTTATAATTTCAAAATATTACACCTACAGCGGTCACTAGATGGCAGCACAGCCACACAATACTCACATACGTTCTCTGTCTTTTTCATCAGCTGCCTCAGTGTTCACCTTTGTTTTCACATCACTTCAATGACAGCTGTGGAAATACACCAGTCGCTGTTCAGCAGCAGCATCTACCCACAGTGGAAGTGCGAGAACGTTTCATCAGCAAAAAAAAGACTTCTGGTCACATGTCTTCTGATCAGCAAGTCAGAGCTTTTAGATTTAGGACAGAAACATAAGAGGACACATTTCTACCACTACAAAGTGGCTGCCTCACATGTGGAAGTCTGAGCCACCTGGTGGACGAAAACACAATCTACACCTCCAACAGATCTGATTCCAGATCCCTGTCCAGCATGTGTAATCATCGAGTCCAAATCCTGGTTGGCACTCGCCTCCTTCCTCAGATGCAGCGATGGGCGCTGAAGGCACTACAAGCACAGTGTGATTAAAACTGACCGGCCACTGAGGACGTGATCCGGCAGCTGATATGAAGCAGGCCGGCCAGGAGATGAGGCAGGAGGAGGAGGAGGGACACGGAGAGCTTTCACCTCAGGATTTCCTACAATGAACCCATCATAAGTCCAGGTACTAACTGCTGTGCTTGTTGACATATATTCAGATCAATACGTTTCTGAAGTGGGCTATGAATAAAATGAATCAGAGCTGTGCAAGCACATCATATTTATCTGGCATTTAACAGCTTATTAAATGATCTGTTCACACAACTGCGACCAAGATCTGTTTATTTCTGCTGTAAAATTAAACCTTTTAGTGGCAACCGATTTTCTCTTGATCAATGAATAAATGTAAATGTTAACACTTGTTTACCTTCAAAATAAAAGCCCAAATGTTCATCATGTAGTACATACGAAGTAAAATTCCTATAAAAGGCTTTCTATGAACTGATGCTTTGCTGCCGGGACTCGTCGTCGTCATGTAAACAGACACGCCGTTCAACACCTTTATGTCTATTATAGTGAACAGCTGGAGGCCCATTGAGATAGTTTTTTTTTTATCCATTACAGAGTGTTCCACATACATTATATTCTGCCGTCCTCTATGCAAAACCACTGTGGTGATAGCTTCCTGCTAGCCTCTGGGTGAACTGCAAAGCAGCTAATCCTGTGATTGCCACCTTGCTGCATACTATATGTGCAGAAACTCTGTCAGTCGTTTACAGGCCCGTGGTTGTCCCCTTTAGAATAATACGGGAGCTAGAGTCTATTTAAACACTATCTCTGTGACCTCTTGGTGCACGGCAGCTCTGCTGGGATCTACAGGATTAACCGGCGCCTCTCAGGTAAGCTGAATCATAATAAACAGCAGCAACGCTTTGAAAATACCCATAACGGCACATTAGCATTGAAATGAGGTGGCACTTTTGTCAGTAGGTAGTTGTGGGTCACGGAGACACAACAGCCGGAGGTACTTGAGCACACACTTGCTGTCCTCTCGGCGGCCCAGCGCTCCTACACTGCTAATGTCAACATTGTATACGTGCTGGCTCGTTTGCAGAGGGAAGGATTTCTCGCAGACTGCCAGAAGCTGACCATGTTTGGAGTGTAACAGCCCGCACAAACCCATGGAGTCTATTAGATCTGCACCTTATATTCTTCACTTCAAGCTGCTGTTACCATTACACCAACCTGTTGCCTCATTTCCTGATGCGAGTGCATTAAAAAACATGAGAACACTTTGGACTCTGAGAGGCATGACCTTATCGCTTTGCAAACATGCAGGGAGGGAAAAAAAAAGTTTTGTAGTCTTGCCAGAGTGACCGACTCCTTCGGTTAATTATGGCCTCAGACGACACGTGTTACTGTGGATCAGTGGCACTCAAACTTCTTGCTCAGGGGCCACTCGCGGCCTGTGAAAGACTTCTGAGTGGCCCTTGAACATTTTTCAGCATGAAACGTACTCTCCCTGGGCTGCTGAAGCACTTCATGAAGGCAGCAGGATCCATAATTAATGTCTAACAGCTTCATCTGCACATCCAGTGTTAGCATTAGCATTCTATGAAAGAGTTCTCTTTAAAGAAGGTCACTTTACATGTAATAATAATATTTAAACATGTTTCTTATCAGCAAAAAAGCTAAAGAAAAATAGCAACCTCAGCATTTTTCTCCCAAAAACTGCAAAATTTAAGCAAAAAAACTCTCACAGATTGAAATCTAAGAAGGATGAAATGCATACATCTGCTTAGCGACGCGCCTGGATGTGCAAAATTCCATTCAGTGTCATGCATTAAGAAACATAAAACAAATAACCAAGAGGCATTAGAGCATAAAAATAAAGCATGAAACACACTCTGACACTCTGAATGTGAATTTTACACACAAACACTGACTTGTCCATGACAGGCAGATTGGATTAACACAGACTATTATAGAGAGGAGGATGAGAAGCAGTGACACATTTAGCAGCATTATTCTAAATGCTTCCACTTTATATTTAAACAGACATGCTTTTTAAACCTTTGTTTACACAATTTCACTTTATGGATGCAGGGTTAAAAGGAAGAACACACTTTTATTTTCAAATCAAGGACTTGTCTGCGAGTACCAGCAAGAGTCTCCTCCATGTGATGGCGCTTATTGAACCAACCAGTTCTGTTAACCTCATTGCATTCTCTGGATTAATAAGCACCAGAAGCATCTCAAGGTGCTGCTAAGAACTCCAGCTTAATATTGCTCGACCCTCTAGTAGCTCTCCATACATGGACATTTCAAAAGTCTTATTCAGGCCTCTACAAAAACAGATGTTACATCATAAGGAGTCTAATTAGCACCGAATGGTAGGGATGTTTATGTTTTCTTTTGTAGCCAAGATGGACTAAGATGATGTGTCAGATGCACATGGTACATGCACCAACAGAACATCTCCACACAAAAGCAACCAAACACTGACAAATGACACAAACACAAGATCTTGTGGTGTGATAGAGACCAGCTGGAGGTCCTGCAACAGTGTTATCATCAGCTCAGACAAAAACATTTGCATTGGCCCTGCATGCTCGCTTGGCAATTTTTACCCACAATCCTCTGCACATAGGAAGCCGGGTCACACGACTGAGCGTTGCATTGCATCACAATTATGTGCATAAGTAAAAATGTCAAAATAACATGCCATAATATAAATAAGTTACACTTACATATGTCAGTATACTGTAATATGTATTCAAAATATGCAACAGGAGTCGTCTGGTTTGCCCACTGGTGACAGAGCCCTTCCTTTATCTGAAAGGTCAGTGCTTCTATCCCAGCTGTGTATCCATCTAAAGCCATTCATCCTCTAAAAACATCATCTCTCACCCACTGCTTCCTGAGTGTCAGCTCCAAGCCAAACACCTTCCAACCCCAGCTGTGTTAATAAACAGTTGATATAGCATTAATCACCACTGCCCTCAAGTGGTCACTGTCAGGTACAACATGTATGCACACACACACACACACACACACACAGCTGCTGTTCACCTCAACATCTCACACACTCCTCAACTGACACAGCCCTCTATTTTTTTAAATCAATATAAATACAGCCCAACAGTATATTTGTCTATTCAAATGTACTGAGATCAATTGACACACACACACATAAAAGTATATAAAAGTATTGAAAAGACTCTGTGAATAAAGCTGTTAAACTGTGAACTCTGAACTTTGTTAAAACCTGACATTCAAGGCAAGTTTGCAGATTGTATTACTTCATGTAAGCACCTATTTACACGATCTACCATCCATACAAACCTGAACAATAGGATCTATTAGTAATGTCCATGTGCTTTAAAGAGAAAAAACACACAGAAGAAGAAAGTGAAGGGAAATGTCTTTACTGGATTTTTATATTTAAATTGGATTATTTTTCATGTTCTTTGACTCTGTCTTTACACATGCTGTCATAAAGGACACACCATGTTCTGCTTCTTCTTTTTATAATCATCAAAGTTGATAACCTGATGTGTCTTTTACACATTTAACATGACCAGCAGGTGGCAGAAGAGACTCAGAAACAAGGAGCCTATAGGCCGACTAGCTTACCTTTAAATCTTCTGCCTGACTTTGTATCAACGTGACATCATCTTATTTTCTTTCAGGGCTTCTTGGTACTTTTTAAGTCTTCTTGGTGTATTGAAATATTCTCATTGTGCAGTTACAGCATCACTGAAATGAATTGTTGATCTTTGTTGTTAACAGGAACATGGGAATCTGAAGCAGTCTGTCCTGTTTTTATATCTGATGTCTTGATGTGTGGCTCACCTGAACATCTGATAAGAGACTAAAACTATCAGGAGGATGCTGCCAAGCCACCACAGACAGTTTGTCCTGCAACAACAGCAACAAGTGTTTGTCCTCACAAGTGTGTGAACTGCAGGAGAAGCACGCTTGTGATAAGCACTGCAAAACATGCCCCATGATCTGCATGAGCCTCTGACTTCTGTGACTGGACCAGTGGTTTGCACTTTTGTCCACTAGGTGGAGCCACATGCTCAGAAAGGCTCAGCTCTTGCCTCCTTTCCCATCCACAAAGCATGCTTCAAAAACATATGTATGTGTGTAAATATATATGAATAGTAGTTTATAACACAACATGTGTGGGTGTGTGATGACACAGTTTTCAGTCTGGTTAGTAACAAGTTAGTCATTAATAAGTCCAATTAGTCCAAACCCTCATCTCTCCTGTTCTCCAGCCTTCCTCACCACCACCAGGTCTAGACACACACAAACGCCAAACTGTGGTAATACCAGATATCATGGCATCATCAACTCTTCATAAGAATTCTTTTCTTTCTTTTTATATCTTTTCTTTTCTATTAGCAGTGATCAGTCTCATCTGAAGCTCCTCCTTCATGGTGTGGTTACAAACCACAGCACCCAGCAGTCTTATCTGAGGGCAGCAGGGGCTGATGGGAGTTTTGAGCAGCTCGTCCTCGTTTGGCCTCAGCTGCATCAGAGCGTCACTTCTCTGTGAGTTCACCAGAGGAAACATGCTTCTCCTGCCGGCTGCTGCTCTCTGCTGTCTGTGTTCAGGTGAGTGTTTTCAGCCAATCAGGCGCTGACGAGCCGCACCTGTAACAATCACTGACCTCCACCTGTCTCTGCAGCGCTGGTTTCCATGGCAACAGATCTGATTCAGGACGATGCCTCGCTGACCAGGAGAGTTGGTGGAAATGTGTCCTTCAGCTGTGGAGGGTGCGGTAGCAGTGTGTACTGGTACCAGAAGAAAGACAAGGACACATTCAGACTGATTCTTTATATTCGATCAGATGGTTCCATAAATTCAGGCTACAATCATCCTCACAGAAATGATTTCTCAGCTGTACAAACACAGAAGGGCTGGGAGCTGGAGCTCAAGACAGTTAAAGAGGATCATTCAGCCACCTACTACTGCTCCTGTTGGACTGGGTCCCACAGTGAGAGATTATGCGAGCAGCCTGAACAAAAACCAGCAGAGAACAGAAAACCACATCAGCTTCATGTTTCACCTCCATCTCAGACTCAAACACACTCAAAGAGCTCTGAAGCGTCGAAAGCTGCACAAATCCATGTTTGATCCCAACAAAGGAAGGAATGAGTCCATGTGACCAGAGGGGACGCTGACTGGGAGTCTTCCAGTCGGAGCTTCACATGTTAACAGAGGAAGTTTAGAATCAGCAGGAAAAAGGTGATTGATGAGGACGCTGTGATGGTTTTTACAAACATGGAGATTTTCAGTGTCTCTGTTTTACACAGACGTTCCTGCAACATGGAATTCTGACAGAATTCTGCCTCCTGATTGGATCCTTCACTCAGCAGGTTTTTGTATGAGCCTGTTTCACTGTGTGGGTGAAGATCTTTGGTCCTGGAACTAAACTGATAGTAACAGGTAAGAACTAACATTTATTTTTACTGTTGGAAATGTTGAAGCTGTTTAAAGTCACTTTCTTCATGAACTGTTTCTACTGAATCACATTTTTATTATTTTTATACTTTGTATAGAATTTATCACACAGCACACAGACAAAAAAAAATTTAATAAAAAAAATTAAATTGAGTTATTGTTTCTGCAGAATTATTTTAGTGTTTCATCATTTCAGTATTTTTTTCATCAGTAATAAATTAAAATATAAAATAAAGAAACCTGATGTGGTGCTACAATAAGAGGAAATAATTTGTACATATAAAAGATAAAAGATGACACATTTAAGATAAACATTAATATGTTTTACGTGTTAACACAGGTTCCATATTCATCAAAATTATACAACATATAAAAATAAATATTTTGCTTTTGTAAATGAAGTAAATGATGGTAAAAATATGTTATATATTTTTACCATATATATATGTTAAATGTGATCTGGTAAATATTTTATCTAGAATGTCCATCAATAATATTTAATGAACAGAAATGTATAATATTTGACATATCCACACATACTGCCCGTGTCGGCTTCAAGTTTATTTATTTAATGTTTATATTTCATGCTGTATTTATTTCATCCCTAATATGCAAATCGCTTCTTAAAATACAAATCATGAACGTACACAGTCCTTCTCTGGTTAACTATAAACCTCATCACTACATCCAGTGGTAAAACAGACGTGAGCCCTTTTGTTGCTGCTGTCAGCTTCAAGGAGACATAAATACAGCATGAACTGAATAAATATGAATTAAAATGGAGGAAACCTTTATTTGACCCACAATGCAGACATTAAATAAATAAATGTAATATTAAATAAATACATGAGGCAATAAATGAATGAATAACATGCCACCGTATGAACGATCTGGCACCGACTGGCCTTTTGTTATGATGACTATTATAGTAAAATATTGAGACATAACTTCAAATATGCGGCATGGTGATTTAAATCATGTTTCATACATAAATCTGACAAATTAAAACAATTTACAGATTTTTAAGTGATTAAATAATATGTATTATATGTGACAGATTCATTATAAAGCAGTTTTGCTATTTGTTACATGTGTGTAAACTTTATATATAACTTCATATTATAACAGTGGATTTGTCATAATAACCAGTTGTAGGTCAGCTACAGTTTATAGTTAAATATCAGAAGGTCTGTCATAAATTGAAGTTTTATTTGCTTTTAGCTTCCTTTAAGATTCAGACTTGCTTGTTCTTATGTGACAGAACATTTTAGACATCAGATGCGTCATGTGACATGTCCTCCAACATTCCAAGACGTGCATGTTAGGTTCATTGTCTCCAATTGACAAATAGACTCCAGTAGTACAGGACAAGTTCAGGACTAATTTAAATGATTTAAATTCCCTATCCCCCTCACAGCATGATGGAGCTGCTGCACTGAGAGACTGATGATTGTGTGTCTGTGTTGTGTAGCCTCAGAGCAGCAGGTGGTGAAGCCCGTGGTGAACGTGTACCCAGCAGCACCCACAGGCCGTCCTGAGGGGAGCAGCTCCCTGCTGTGTCTGGCCTCAGACATGTTGCCTCCTCTGGTCCGCTTCTCCTGGAAACGACAGAAGGAGAACGGCCCGCTGGAGGAGCTGCATCCTGCTGAGGGAGAGCAGCTGGAGCTCAGAGAGACGGGACACAGCGCCGCCATCTTGTTTGTCCAGCAGCAGGAGAGCAGCAGTTATAAGTACAGCTGTTTTGTGAACCATGAGGGGGTCAGAGTGAAGGCCCAAACAGAGCAAGGTAATGAACATGTTCATGAGATGTTGAGCAGAGAGCAGAGGACCTTTGTAAATATGTGACTCTTCTGTTTCAGAGCTTCCAGCTGCAGCTTCCTGTCCTCCAGAGAGAGAACCTGCAGACCTGCCAGCTGTGCAGCTCACTGACTGTAAGACCCATTCAGGATGAAGATGTTCACATCCTACCACAGTCAGAGAATGACCTGTCTGTCTGTGTGTCTGTGTGTCAGGGTCCTTCCAGTCTCAGTGCAGGGTGAAGCTGCTCCTGCTGATCTACACTGTGCTGATAGTGAAGAGTCTGCTGTACTGCTGTGGACTCTCTCTGCTGATGATCGGCTGACTGCTCGTCCTCCATCACATCATCCATCACTGTCCTCAGAGTCCATCAGTGATCACATGATGCTCTTTTTTCTCTTTGTACTAAAACTTTGAGTCAGTATAAAACTGAAACTGACTTCCTGTCTGCTTCGATCTTTCTGCATTTATACTTTACTTTTTATCACAAAGTGTCTTCACATTATTTCACTGTCGTTTCACAGTAAAGCTGATCCATCATGTTGCTGCCTGGCAGTCATGTGACCATGGTTGTCAAGCAGCAGGTGCAGAGCAGGATGTGATAAAAATCAAAGGATGAAACCACACGGCTGTTGTGTGTGTTCAGCGTGGTGTATGTGTGTGTTAATCCTCTTCTATAAATCTGCACGCCGACGAATGCTGTTTTCTTCACAGTGACATAAAATGAGAAAATGTTTGAATGTTTTATCTGCACACATGTGCTCTCTGTGAGCTGTCTTCAGACTCTCTGCAGCTCTGTCACTTTCTGATATTAATAAACTCTTTCAGATCTGATGTTTTGTATCCAAACACATTTTCTGTGATTGATTAATTGTTGAAAACACTGAGTGCAGACTGATCTGTTTAATGAGCATGCAGTGAGCAGGAAATGAGGCAGGTTGAGGACTTCCTGGAATGATTCTGTAACCGTCACAGTGAAACCCACAGAAACCCACGGAGCCATCTGATTGGCTGCTTTCTGTCCTAATAACCACTGAGATCACACTGATATCTGCAGCTGTTCCTCCATCTCTCTCTACACTAATAATCCTCTTGTTCATAAACAGTAGATGTAGCATTAAGCATCAGTGCCCTCAAGTGGTCACTGTCAGGTACAACATGTTGTCTGTGAAGGTGAGAGTATGAACCAGAGGTACAACTGACCTGTGATGTCATCACAAGACCAACAGCTCTCTTTAACAGACCAAGAGAAGAGTGATGTCACAAGCAGACCTAACAGGCCTGTTTAAGACAAGTGGAGAATGATGTCATAATCAGAGCAACACATGAAGTAAAGACATGTATGAATGACTGTGGTCAAAGAAAGAAATGATTGAAGTCAATAGAAAATGAGAGTAAATGTTGCTGCTGTCCTTCACTCTGACTGGAGACAGGAGCTGTATAATCATCATTGTAACAATAAGAAAAAAGCAGCACACCAGTCACATGATCATGTTGTACAGTAATGAGTGGAAACAAAAAGCAGGAGAGGAGGAAACACAATTTTTAGCTCAAGTGCTGCCACCTAGTGTCAATATGTGGTATTAATTCTACTACATATTCCACCTTTAACTCACTGCCATATATACTGTGCCATGTGTGAAGTGATAATAAAAATGTGAATGTGAATGTGTTGTATATTAACAACAACACCTGTGCACTTTTAACCCACACTTTTGCACAATCGCCAACCCTGCCCACAGCTCCTGTTGATGACCTCGTAAGCACTTTCACTTGCAACCTTGGAGACATGCCACACTGGTTAAAACTCAAAACACAATCTGCACACAGACAGAAGACAGAAGGCGAAAAACTATGCTCCAATCCTAAAACCATCCTATTTCTCAGAGATTATCCATAGGAAGAGCGACAATGCTCACACATTGTCAGCATCATCAGTCTTAAAAATAACGCAATGAATTTGCATCATTTCTCACACTTAGAGTGTTAAAAGTAAGACAAACACTTTGCAGCTCTAGCTCCAGCAAAACCACAATGTCACTTGTGCTTCTCACCACCGCCAGTTGACCTGGCACATTTAACCTCCTACAGCACTGACAGAAACTACTAAACGACTAAAAACTAAAACATGCTCCCTGCAAAATCTAACATAAACAATTTTCACTGCATAGCTTCACGTGTGCAGATAGTAAACAATTCTCCTCAGTCAGGGCACTTTTCCCAAGCCCTGACAACTGCATTCATTACAACTCTTCAAAAACAATCTAACCTGGACATGGAAAAGGTTAGACATCAAATGACGAACCTTACTTTTCTTATTTATTTTTTCATAATCAACAACAACAATTATTTTTCACAACAACAAAGTCTACTTAACACAGCTATGACAACTGCCTGTTTATTCAATACAGTGTCAATGAAAGCACAAGCCGATTCCACGACAATGTTTACATACTTCAGTTATGTTGTTATGACTGACAGCTCACAGAACACATGTGTCATCACTACACCCCCACAAGCACAATAAGCACAGTCAAACCAAAACAACACATTTGTGGATCCACGACTCACCCAGCTGATGGAAAGCTCATCCTCTGGACTGACCACCGGTGCCTCTCCTTGCCGTTTTCTCCATACACCAACAACGTGATTCTCTGGAATCCAGCACGAACACACAAACGCTCTGCTTCGTATCACACCGTAAATCCACTCCTTAGCAGTCTTCAGCGGTTGTTTGTGGACCCCGGCAGATCCAGTTAGCACTATAGCCGCTAATGCTAGCTCCCGGTTGCCTGCAAAGCTCCAACATCCGAGATTGCTTCTACCGCTAGCGTCAGCGCAAAATGTCCCTCGTAGAGAACAATATATTTCCCACAGTCGACTGTATCCTGCGAGGCTCCAGGTACATTCACAGAGCGTATTATTGTCCATTAGCTTCGAAGCAACTAGCATGCGTGTACAGCAGCGACAAGGCGTGGTGACAACAACAGTCACATGTTCTAAGGGTAGTCATTCAGACCATACGAGCCTCCGAGCGCTGAACTGCATCATTCTGGCTTCTGAACACTCGCTTACTAAGGCCTTGTCCACACGACTCGGCCGTTTGGAAACCCGAATACGCTCATTTTAAAACCGGCTCCCATACTTGATATATCTGTGTGGTAACTGTGGAAATTGGAAGAATTGTATAGTTGCCTGCCTGTCCACTAGGTGGCGTTTGGTAGAGTTGTTACCAGTTGGGTGTAAACAAAACAGAATTCTACTGCAGCTGGCACCCAAAATGTTGCATTACTGCCATCTTCTGGATTCAAAGAGACAAACACTTTAAAAAAATAGGTATAAAACCCTCAACCTATCACAAACCTCCGAAACCCGGGGGGCCAGGACACCCCCCTCTTCTCCTCCAGCCCTTCAGGACTTCAGATCTTCTGCCTTTGCGCTTCACCCTCCAGGAATCGAACCTGGCTCTTTAAGGGCACAAATCACTCCCTTTACCACCTGAGCCACTCGCCCAGATGTCTCAGTCAGCCTTTCACTCTTCACAGTCCCACAGAACAACACACCACTCACTTAACCCTCTGAGCCATTCGTTCAGATGCTTGGATTTCTTCTCGGCTCATATACCGTCCATGCTCCCTGAAACTACCGTTTTATAATTATATCTTACATATATAAGATCCACAACATATCAAAAGTAAAGAATGAAAAAAAGGGAGTTAAGAAAATAACATCACTAAGTATCAATAAATCCTGGAAACCAAAATCATTTCTCCCATGGAGAAACATTGTTTACTGTCACCATGACAACAGTTACATTACAAATATCCATAGATTAGACTGAACTGTAATCGATCAGCAGAGTTGAGAAAACATGTCAACTTGGTTAGGATGATTCAGATGTGCAACAAGCTGTAGTGAATTTTAACTTATTATTGGCTGAAGGAGCAAGAAAAAAAATCAGACTTTATTCTTTGTCTGACTGCATGTGATGTTTTTTTTTTTTTTTACTTTAAAACATAAATATATGAAATGTTGATTCTCAAACCTGTGATCGTTCATTACAGGAAAGCTGTGCTCAACAAAGCAGCGTGTTGAACGCACCTCAAGCTGTTTTAATCTATGGCAAAACGGGCACACTGGCACTTTGATGGCTAATCACACGATCACTTCAGGGGAACAAATAAGGCACAAGCATGCACACACACACACACAGCTGCTGTTCACCTCAACAATCTCACACACTCCTCAACTGACACAGCCCTCTATTTTTTTAAATCAATATATGTACAGCCCAACAGTATATTTGTCTATTCAAATGTACTGAGATCAGCTGACACACACACACACATAAAAGTATATAAAAGTATTGAAAAGACTCTGTGAATAAAGCTGTTAAACTGTGAACTCTGAACTTTGTTAAAACCTGACATTCAAGGCAAGTTTGCAGATTGTATTACTTCATGTAAGCACCTATTTACACGATCTACCATCCATACAAACCTGAACAATAGGATCTATTAGTAAACACACAGAAGAAAAAAGTGAAGGGAAATGTCTTTACTGGATTTTTATATTTAAATTGGATTATTTTCCATGTTCTTTGACTCAGTCTTTACACATGTTGTCCTAAAGGACACACCATGTTCTGCTTCTTCTTTTTATAATCATCAAAGTTGATAACCTGAAGTGTCTTAAACATTTAACAAATAAATTCACTAAATTGTGACAATTAAACTAAAGAAATGATGCTGTTATGCTATATGACCAGCAGGTGGCGGAAGAGACTCAGAAACAAGGAGCCTATAGGCCGACTAGCTTGGCTGCTGACAGTTGGTATGGCAGGAGCCTCTCCATATGATCCTTAGATACTTACCTTTAAATCCTCTGCCTGACTTTGTATCAACGTGACATCATCATCTTATTTTCTTTCAGGGCTTCTTGGTACGTTTTTGAAGTCTTCTTGGTGTATTGAAATATTCTCATTGTGCAGTTACAACATCACTGAAATTAATTGTTTAATTGTAATCTTTGTTGTTAACAGGAACATGGGAATCTGAAGCAGTCTGTCCTGTTTTTATATCTGATGTCTTGATGTGTGGCTCACCTGAACATCTGATAAGAGACTAAAACCATCAGGAGGACGCTGCCAAGCCACCACAGACAGTTTGTCCTGCAACAACAGCAACAAGTGTTTGTCCTCACAAGTGTGTGAACTGCAGGAGAAGCACGCTTGTGATAAGCACTGCAAAACATGCCCCATGATCTGCATGAGCCTCTGACCTCTGTGACTGGGCCAGTGGTTTGCACTTTTGTCCACTAGGTGGAGCCACATGCTCAGACAGGCTCAGCTCTTGCCTCCTTTCCCATCCACAAAGCATGCTTCAAAAACATATGTATGTGTGTAAATATATATGAACAGTAGTTTATAACACAACATGTGTGGGTGTGTGATGACACAGTTTTCAGTCTGGTTAGTAACAAGTTAGTCATTAATAAGTTCAATTAGTCCAAACCCTCATCTCTCCTGTTCTCCAGCCTTCCTCACCACCACCAGGTCTAGACACACACAAACGCCAAACTGTGGTAATACCAGATATCATGGCATCATCAACTCTTCATAAGAATTCTTTTCTTTCTTTTTATATCTTTTCTTTTCTATTAGCAGTGATCAGTCTCATCTGAAGCTCCTCCTTCATGGTGTGTTTACAAACCACAGCACCCAGCAGTCTTATCTGAGGGCAGCAGGGGCTGATGGGAGTTTTGAGCAGCTCGTCCTCGTTTGGCCTCAGCTGCATCAGAGCGTCACTTCTCTGTGAGTTCACCAGAGGAAACATGCTTCTCCTGCCGGCTGCTGCTCTCTGCTGTCTGTGTTCAGGTGAGTGTTTCCAGCCAATCAGGCGCCGACGAGCCGCACCTGTAACAAACACTGACCTCCACCTGTCTCTGCAGCGCTGGTTTCCATGGCAGCAGATCTGATTCAGGAAGATGCCTCGCTGACCAGGAGAGTCGGTGGAAATGTGTCCTTCAGCTGTGGAGGGTGCGGTAGCAACAGCTATGTGTACTGGTACCAGAAGAAAGACAACGACAAATTCAGACTGATTCTTTATATTCGATCAGATGGTTCCATAAATTCAGGTTACAATCATCCTCAAAAAAATGATTTCTCAGCTGTAAAAACACAGAAGGGCTGGGAGCTGGAGCTCAAGACAGTTAAAGAGGATCATTCAGCCACCTACTACTGCTCCTGTTGGTTGAGTGGAAGTTCCCACAGTGAGAGATTATGCGAGCAGCCTGAACAAAAACCAGCAGAGAACAGAAAACCACATCAGCTTCATGTTTCACCTCCATCTCAGACTCAAACACACTCAAAGAGCTCTGAAGCATCGAAAGCTGCACAAATCCATGTTTGATCCCAACAAAGGAAGGAATGAGTCCATGTGACCAGAGGGGACACTGACTGGGAGTCTTCCAGTCGGAGCTTCACATGTTAACAGAGGAAGTTTAGAATCAGCAGGAAAAAGCTGATGATGAAGACGCTTCGATGTTTTTTACAAACATGGAGATTTTCAGTGTCTCTGTTTTACACAGACGTTCCTCCAACATGGAATTCTGACAGAATTCTGCCTCCTTCACTCAGCAGGTTTTTGTATGAGCCTGTTTCACTGTGTGGGTGAAGATCTTTGGTCCTGGAACTAAACTGATAGTAACAGGTAAGAACTAACATTTATTTTTACTGTTGGAAATGTTGAAGCTGTTTAAAGTCACTTTCTTCATGAACTGTTTCTACTGAATCACATTTTTATTATTTTTATACTTTGTATAGAATTTATCACACAGCACACGGACAGAAAAAAATTAATAAAAAAAATTAAATTGAGTTATTGTTTCTGCAGAATTATTTTAGTGTTTCATCATTTCAGTATTTTTTTTCGTCAGTAATAAATTAAAATATAAAATAAAGAAACCTGACGTGGTGCTACAATAAGAGGAAATCATTTGTACATATAAAAGATAAAAGATGACACATTTAAGATAAACATTAATATGTTTTACATGTTAACACAGGTTTCATATTCATCAAAATTATACAACATATAAAAATACATATTTTGCTTTTGTAAATGAAGTAAATGATGGTAAAAATATGTTATATATTTTTACCATATATATATGTTAAATGTGATCTGGTAAATATTTTATCTAGCATGTCCATCAATAATATTTAATGAACAGAAATGTATAATATTTGACATATCCACACATACTGCCCGTGTCTGCTTCAAGTTTATTTATTTAATGTTTATATTTCATGCTGTATTTATTTCATCCCTAATATGCAAATCGCTTCGTAAAATACAAATCATGAACGTACACAGTCCTTCTCTGGTTAACTATAAACTTCACTACATCCAGTGGTAAAACAGACGTGAGCCCTTTTGTTGCTGCTGTCAGCTTCAAGGAGACATAAATACAGCATGAACTGAATAAATATGAATTAAAATGGAGGAAACCTTTATTTGACCCACAATGCAGACATTAAATAAATAAATGTAATATTATATAAATACATGAGGCAATAAATGAATGAATAACATGCCACCATATGAACGATCTGGCACCGACTGGCCTTTTGTTATGATGACTATTATAGTAAAATATTGAGACATAACTTCAAATATGCAGTATGGTGATTTAAATCATGTTTCATACATAAATCTGACAAATTAATTAAATTTACAGATTTTTAAGTGATTAAATAATATGTATTATATGTGACAGATTCATTATAAAGCAGTTTTGTTATTTGTTACATGTGTGTAAACTTTATATATAACTTCATATTATAACAGTGGATTTGTCATAATAACCAGTTGTAGGTCAGCTACAGTTTATAGTTAAATGTCAGAAGCTCTGTCATAAATAAACTTTTATTTGCTTTTAGCTTCCTTTAAGTTCAGAATTTTTTATGTGCTTGTTCTTATATTTAGTCATCAGATGCGTCATGTGACATGTCCTCCAACATTCCAAGACGTGCATGTTAGGTTCATTGTCTTTGTCTTTCTGTGGCAGCCCTGTGATAGACTGGCCACCCATCAACGCCTGTCTCCAATTGACAAATATACTCCAGTAGTACAGGACAAGTTCAGGAATGATTTAATTCCCCTATCACCTTCACAGCATGACGTAGCTGCTGCACTGACAGGCTGATGATTGTGTGTCTGTGTTGTGTAGCCTCAGAGCAGCAGGTGGTGAAGCCTGTGGTGAGCGTGTACCCAGCAGCACCCACAGGTCGTCCTGAGGGGAGCAGCTCCCTGCTGTGTCTGGCCTCAGACATGTTGCCTCCTCTGGTCCGCTTCTCCTGGAAAAGACAGAAGGAGAACGGCTCGCTGGAGGAGCTGCATCCTGCTGAGGGAGAGCAGCTGGAGCTCAGAGAGACGGGACACAGCGCCGCCATCTTGTTTGTCCAGCAGCAGGAGAGCAGCAGTTATAAGTACAGCTGTTTTGTGAACCATGAGGGGGTCAGAGTGAAGGCCCAAACAGAGCAAGGTAATGAACATGTTCATGAGATGTTGAGCAGAGAGCAGAGGACCTTTGTAAATATGTGACTCTTCTGTTTCAGAGCTTCCAGCTGCAGCTTCCTGTCCTCCAGAGAGAGAACCTGCAGACCTGCCAGCTGTGCAGCTCACTGACTGTAAGACCCATTCAGGATGAAGATGTTCACATCCCACCACAGTCAGAGAATGACCTGTCTGTCTGTCTGTGTGTCAGGGTCCTTCCAGTCTCAGTGCAGGGTGAAGCTGCTCCTGCTGCTCTACACTGTGCTGATAGTGAAGAGTCTGCTGTACTGCTGTGGACTCTCTCTGCTGATGATCGGCTGACTGCTCGTCCTCCATCACATCATCCATCACTGTCCTCAGAGTCCATCAGTGATCACATGATGCTCTTTTTTTCTCTTTGTACTAAAACTTTGAGTCAGTATAAAACTGAATCTGACTTCCTGTCTGCTTCGATCTTTCTGCATTTATACTTTACTTTTTATCACAAAGTGTCTTCATATTATTTCACTGTTGTTTCACAGTAAAGCTGATCCATCATGTTGCTGCCTGGCAGTCATGTGACCATGGTTGTCAAGCAGCAGGTGCAGAACAGGATGTGATAAAAATCAAAGAATGAAACCAGACGGCTGTTGTGTGTGTTCAGCGTGGTGTATGTGTGTGTTAATCCTCTTCTATAAATCTGCATTCCGACGACTGCTGTTTCCTTCACAGTGACATAAAATGAGAAAATGTTTGAATGTTTTATCTGCACACGTGCTCTCTGTGATTTGATGATGAATGAATGGTTTCAATGTGAGTAGATGAGGAAATTAACCTACAGCTGTCTTCAGAATCTCTGCAGCTCTGTCACTTTCTGATATTAATAAACTCTTTCAGATCTGATATTTTGTATCCAAACACATTTTCTGTGATTAATTAATTGTTGAAAACACTGAGTGCAGACTGATCTGTTTAAAGAGCATGCAGTGAGCAGGAAATGAGGCAGGTTGAGGACTTCCTGGAATGATTCTGTAACCGTCACAGTGAAACCCACAGAAACCCACGGAGCCGTCTGATTGGCTGCTTTCTGTCCTAATAACCACTGAGATCACACTGATATCTGCAGCTGTTCCTCCATCTCTCTCTACACTAATAATCCTCTTGTTAATAAACAGTAGATGTAGCATTAAGCATCACTGCCCTCAAGTGGTCACTGTCAGGTACTGCATGTTGTCTGTGAAGGTGAGAGTATGAACCAGAGGTACAATGTAAATGCCTGCTTGTCACCAAGGACACGTCACCATCAAAGCAGGAATGAGGATCAAGCTGAGAACCTTACAGTTAGTGGACTACCACTCTTCCACCTGAGCCACAGCTGCCTGACCTGTGATGTCATCACAAGGCCAACGAGAAGCAACACGGTCAGTAAACAGTGATGTCACAACCCAACCAAGCAGCTCTCTTTAACACAGCAACTGACCTGTGATGTCATCACAAGACCAACAGCTCTCTTTAACAGACCAAGAGAAGAGTGATGTCACAAGCCGACCTAACAGGCCTGTTTAAGACAAGTGGAGAATTATGTCATAATCAGAGCAACACATGAAGTAAAGACATGTATGAATGACTGTGGTCAAAGAAAGAATTGATTGAAGTCAATAGAAAATGAGAGTAAATGTTGCTGCTGTCCTTCACTCTGACTGGAGACAGGAGCTGTATAATCATCATTTAACAATAAGAAGAAAGCAGCACACCAGTCACATGATCATGTTGTACAGTAATGAGTGGAAACAAAAAGCAGGAGAGGAGGAAACACAACTTTTAGCTCAAGTGCTGCCACCCAGTGTCAATATGTGGTATTAATTCTGACTACATATTCCACCTTTAACTCACTGCCATATATACTGTGCCATGTGTGAAGTGATAATAAAAATGTGAATGTGATTTATTGTAAAGAACTTTACTTATTATCTCTATTATAAGTGTGTGTGTGTGTGTGTGTGTGTTTGATGGAGTGTGTAATGTCTGCTCAGTATTATTGATACTGCTGTGTGTGATCTGAAAACTGATCAAACTGTGATGTGTCTGATGTTGACAGAAGAATCAGAGGTTGCATCTAAATGATGATGTCATATGGTCCCTAAAAAGGAGTCACAGTGGCTCTGTCTCCTTCCTGCCTCACCTGCAGACAATCCTCCAATCAGACGCCTGTTTCCACAGCCCTCATCAGCCCTGCACTGTCAGCACATCTGCATGTAGCTGCCTGCTGTGTGGACTCTGACCTCTTCCTGCTCTCTGCTTTGTCCATGTTTACATCAAACTGCGTCAAGTGTCCTCCTCCCTCCTTCTGGACACACACAGCATGACAGTGTACAGCTGTGCTCCTCCATGCACACACACTGAATCTACTGAATGTCAGCACAGGTCAAGAAGAGAATCACATGTCAGACAGTCAGATCCACCTTTAAAGGTGAGGTAAGAGAAACCTATTTGTCAACTGTCCATACTCCAGTCCGGCAGGTGGCGGTAATGCACCAGTAAACTGAAGACGAAGAAGAGGAGGAAGAAGGAGGACGAGGAAAAACAAAGCGACAGCAGAAGCTGAACAGAAGTGTAACTACTGTGAGTGTTTTATCACATCTGAATGGCTGCTGCTGAGTTGCTGAGAGGTTTTATCAGCGAGCGGCTAACTGCTGCTGCTGCTGAAATATTGGGAGCGTTTGAACAAACTATCGTCCAGTACGAGGAAGAGATGGACCGTCAGTGCAAACTGCTGGATGTCCTCCTGAAGCCTGAGATCAAGATACACAGAACAGGTATGTAAACATGACAATGTCACGGAACAACAACGTCTCTGTTTGAAAAGAGTGCACATTCAGCACATAGTGTTTCTAACAGGAGGACACTGACTTCATGACTTGAAGCTACAGATGTGTCCCTCCAGCTTTACTCTCTCTGCTTCAGCTCATCAGAGCTCTGTGCTTCGTTTATTCACTGTTGAAAACTACTGAGCAGCTGCTGTTATTTCCCAGTTAGCATCAGAGATTAACCGACTGATCGGCCATGACCGGCGTCCGCAGATCAGCAGATATGACGATTTTACGCCCGATAAATGCACTCGCGCACAAACCTTAGCTTAGCTTAGTTTAGCTTAGCGTAGTCAATGTTCAGTCTATCCAACATGAGCAACATGGTGAAGACGCTCGCACATTACCACCGTGTACGTCGTCAGTTGTTGAGCTGTGAATTATCGATGTAGCCCAAGTTGATAAACAGTACAGCACTGATATGATCCATTACATGTTGGCTGGTAGCTGAATTCCACGCAGTGCCGTGGTGCACACACCTCCACAGACCACAGCCAGGTTAAGACCTGACAGCTTAACATCCACAGAAGTTTTGTGGCTCCTGTCTGCCAATGACAGACACAGACAGCAGTATTATTTAAACAAAGTCCATGATTTGGTTCCTGGGGGTCAGGAATCAAGACTAACTCATTTACAGCACTTATAAACTACCTGATCACAGCTAGCAGATGCTAATTTTATAATGATCCCACAGAATGTTCCCGTTGAACATGCTGTTACATGCTGGCCGACATCACTATGTTCATTGTTACTCCTGAAATGATGAAAAATTGAATTTTGGGGAAGAAAAATTCCTGGTTTGTACAAAAAAAACGTGTTGAGATACACCTGCATTACATCAATATCACACCAAGGTGACAACCAGTTAATTTGGGCACCAGTCCATCACACTAGCCGATCAGACAGATGCTGATTTTATCAGCCTGTGCCTGTGTGTGTGTGTATGTGCACGGGGCAGCTATTTATTGTGTTTGATAAAAGAACAAAGTAAAGACCTGTTCTATAGGAAAGGTGACCTTGAATGACTTCTGCTATGATCTGCTGCTGTATAGAAAATAGCTGCCCCCTATATAATGGCAGGGAAACACTGGTAAGTATGGAATATAATGTAACAACAGTAGTTAGTAGTGTGTGAATGTCCCACACTGGGAAGCCTAATATTTTGTTATTGCACCCTAAGTTAGACTTGCTGAATGTCTGTTGACACGATATTACTGAAAAGCTGATTGTATTTCTATGTTAGAATTTTCTGTAAATACATCTCTCTGTGTGCTGTGAACCTTCTGACCCTTTGCCCTGCAGATCTCTCTCAACAACACAGTTTTAAAGTGGAGGATGTTCTGGCTGACCAGCAGCTCTGTAACCAGAGGAAGAACTCCATTCTGGACCAGGATGAACCAGTACCTCCACAGGTTAAAGAGGAACAGCAGGAAGTCTGCACCAGTCATGAAGGAGAGCAGCATGTACTGAAAGAGGAGACTGATCCCTCTATAGTAACTGCTGCTTATGCTGGACCAGAACCAAACCATGACATGGTTCTCTCTCACAACGCTCCTCAAGGTAAAATGTCTCTAAAAGGTGAAACCTGTGGAAAATCCTTTCAATATCAGAACTTAACATTAGAAGTGTTTTTTTTCTCTTTGTCAGAACCTGAATGTCCACCTTTAAAGGTGAGGTAAGAGAAACCTATTTGTCAACTGTCCACACTCCAGTCCGGCAGGTGGCGGTAATGCACCAGTAAACTGAAGACGAAGAAGAGGAGGAAGAAGGAGGACGAGGAAAACAAAGCGACAGGTTTTATCAGCGAGCGGCTAACTGCTGCTGCTGCTGAAATATTGGGAGCGTTTGAACAAACTATCGTCCAGTACGAGGAAGAGATGGACCGTCAGTGCAAACTGCTGGATGTCCTCCTGAAGCCTGAGATCAAGTTACACAGAACAGATTTGTCCTCCAGCTTTTCTCACATTAGTCTTTGTGTCCATTTGTCCCTCCAGGTCTCCCTCAACAACATGACTGTAAGGAGGAAGAGATCCTGTCTGACCAGCAGCTGTGTAACCAGGACAAAAGCTCCAGTCTTGGACCACTTGACCCGACTGTCATCCAATACAAAGAAAGAGATCAACCATCAGGACACCTGGGATACAGTTACACAGAACAGGTATGTGAACCGTGCAGGGGACAGTTCACCCCGGGTCTCCCAAATGGAACGGACAAGGGGGGAACGGGGATGTCTCCCTCTCCTGATAGTGTGCGTCATTGTGTGTTTGTGTATGAGGAGTGGAAAAAAAAACACACAAAATTTTTAATAGAAAAGGTGAATGTGGACTGGATTTTTTTAACCTTTATTACAGTCTTGGTCATGTCAAACATCAGTAAAAAAAATGACTTTGTTGCATTATTAGTTAGTAAGTTAGTAAGTTAGTAAGTTAGTAAGTAAGTTAGTAAGTAAGTTAGTAAGTTAGTAAGTTAGTTAGTAAGTTAGTAAGTTAGTAAGTAAGTTAGTAAGTTAGTAAGTAAGTTAGTAAGTAAGTAAGTAAGTTAGTAAGTTAGTAAGTAAGTTAGTAAGTTAGTAAGTAAGTTAGTAAGTAAGTTAGTAAGTTAGTAAGTAAGTTAGTTAGTAAGTAAGTTAGTAAGTGAGTTAGTAAGTGAGTTAGTAAGTTAGTAAGTAAGTTAGTAAGTAAGTTAGTAAGTAAGTTAGTAAGTAAGTTAGTAAGTAAGTTAGTAAGTTAGTAAGTAAGTTAGTAAGTAAGTTAGTAAGTTAGTAAGTAAGTTAGTAAGTTAGTAAGTTAGTAAGTAAGTTAGTAAGTTAGTAAGTAAGTTAGTAAGTTAGTAAGTTAGTAAGTAAGTTAGTAAGTAAGTTAGTAAGTTAGTAAGTAAGTTAGTAAGTAAGTTAGTAAGTTAGTAAGTAAGTTAGTAAGTTAGTAAGTTAGTAAGTAAGTTAGTAAGTAAGTAAGTAAGTTAGTAAGTAAGTTAGTAAGTTAGTTAGTAAGTTAGTAAGTAAGTTAGTAAGTTAGTAAGTAAGTTAGTAAGTAAGTTAGTAAGTAAGTAAGTTAGTAAGTTAGTAAGTAAGTTAGTAAGTAAGTAAGTTAGTAAGTAAGTTAGTAAGTTAGTAAGTTAGTAAGTTAGTAAGTAAGTTAGTAAGTAAGTTAGTTAGTAAGTTAGTAAGTTAGTAAGTAAGTTAGTAAGTAAGTTAGTAAGTTAGTAAGTTAGTAAGTAAGTAAGTTAGTAAGTAAGTAAGTTAGTAAGTTAGTAAGTAAGTTAGTAAGTAAGTTAGTAAGTAAGTTAGTAAGTAAGTTAGTAAGTTAGTAAGTTAGTAAGTAAGTTAGTAAGTTAGTAAGTTAGTAAGTAAGTTAGTAAGTTAGTAAGTAAGTTAGTAAGTTAGTAAGTAAGTTAGTAAGTTAGTAAGTAAGTTAGTAAGTTAGTAAGTAAGTTAGTAAGTAAGTTAGTAAGTAAGTTAGTAAGTTAGTAAGTTAGTAAGTTAGTAAGTAAGTTAGTAAGTAAGTTAGTAAGTTAGTAAGTAAGTTAGTAAGTAAGTAAGTAAGTTAGTAAGTTAGTAGTAAGTAAGTAAGTTAGTAAGTTAGTAAGTAAGTAAGTTAGTAAGTTAGTAAGTAAGTTAGTAAGTTAGTAAGTAAGTTAGTAAGTTAGTAAGTAAGTTAGTAAGTTAGTAAGTAAGTTAGTAAGTAAGTTAGTAAGTTAGTAAGTAAGTTAGTAAGTAAGTAAGTTAGTAAGTAAGTAAGTAAGTTAGTAAGTAAGTAAGTTAGTAAGTAAGTAAGTAAGTTAGTAAGTTAGTAAGTAAGTAAGTTAGTAAGTTAGTAAGTAAGTAAGTTAGTAAGTAAGTAAGTATAAGTAAGTAAGTTAGTAAGTTAGTAAGTAAGTAAGTAAGTAAGTAAGTTAGTAAGTTAGTAAGTTAGTAAGTAAGTAAGTTAGTAAGTAAGTAAGTTAGTAAGTTAGTAAGTAAGTTAGTAAGTAAGTAAGTTAGTAAGTTAGTAAGTAAGTAAGTAAGTAAGTTAGTAAGTTAGTAAGTTAGTAAGTAAGTAAGTTAGTAAGTTAGTAAGTTAGTAAGTAAGTAAGTTAGTAAGTAAGTAAGTTAGTAAGTTAGTAAGTTAGTAAGTAAGTAAGTTAGTAAGTAAGTAAGTTAGTAAGTAAGTAAGTTAGTTAGTAAGTAAGTAAGTTAGTAAGTAAGTTAGTAAGTTAGTAAGTAAGTAAGTAAGTAAGTAAGTAAGTAAGTAAGTTAGTAAGTTAGTAAGTAAGTAAGTAAGTAAGTAAGTAAGTAAGTAAGTTAGTAAGTTAGTAAGTAAGTAAGTAAGTTAGTAAGTAAGTAAGTTAGTAAGTAAGTTAGTAAGTTAGTAAGTAAGTTAGTAAGTTAGTAAGTAAGTTAGTAAGTTAGTAAGTAAGTAAGTTAGTAAGTAAGTTAGTAAGTTAGTAAGTTAGTAAGTTAGTAAGTAAGATTACTGAAAGACTACTTTACTTTAAGCAAACATAACCAACACTTCTAAAACCCTCAACCTCTCACCACCTTTGGTGACATAACCCCCTGTTCACGAACCCCCGAAACTCGGGGGGCCAGGACGCCCCCCTCTTCTCCTCCGGTCCTTCCGGACTTCCGGATCTTCTGTCTTTGTTCTTCACCCTCCAGGAATCGAACCTGGCTCTTCAAGGGCACAAATCACTCCCTTTACCCCTTGCTTTACCACCTGAGCCACTCGCCCAGGCATTTGGACCTCCTCTCAGTCAGCCTTTCACTCTTCACAGTCCACCACTCACTTAACCTCTGAGCCATTCATTCAGATGCTTGGACTTCTTCTCAGCTCATATACTCCCTGAAACTACTGTTTGCCGTTTTGTCTTATTTCATACCTCAAGCTGCTCACTTGTGCTTTAACCTGCCCCTCAGGGACAAATAAAGGAATTCTGATCTCTTTGTAAACCTTGTTACTGTCATGGATGCATTTCAAATAAATAACATAAAAAGATCCTTGCTGTTCTAAAATGCACACCCTTAGTGTTATATTAATGCGCACCCTGATTTGAACTGTACATGATTGTTTACACAAATAATATCAGTAAGAAAAAAGTAACATTTATTTATTGTTTACACACATGGATGTTACAGTTTGTAATTATACTTAATACATAAGATCCACAACATATCAAAAGTAAAGGAGAAAAATAAAGGAGTTAAGAAAATAACATCACTAAGTATCAATAAATCCTGGAAACCAAAATCATTTCTCCCACAGAGAAACATTGTTCACTGTCACCATAACAACAGTTACAGTACAAAGATCCATAGATTAGACTGAACCGTAATTGATCAGCAGAGTTGAGAAACATGTTAACTTGGTTAGGATGATTCAGTTAGCTGTAGTGAATTTTAACTTATTATTGGCTGAAGGAGCAAGAAAAAAAATCAGACTTTATTCTTTGTCTGATTGATGTGATGGTTTTTTTTTGCTTTAAAACATAAATATATGAAATGTTGATTCTCAAACCTGTGATGCGTTGAACGCACCTCGTGCTGTTTTAATCTATGGCAAAACGGGCACACTGGCACTTTGATGGTTAATCACACGATCACTTCAGGGGAACAAATAAGGCACAAGCATGCACGCACACACACACACCTGTTCACCTCAACAATCTCACACACACCTTAACTGACACAGCCCTCTATTTTTTTAAATCAATATATGAACAGCCCAACAGTATATTTGTCTATTCAAATGTACTGAGATCAGCTGACACACACACACACAGACTTACAACAGTTAACTTTTTTTTGCCTCAGTCAAACTAAATGAATGATCTTTTGGTTCTTTTCAGTCACATCATATTCTGAATTATAGCAACAACACAACGCCAATATTCAACCACTGATGATGATGATGATGATGATTTGGCCTTTGAGAAATTAAAAGACAACAACTTAAAGAGCAGTTTTGGCCACAAAGCTAGGCGGAGACCAGATGATGCTGGTCCAGCAAGGTCTGGGTGAAGTTGTTGATCGGCCCAATGGCGCTGAGAGACATGGCGTTGTCCCGCCCCCACAGCAGGTTAGGACCAAACACAACAGCCAGGTTACTGTTGGTCATCTTGTTCACCTCACTGTTGGCTGACACCTAAACACACAAACACACACAGCTGTCAGAAACAGACGCACAAATGTGAAAGGAAGCGTGGTGTCAGAGCCGTACCTGTGCCAGGAATGTGATGATATCGCAGTGATGCGTAGTTCTCCTCAGACAGAGACTCCACGAGCGTCTTCATGACGGTCACCTGACTGTCACTGGATACAGCTGCAACCTATCAAATGCCACTGTGAATAACAATCCTAGAGAAACCACTGATTATTCAACTATATTCATGACTTCTTGGACTAATGGTCTTGACGTACAGGCCAAGTTGAAGATGTCGTTGTAAAGCTGGTAAGTGAGCAGCAGCTCGGGCAGTTCCCTCAGGAAGGTCTTCAGAATCACAGCAGCCAAGTGGACGTCTTCCATGTCTCTGAAATTCACTGCCTGGCCTGAAACCACAAAGCCGCTCAGCTGTAAGCCTTCTTTCTTCTACTTCATCTGAAAGAGCAAAAGCTGCACAAAACTCTGAAACACTAAAGATTCTGCAGGACGATGCTGAGGATGTCCTCTGAGTCTGTGGTGGCCAGTGCCATCATGTATGCTGTTGTCTGCTGGGGCAGTCTGAGGGTGAGGGACATACACAGACTCAACAGAATATTCAGGAAGGCCGGCCATGTTGTGGGAGAGGACCTGGACTCTCTGACAGAGGTGCGTCAGAGGAAGATGTCCAAAATAAAGACCATACTGGACTGTCCCTCCCACCCACTCCACACTGTGCTGACCAGCTACAGGAGCTCGTTCAGCAACAGACTCCGACTCAACGATGCACCACTGCCTGCCTGTCTTAATCAACTACTGAACTCTGAACTGTAACAGTCACTCAGACACTGTACATTCATGTCATGCTCTTTACCATGTAAAGGTTTTTA